>NW_017731809.1:151429-227883 GCF_001890085.2 Hipposideros armiger
TTGTTGTATAAAATCTTCTAAAGTCTGGTATGTATTTTACATTTATCTCAATTTGGACTACCCACATTTTAAATGTTCAGTAGCCACATGTGTCTAGCGGATACTGCATTTTATAACAGGATAGCTGTAGATCCTTAAGAGAATACTATGTCAAAACATCACACACACACACACACACACACACACACACACACACACCTGACAGTCCATTCCAACAGACCAGTCTGCCTTTCTCAGTATATACGAGGCTCTTTCATGCCTCCCTGCCTTGGTATGAACTATTTCCTCTGCCTTGAATATGTTTCCCTCTTCTCCACCTAAAGGGTGGCTAACTCCTCTTCCAAAACCCAAGAACCTTTGGGTTCACGTGCTACATGCAGCTCCTGGGTGCCTTCCCTGATTCTTCCTCTAGTCCTGTAGCATTTGTGTTATAACCTAACCGTGTCACGTAGCTATTGGGTTGTCGGAAAAGTCATGATGCATTTTTGCAATGAGAAACAGAAAAAATACTAAATGACTTTTCCGACAACCCAAAAAACCCCCCAATATTTGTCACCTCCTTTGGAAGGAGCACTGCTTGAGGGCAGTAACTGCACTTTATGGCTTCATATTCCAAGCTTCTAGCCCAGTACTTGCACATGGAGCAGTAGATTTTCAGTAAATATTTGATAGATAAATGAGTGAATGCATTATTTAATGGTGCCAAAGGACAATAATGGGAGATTACAATGACACAACTTGTCACTTCTGCAGAACAAGGACAGATGTTCTGAGTAAAGGTTCTTTGTTAGCAGTGACAGAAAGTGACACATATACAGCTTCTGGCCATTGCAGACCATCACCCTTTCTCCCAAGGACACCTCTGTCCAGACCTGTGAGGGCCACACCACTCTTCCCTATGGTCAAGGGGCATCTACCTATGCAGACTGGCATGAAGGATTAAGAAAATTAGAATATTGGTGTCTAAAGGAGTGGCCAAATTATTTAAGGAAAAATATTTTAGATTCCATTATCTTATTTAAAAGTGCCTGATTCTATTTGCTCATTTGCATACACTCAGAACAAGATTTCTTCCTATCATCGTCCATCCCCACTTCCCACCATGCATTGTAGGTGTGGACACAAGAACAACCCATCTTCCTAGTCATGGTCATGTCAGCAGCCCAGATTGCCTGCCACCCAGTGCCAGGGGCTCCCCTGCCTTTAAGGAACAGGGATCATATATCCCATGGAAAGAAGTTACATCATGATGTGACTGCTAATGAACAATACAAGAGGTGTCCCAAGGCAGCCTAAAATCGAGTTCCTAGTGAGGACAGGAAGTACCCTCAAGCTCTCCCAAAGGAGAGCACACTGTGGACCAGAGGGGTCAAAGATGAGTCACAGGGCAGTTCCAAAGGGAGTGACAGCCCCTAGGGGCCCAGGCAGGCTAGGGGCCAAGCAGAAAGTGCTCTACATGGTATTTTTCCTGTCCTCAGCTGCACAAATAACTGACCCCTAGGGCCTCATAGCTTCCTTTATTCTTTGATTTCCAGAGCTGACCCAGCTTCTTGGTCTCAGAGGGACCTCAAGCCTGTTGTCTCTTTTCTGGGCCTCCTGCTGATGGCAGTGAGGTCTCATGGGAGTCAGGTGCTTGGGAAACATCTGGAAGGCTCCTGGGATAGTAGCCCTGGAGATGGACGAGGGAGGCAGGGAGTTATCAAGAGGCATTTGGGCAGGAAGCTGTTGGATTTGTGTGTAGGAAAGAGAATCTGAGCATTGGGACTTGACTAGGCACCAGGAGGCCCTTAGAGGGAAGCTAGCCCGGAGCTCACCTTCCTTCCCCTGGGGAATGAGGAGGGCAGGGTTCTCAGAGCCCTGGGGGTCATTCTGTTGCCAATGGGGGAGGAACTTCTGAAACACTGGGCAGAACAGTGAAAACTTGGGTGGGTGTGAAGAGGCCAGTGTCTGTACCTTTTCACCTGGTAGTTTTGCCTTACCTCTGAGTATCATCAGTGGTGTGCTGTCACCGCCATGCTCACAAGGAAGGTGGAGCTACAGCGTCCCTGCTCCCTGTTCAGGTCCCCACTCCCGTCTGAGCCTGTGTCTTTGAAATCCCCAGGTCTCCATTGGTCACTCCTCCTCCTCTGGTCCAGGCTCAGTCTCATTGAGCTCTAAAACCGCACAATGATCTCGTCGTTCACGTGCTGGTCAGCGTGGTCCTGGGGAAATGGAAGGGATTCAAGGGCTAAATTGTACACCCTGCAAGTGTTCTGTGCTTCACCTGTGACTCATGAAAAGCAGACTTGAAAAGGGAAAGAGAAATCAATTCTAACAGAAAAAAATAAATCTGCCTTGCTTGTGTTGAAGGGAAGGGCTCAACGGAAGTTCTAAAGTTGATTACTGTCTGTTGGAGAAATGGATTAAAATAAATAGCTATGGAAGGCGGCAGTGAACCAAAGAGCAAATAGGAAAAACAAGAGGATGGCTAAGTCATGACTTTGGGGGCTTGAATAGCATTTTTTCCTTCGTATGTATTGTAATTTCAACTTCTCAATATGCAAAGTTACCAATTCAAACTTACGCTGCAAAGATATTTTGTATGATTAATAATTTATTCTTACTGCTTCATGTATCTCCAAAAGGTGGGATATTTTGAGAGACTTTGTGAAAATTAGTCTTTAATGGCTTTGACATTCAATAAGAAAGATGTGATAAAGGAAAAAAAAACAACCCAGATGATTATTTTCCAAACATTGTTAAGTTATCTAGGGCTCTACGGAAAATTAATCGATGTAAGCAATGATTCGTTTGCAACAGCAGAACAGTTTTCAACATACAGAGTAGAAATTTGCCCATCCTAGAAAAAAAACAAAAAACGTAGTCAGCACTCATGCACTTCCTCTGCCCATTGGAAAATCAGCTCCATTAACGGTGGGGAGGGTCTCATTCTTCTGAGCTCCACAGCACCTGTGATAGTGTCTGGTACAAAACAGGATCCTCAAAACTATTTACTAAGCTGAACCATTAGAGGAATTCAGGAGTCTCTGGTGTCACTTTGTAAACTGCATGAGCACAGTGGTGTGTATCGATATGCTGGGTTCCCTCTGCCAAACAGTCAGAGATGGCCCTTTCCCTATTCTCCAGGGCAGGGCTACCTAAACAAAACAGGTATCATGACTTTCAGGTTCCCTCATGTCTTTGTAAATACCACAACAATAGCAATTTGCATGATTTCAAATCACATTTACGGAGAACCTGCTTCATGCAAAGCCTTGTGTTCTATGCCATGACCAAGACAGCATTCTTTTTCTAGGAGTTCTGGGGCCCAGCCTTGAGGGCACAGCTCTGTGGCGTGAAAGGTGAACTAAGACGCTGATCTGAATCTGAGGGTGTCGATGAAATTAGTTGAGGCTTCAGATCAGATAAGAGTGGGAGCAGAGACAAATACCCCAAGAGCACGAAAGCACCCTTACTAAGAAAATGACGTTTCTTGCCTTAGAAGTTATAAAGCATTACTTCCTTTGAGCATGATTATGTTCGGTTGAGGATTAATGAGTTACATTTGTGAAATATTTCCTGCCATTTCTTACTGACGTTCTCCATGAAAGTTAGAGCATTGTGAACTGCAAGGCTTGTTTATGTAAACAGGTTTTGCCTAGAAATACTGACCTGGATTTTTAACTCTGGAAAATTAAGGAAGTTTCAGGAGCTTTAGCTCATGAACAGACAGTTACTAACCAGCTTTAAGGAGGCAACATCGCATGGGTTCCAGAGTGAGGTCAGGTTCAAACCCGACGTTGCCACTGATGGACATGCGACCTTGGGCACAGTGCACTGTAAGTTTCCTTATCTTAAAATGGAGATAATGCTACCCAAGGGGCAAAATTGTTGGCAGAGCCTGGCACATAGAAGGTGCTCTGTACGTTGTAGTTGTCTTATTTTTTTTTTAAGGTAGACTGTACATTATAAAGCGGTTTTTGGAAAAAGAGTGCTTCCTGAGCTTGCTTATATACTCTAAAAGGTATAGAAAGATGTGACTTTTGCCATTTCACTCTGGGAAAAAGAAGGTTTGCAGGGGAGCAGTTATTCCTTGAGTAATAATAATACCTAACAGTTACTGATCCTTTACTATGTACTGGACACTGTGTCTTGATAGTCCTTTGAGGTTGATATTACCACTCTCATCTTTCAGATGAAGAAACTGAGGCTTAGAGATATCACCCAATGGCCAAAAGGCACACAATCCAGGGAACCAGGAGGCCTGGCTCCAGGAAGGAACAAGAATTCCCTTTAGCTCAGGACTGTCCCCTTGGCCAGGCCTGTTTGCACCAGCATCTTTTAGGGGGAACTTATGAAAAATGAAGATTATTGCTATGTACAAGGTGTGATAATAAAAAATACAGTGAATGTTTAAATTAAAAAAAAAGTTATCACAGTAAAAGACACATTGCCATTAATCCCCCTCAAAATACTCCCCCTTGCTTCGAATACAACCCATCGTTCTTTCCACTTTTGGAAGCAGCTCTGGAAGTCATCTTTCATGAATGTCTTTAGTTGCGCTGTCATGGCTGCCTTGATGTCCTGAATTGATTCAAAACATTTACCTTTAATGGTCATTTTGACTTTGGGGAAGAGCCAGAAGTTGCATGGTGCCAGATCCGGTGAATGAGGTGGATGAGGACACACTGTCATGTTTTTATTTGACAGAAATGTCTGTACCAGAAGCGATGTGTGACATGGAGTGTTGTCATGATGGAGGATGAAGTAAGGACACTCATAAAAGAGGATTTCCAGAACTGCTCCAGAAAGTGGCAAGAATGATGAGATAAGTGTGTTCGAAGTGAGGGTGGGTATTTTGAGAGGGATTAATGGCAATGTGTCTCTTACTGTAATAATTTTTCTATTTAAACATTCACTGTATTTTTTTTTAATCACATCTCCTATTTGAGCCATGGAGGAGAAATGTGATTGAAGGAACTCCCTGAGTGGTACTGGGCAGGATGTCTCATGTTTGGAGCTTTCGAGCAAGATCACAGTCTGGACTTGCTTCCTGTTGACCCAGGGGGCAGTCAGACTTGCAGGGAGAAACGGAAATGCCACACAAGGGGGTGGCGGGGAGCCCCTGCATTTGGCCTGGTGCTGTTACTGATGAGACTGGGTGCAGGGTGGGTTGACCTCCCTGAGCTTCCTCAGCACCACCTGGCAGAGCCACGTCCTTCTGTAGGATGGTGTCTTTCCCAGAGTTACCACTTTGAAAGCCATGGTGGGGTCAGGGGCAGTGGGCAGGAGATGGAGGCGGTGGGCATTATTGAAGTCAGAGTGCCTCAGGGACACCCTCCCACTGGCTGTGACTCTCCTCAACCTCTTCTCTGACCAGTGTCCTGAGAAGCAGCCTGCACCCAGCCCCCAGGGGTTCAGGCCTAGTCTTTTCTTCTGGAGTCAGGAGGTTAGCACCTTGTTAGGGGAGATGGAGAGTGGCTAAATGTCAGGGGCAGGACGGGAGAGCTGAGGGAGAGAATGATTTACTACAGAGTGGAAAGATACCAGAAGCAGAAATTTACAATACACACATTTGGTAGCTAAAGTGCCTCCTCATCCAACTCAGTCTGGTCCAGGATGGCAATGGGTATGTGAGAATGTGTGTATATGTGTCCAAGTGTGCACACGAGCACGTATGCATACTAGGAAGGGCAAGAGACAGGGAACAGGTTGAAAAAGAAAAGCCAATGATTTTCCCCAGATGCGGAAAATATGAGGATGCTTTATGAGCAATGTTTGAGGGGCCATCACGGGGGGGCTGTGTGCTAGTCACATCATTTGTAGCATAATAATAAAACTACAACAACTAGCTATGATTACTGAATATGTGTTATTGATTGCAGTGCATTCGTCGGGGTTCTCCAGAGAAATAAAACCAAAAGGTTGTACTTCTTTATAAAGAATTGGCTCACGTGATTATGGAGGCTGAGAAGTCCCAAGGTCTTCAGTTGACACATTGGACCTAGGAGAGCTGATGGCACAGTTTCAGCCCCAAAGCTGGTATGCTGGAGACCCAGGAATAGCCAATGTCTCTGCTGGACTCCAAAGCCAGCAAGAGACCAACATCCCAGCTCAAGGCAGTCAGGCTGGAGGAGCTCCCTCACACAAGGAGGGTCAGTCTTTCTCTTCTATTCAGTCCCTCAGCTGACTGGACGAGGCCCACCCACATGAGGGAGGGCAATCTGCTTTATTTACTCAGTTTACTAATTTGAATGTTACTCTCATGCAGAAGCACCACACCAACACACCCAGAAGAATGTTTGACCAGCACAAATCACTGCAAGGTCCTCTGCTTCGGAGGGATGCGGTTAGACTGAAGAACAATCCAATGGTCAAGGCCATCCTTATTTGTGAACTTGAGGAGCTTAGAATGGGGGAAATGAAAGTAGTGGCAATTTATGGGGTTTGACCCTCTCGCTGTTGACATAAAAGGAATTGGGTGTAGTGGACCAAGCTGGGCTCCCCGTCTGTGCCAGTTCCATGGGCTTTGGTCCCCTCTGAGCCACCCATAAGATAAAAGACCCCTGGGTGGAGGAGGCATCTGAAATTCAAACTCGGTTGGCCCTGCTTGAGCTCCTTCAAGTCTGTGAATGATTAAAGGTAGACTAGATAGTGGATTATGCATGTTCTTTTCGAAGTTGGCTGAGTCGTTTCACCTCCCTGGTCCTTAAATTCCTCGTTTACAAAACAAGAGATTCAGATTACATTAGTGGTCCACAAAACCTAGTGTGCAGTAGAATCACCTGGGGGGTACTTTAAAACGTGAACCCCTGGGCTCACCCCGAGAGACACTGATACGGTGATTCCAGGCGGGTCCTACGAGTTATAGTACATCCATCGAGTGCTTGTCATGTGCTGGACACTGTTCTAAAGAGATTTTTGTGGATTAACTCATATTATGTGGCAATGATCCTGTGAGGTATGTAGTATTATTATCCCTATGTTATGGATGTGCAGACTGAGGCACACAGCAGCCCAGAGACTTGCCCCAGGTCACGAAGTTCTCCAACTCAGGCAGAGCTGAGACCCAGGCCAGGCCTTGGCTGCAGATCCCATGGTCTCAACTACTGTTTTGACAAGAGGCTGTCATAAACTACAAGCCAGCTGCTCTGCTGGCCACTTAAGTAAACAGTTGCCCCTAAGGAACTTGCATTTTAGTCAAGAAGCTAAGACCCACATCACAGAGTACAAGGGGAATTTGGACAGAAGCCACAAGACAGCGACGAGCATGTGCTCTGGTAGCAGACTGGGTGGTCGGTGAGGGGATTCTGGCCTTTCTGACAGGAGGGATTAAAGGAAGCCTCAGAGAGGAGGAGGCAACTCAAGTGAGGAGCTTGTCAAGAGAGGAGGGAGGTGGGAGCGTCCAGTCCAAGGGAGGAGCCTGAGCACAGAATTCCAAGTGCTGACATGACAGCCTTCTTCAAGCAGCCGGTCCTTTAGTTTGGCTGGTGAATGGGCTACAGGAAAGAGGGGTCCAGGGGGAGGTGAGGCAAGTCTGTGTCCCAGTGGATTGTGAAGAGCTTGATGGCCTGCCAAGACAGGAAGGGGGTGGCTGCACTCTGCAGGCGGTAGGAGCCTTCAGAGGGAGCTGGGCTCTAGGAGCCTGCAGCCATCTCAACAGTCCCCTAGACTAGGGCAGCGTCAGAAGAAATGGACAGGAGGTGGTGGGTGCAGGAGGAATGGCTCAAAAGCAGAGCCCACAGGAAAGAGGTGGCCTGGGGGTTTAGAGTGAAGGAGACAGAAATATTGAAGGTGAACCTTTTTAGTGTGGGAGAACTAAAGAAAAGAAGCCTTTTTTACAGGGAACCCCAACAGAGGGCTGGGTGGATGAGGAAGTTGAATTAAGAAGATACGAAGATGCCCTCCAATCAGAAGGTAACTCAGGGCCAGAAAATAGCATCACTAGATCTTTCTAATGAGGTAGTGCCTCACCCATTCCTTTGGTACAAAGCAGACCACTCCTTTTCTCATACTCCAGAGGAAAACAAGGTACATATGACAAGTATTCCTTTACTGTTTTTTGGGTGAACAGAAAACTCAGAATTATATAAGCAAGAAGGAGTTCTTGATTGACAGTTTTGGACAGGAAGGCCCTTGCTTACTCAAATTACCCAGCTTTGAACAGTTAGGGCTGTCTGCGTGGACCCCATCAGTCCTCTCAAAGTCCCCATCCAAGGGACAGTTCAGCACAGGCCCCTCTCTATTGTCCCCACCCCCAGCATAATTTAGGAAGCCAACATGTCCACTTGTGATTCTATTCCAGGGGCACTTGGCGGGGGGTCTTGCCACAGGCACTAACTTGTCTCAGGGGCCAATCATGGGGCCCCAGCATCAGCTTCTCTTGGCTCCCTCCCATCCTGCTTTGAAAGGAAGTATCTGCATGAGCAATAATACTCACCCTGTGAGTGGTATACCAACAAAATCATTCAAACGGTGACAGATTTAGATGCTCAAAAATAGGCAGTCAAGTCACTTTCCCCACACTGACATACAAATCCGAACACCCACTGGAATGGTCAGAACCCAGCGCTACAGTACATTCCAACTAGAAGAATACACGTGCCGTTTATAGTCAGAGCACCTTATCGTCATCACTATTTCCTTCCCCGGAAGGAAGAATGACCTGCCTTCCTCTGGTTTTTCTGCCCCTTCTCCTTGATCTCCGAGGATTGACTTCAACCCTAAATATGCTTAGTCTTTCCTGTTTCCTGGCCATTATCCATGTGTCCCTTCTACCGGGAATTCCTTCTGCCCATCAAGATCTCAGCCTTGTCTGCAAGGACAAATGCAAATGCCACTTTCTCCATGCAGCCTCCTCTCATCTCCTCACCCCTTAGTGCTCAGCTCATAGTAGGTGCTGGATCAATCCTTGTTGAGTGAGTGAATGAAAGAAGGAAACAGTAAGACATTCATTGCTTCTCTTATTCTTCGTGACACTGATTAGAGTCATAGAATATTTGAGCACAAGTGGTCTTGGGGGACATGCAGTCCACGGGACAGCTGATGGTTGTCAGAGGTCGGACTAAATTAATTTGAGGTTTGCTTGATCTAATTCTGTCTGTGCTAGGAAGCTGGAGACCAAAATATGTTATGCAAGGTCCCTTGTACTGAGTCTTCTGTTTTATGCAGACAAGGTTGTGGTCTTGCTGATGTTGAATTTGTTCAGGAGCCGGAAGTCTGATGTTTGTAAATATTCCTTTAAATGGAAGCAGTAAGTATAGAGGTTGTTTGTACAAGTTCTTCCTGAAGAGCTTTGAGAGCCCAAGTGTAACGTAATTATGGCAGAGGGCAAAACCCAGCTTCTCAGACCCAGTAAGACCTACTTTACATGGTCAATGTCAACGGCAACCCTGCCTCCCTGCTGTCACCATCCTCCAGTCCCCTATCCTAGCCACCACATGGCCTCGGAGGGCTGAGGGAAGCTGCACTGCCTCATGCCCACCATTATGCTAAGTTTCTGTAGCTGTGAGTCATTATGTTAGGCACTTACAGCAGTGTCTGTGTGTTCACCAGAAATGATGTATTCTGTTATAGGCTGGATTGTGTCCTCCTTAAATTTGTATGTTGAAGTCTTAACCCCCAGCACTTCAGAATGTGACTACTTGGAGACAGGGTCTTTAAAGAGGTAATTAAGTTAGATGAGGTCATGTTGTTGGGTCCTAATCCAACCTGACAGGTGTTCTTATAAGAAGAGGAAATGTGGACACAAACATACACAGAGGGAAGACCATGTGAAAACAGGGGGGAAACAGACATCTACAAGCCAAGAGAGAAGCCTCAGAAGAAACTAACCCTGCCGACACCTTGATCTCACAATTTTGGCCTCCAGAACTGTCAGAAAATGTCTGTTGTTTAAGCCCCCCACTCTGTGGTACTTTGTTACAGTGCCCAAGTAGACTAATGCTGCTTCTATTAGGCTTATTGTGGAGAGTCGCATGCATGCCATCTCCTTAGTAAAACTGGCAGGCAGGTATTCTATCTTCCCATGCCTCAAAATCATAATCTGGAAGACCTCATGAGTGTGAAAATACCCTGTTAGCTGTGAAGGGTCACAGGAACCCAAGTTGCACACCTGTGGAGATCAGGAACCATGCCTACACTTCTTTGTAGTACTAAAGGGTGAGCCTCATGGGAGGTACCTGGTAAATTCTAGTTGGTCAACTAAGAAGCAATAACAGCAAGTGAGATGTTCGTCACTAATTTTTTGTATTGCCTCAGGTGTTTGAGTTGTGTGGGACACGCCACCCTCTTCCTGGGTGTGGCCAGCTGACACAGTCCTTAGCTAGGTATCAGTCCTGTCTCCAGTCTAGCTAGATAGAGAACTCCATCTTCACTGATCCATGTCTTAGCTCCACCAGAGCAGTGGGGAGGATAAGCACTACCCCTCCGTCACTGCATTTCTGTGGACAAATCACCCAGTTTGGCTGACCTCTGTTTCCTCACCTGCAAACAAGGATGTTGGATTAGGTGGTCTCTAACATGTCTTCCAGCTCTAGAATTTATGATTCTCCCCTTGTATCAATTAGCATGCACTTGGCTAAAAACTTTATTTCAACTGCCTTTGAAAATAGAAGCACTTACAGTCTCACATAATAGCAAGCCCATTCCTTCATTCTGTCCTTCATGTTAACTGCGTTCTAAGGTTGGTTCTCTTCTTGGTTTCAAGATGGTGGTCCAAGGCTATCAGGGCTTTATGTCAATCAAAAAGAGTGAAAATACTTAAATGTAAGACCTGAAGCTATAAAACTCCTAGAAGAAAACATAGGGAGTAAATTTGCAGACATCACCCTCAGTAATAGTTTTACTGATATATCCCCTTGGGCAAGGGAAATAAAAGAAAAAATTAACATATGGGATTACATCAAACTTAAAAGTTTTTTCACAGCAAAGGAAATCATCAATAAAACAAAAAGGAAGCCTACTGAGTGGGAGAAGATATTTGCCAACGATATATCTGATAAGGGGTTAATATCCAAAATTTATAAAACACTCATTCAACTCAAAACCAAAAAAAAAAAAACAACCCAATTAAAAAATGGGCAGAGGATATGAAGAGCTATTTCTCTAAAGAGGACATACAGATGGCTAATAGGCATATGAAAAAATGTTCAACCTCACTAATCATTAGAGAAATGCAAATAAAAACCACAATGAGATACCACTTCACTCCAGTCAGAATGGCTATCATCAATAAATCAACAAACAACAAATGCTGGTGAGGTTGTGGGGAAAAGAGAACCCTGGTGCACTGTTGGTGGGACTGCAGATTGGTGCAGCCATTATGGAAATCAGTATCGAGGTATCTCAAAGAACTGGAAATGGATCTCCCATATGACTTAGCAATTCCACTCTTGGGTATCTATCCAGAGAAACACAAGATGTTAATTTGAAAAAATATATGCACCCCTATGTTATTGCTATTTACAATAGCCTAGACTTGGAAACAACCGAAATGCCCATCAGTAGATGACTGGATTAAGAAACTGTGTGTTGCGACCCGTGCGCCAACCGAGTGCTCCTGACTTGTCAGCTAGGAGTTTACCAAAAGGGTACCTGAGAGGATTGGGTGGGAGACAAAAAGAAAGAGATTAGAGATGAAAGCTGGGGACAGGAGGTCCACTCAGTGCTGATGGCAGACAGTGGCCTCGTTTATTGTTTGTACTCAGCTTTTATAGCAAAAGTAGCTTTCCTTAGGTAGGGGGTTTTGGAGCAATCTCCCCAAAGTGAGACAAAACATAGCAAGTAGAAACTGTTAACAGGGTGGCCTTCCACCCTGCAACTTTCAAGGTTTTCTGTGATGTTGGCTGTTCTTTCTTCAGCTGCACAGTGGAGATGAGATCTACCCAGCAACCTTCCCCCCACCCCCCCTCCCGGGCCTGAGAGCCTGTCAGCTTGCCAGCTGTCAGGCTTAACCCTTACGGCAGCTCTGGTCTGTAACTTTTAAGCTGCTCTCGAGCTGCTCACCCTAACATGGAGGCCTGTAGCTTGCCAACTTGCAGCCTCAGTGTCCCTGGCTGATCCCAGCCAGCTCCCCACAACTGTGGTACATTTATACAATGGAGTATTACTCCGCTATAAAGAAGAATGAAATTGTACCATTTGCAGCGATATGGATGGACCTAGAGACTATTATGCTAAGTGAAATAAGTCAGTCGGAGAAGGACAAATACCATATGATCTCACTTATATGTGGAATCTAAAGAACTGAAAAAAATGGGCAAAGTAAACAGAAATAGTCTCAGAGATATAGAGGAACAACTGATGGTTGCTAGTTGGGAGGGGGGTGGGGATGAGGGAGAAAGGGAAGGGATTAGAGAGCATAAATAGGTAACTACAATATTACCACAGGGATATGAAAGACAGTTGGAGGAATATAATTAATAATGTTGTAAATATTTTGTAGGGTGTCAGATGGTCACATGTCTTGCTAGGGAGACGGCATCATGGATGGGGTAGAGGCATGATCACTGCACTGTACACCTGAAGCTGATGTTGTATAAAATTGTATGTCAACTATAAGTGAATATATATATAGACATGGGATGTGGAGTATAGTGTGGGAGTGGAGTCAATGGAACTGTAATAGATATGTATGATATGGGGGGGGAAGTGGGGCAGCGGATTGGGAAAGGGGGGTTTTCACTTTGAGGGGTAAAAAGTATAACTATTGCACTGTGTTGTACAGCTGAAATTAATTTTAAAAAATGTTTATTTCACAATAAAAAATAAAACAAATTTAAAAAAAGTGAAAATCTTTTCCACACTATGGAATGTAAGTTTCTTCAGTCTGATTGGGCCAACTGAGGATGCATATTAATATGTTAAGGGTTGCCTGTGCTCATTGACTTGATCAAGCGTCTGGGATGGAATGAATGTTGCGGGGGTGGAGTGGTCAGCCACAGTGCTCACCACTGCTTCTCCTGCCTCCCTGGGCCCAGGCATTACAGCTCTCAGTTCATAGTCTGAGGAAGCAAAGTTAGCTTTTCCCTTACAGTGAGTGAAAGTCATGGCTGAGGACAAAAGGACAAGACCCCAGCCTCCAGGGCTGGTGTCATGTCCCACAGAACGAGGCTCCCAGCAACAGAGGAGGGGCATGTGAGCTCATGCAACTCACTCTTTCAGCAGCCCATAGGTGTAGGATCCTGGTGCCATTAAGCAGAGTCCATGTCCAAGGTCAGGTGGCCCCAGCTCACCTGGCTGTAACACAGCCTTGTGGTGTCATCTTGTGCAGAAGATCTGGCTGTGCCACCTCCCTGACTTTGTCTCCTGCTACTCTTCTCTGCATCCATGCAGCTCCATATCTTCCTTGCTGTTCCTGGCATATGCCAGACACACTCGTACCTCGGAGCCTGGGCCTTCCCTGTTCCCTTGTCCTGAATGCTCTTCTTGGCAGCCTCCTTTATTAACTCTTGAACCTCACCTTCTCATTGAATCCCATCCAGACCACTGTATTTACCAGTGTAACCTTCCTCCCCGGGTATTCCTGCTACCCCCACTTCTGCTTTACATTTTATTTTCCACAGCATGTTTGCCTTCTAACATGCTATAACATTCAGTCACTGATATGTTCATTGCTTACTGTCTGCCCTGTAGAATTTTGGTTTGTCTCTTCTCTGACATACTCCAAGTGCCTAACACAGTACCTGACCTAGAGCAAGTATTGAGTAAATGTCTGGTGAAAGAATGAATGAAGGTATGCAGAGGGAACATGGTGGCTACATTCTTTCCTTATGGGAAAGATACACATGTTTAGCCCAAAGGACTGTTTGTGTCTGAAACTCATAGGATGTGGTAGCACAGGGACCAGAGCTTTCTCTTAATTAACACCTATGCTCTCTCTACCCCATCGTCCTGCCTTGTGCAAATGTTAAGAATTTTGTGCCATCAGCTGTTCTGTCACCAGCATTAAATTGGCTTATCTGGTGACATAATATGATAACAATAGCACTATCACAGGTTTGCTATACTTACATGGAGTATACATATATGTTATATAGAACTAGGCACTGTTCTCAGTAATGCTTTATATGGATTAACACTTCACATCCTTATGAGGTAAGTCCTCTTATTATCACTCCCATTTTATAGATGAGAAGACCGAGGAACAGAGAAGTTCAATAACTTGCCCAAGGTTGCATGGCTGGTAAGAGGCAGACAGAATCCACACTTAGGCTGCCTAGCTCCAGACTCTACTCTCTTAGCTGCCAAGCCTACCACCTCTCTTGAAGAACATTTGCCTGTGGGCAGGGACATATGCAGGCCAGGAAGGTCACTACTTCCCACCCCTCTCTACTTGTTGGAGGGGGAGAAAGCATTACAGGGCCTTGGAGAAGGAGTGAGTGCTCCATGACCAGAATCAGGCACTGGAATTCCTCGGCTGCCGTCCCTCCCTCTAAGATCGGCTGTTTTTGTGTCCCACCATCTGGTGTGGCATAATGTTCCCAACACAGTGGGCCCTTGGTCAGCAAGAGCCGTGGCCCAAGCTTCCTGTTTCCTCTTGCTCCCTGAGCAGCCTGGTCTGCTGTTGAGAACAGGATCTTCTAACGCTGCTGAAAGGCTCAGCTGACAAGGACGGTGATTCAGGCTGATTTCCTTGAGGTTTAGAACAGGCTGAGTGCATCTTAATGGCTCTGCCTGCTGCTGCTTCTTGTGTGTCAGAGATGGGTAATCAGTTGAAGAGGTTTTATCAAGCTCACAGAAACAGTTGCTGGTAGATTTCCGGTGTCCTCAGAAAAGACTTGCACTCACCAGAGGGGTACAGGGCTCTGTGTGGCTGGAACAGGGCTCTTAGGAGGCAAGTGGGAACCTGGGGTATGCCAGGAGAGCTTCCTTTAAACAAATGGCCATAGGTGGAAGCAACAGCAGAGAGAATGAGCTTGGATGAGAATTAAAAAGGCGTGTTGCAAACCCTTGGTCTTCACCAGCTGTATGACTCTCATCAGAAATAATTACAATAGCATTTATGGGCCACTCACTATGGGTCAAGGCCCTGTGCTGAGCATTTTACATATTTTATCTCATTCAGTCCTCACAGCCTGAGTGGGTGTTTCCTTTTACAGATGAGGACATTGAAACTTAGAGACAGGGGGGCTGTGTCATTTGCCCAAGGTCATACATTTAGTAAATAGCTGAGTTTGAGTCAAGGTTGTTTCTTTCTGTGTTCCCTCTATGCCTTCCCACCATCTCTGTCTTTCTCTCCCTTCCTCCTTCCCTTTCTTCTACTCAACAAATAGATAGGTGTTATGCGCTATGTAAGCTGTGGGAGATCCAGTGGTGAACGCAACACACCGATTCCCACCTTAATCTAATGCATGATCTAGTGTCTACCAAGTCATTTAAGCCTGGCCCAGCACAGCCCCATATGGAGAGAGCTTCCACCCTGTCGCTCCAAAAGTCTTCCCTTGGCTTTTAGGGGCATTCTGAGGTTGGCACATGGTGAATGAGTAGCCTGCCAGGCATGTGAGCTGAGATATTGGGGCACTTGGGTACACCTTTTTAAGCCTGGAAGAGACTTGGGAGTGAATGCATTTGTCCAAAATGAGGTGTGCAGTGGGAGGACAAGAGGAAGGACAACCAAGGATCGAGTCAGGGCCAATGAAAGAGCTATGGGAGTTAATGGGTGAATAAAGAAGACATGACAGGGCCAAGGAGGAACGTCAGAGAGGTAGGGAGAGAGGAGTGCACTGTCGTGGAAGCCAAGGAGGGCCAGATAGCCACGTCATAGGTGTGGTCAGCAGTAGCACCTGTCAGTGATAGTTCAGCCAGTCTTTGGCATCATTTGTTTCTTCTTTGGCCGTTTTTTTGCTAGTACACATAATTCCTCCAGCTATTGCTTTTGAAACCATTTTCCTTTTTGATACAAACTGAAAGGTACATCTCTCTCTTAGGTCTGACTCTCTAGCTACTTGGACTCACCCTCCAGAATCCAACAGCATTTTGTTTGTTCCTTGTAATCTTCTTCCAGATGTATTTTCTCCAGTTAATTTTCTTTTGAAAAGCAAAATTGTCAACTTATAAACCAATTCACCCGCATAATACAATTGTGTTCAAGTTCCAGTAACATAAAAGTTCCCCAAATTCTGTTTTTTGTGATTCTTGCATCACTCTTTACCTACTGTTTTAAATGTTGCAAGTTATTTATAATTTTCTACCCAGAGTAGGGTTAGTAGCTTGAAGGCATATGTTCCTTTCCCCACTGAGAACTGCCACTAAATTCCTATTCTTGTTCTGGGGACAGCTCTGGTACATAGTCCAGCTGCAGAATTAGAGATTGACACATGTGAAAACCGATGTTCTATCTAGGTAATAGCTCCTTCTCTTCCTAACGTTCACAAGGACCACTCATTCAGATTCCTTCTCTGGGAAAGTGTCCATCTCATGATGGCAGCTTTCAACGTTAAAACACATGAACACTTTCACAGGCATGAGTGCCATTCAAGAAAGCAAGCTGTGGTGTAGCTGACCCTCATGTCACGGCAGGAACTGGGTTTTGCCATTTCCACCTCAGGCACATCTCCTCCCAGGTCTTCACAGCCAGCTTCAGGCTGTCACTCTCCCTCCCTCACTGGGACCCTTCCCAGAACTTTCTGCATGGAGGGCCAGAGCCACTATACCTGAAGTTGCACAGTTTTATTTTGGGGGATATGTATACTTTCATACGGTTCATAAAAATCTTTAAAGTATAAAAAGGCATAAAATGAAAATCTTTACTTTCTTCTGTTTCTATCCACTCGGTTGGCAGTTCCTTCCCCCTCCCCCTACTTTACTCCAAGGTAACCACTTTTACTAGTTTCCAGTTATTTCAAATGTATTGCATTCAGACCATGCTTGATTTGAGTCTTCCCCACCCCGCCATAATATGGATTTATTTGTCAAATAGTTTAGTGAGAAAAACACACATGCTGAGGCTAAATTTTGATTTTGAACTCAAACCAAGGTTCTTATTGTAAACCCCATGAGTGTATTTTTTGTATAGTTACAGAATTGGTGGGAAAGCAGTTCCAAAATGTTTATGCTCACAATGTTCAAACAGCCTTTCAAACAAATTAAATTCACCCAAAGAATAGTCACACCTCTTGAATCAGTACCATGAAGACTTTGACCCAGTAGGTAATCTTCCTATTGGATTACGATTCATCTTTTGCCAAAGGGCATTTAATGGCACCTGTTAAAATTCAGTAAAGGGCAGAATGAAATACAGTGCGTGAGCTTCCAGCTGGTTTGAGTCAGGGTGTCACTGTTCTGGGGCAAAACCAAATAACAAGACACACAGTGATATTAAGGGCTGGTGGCAAAGGCCTTCCTCAGTGCCAGATCAATGCCTGTGGCAGGAGCACTTCCAATAATTTAATTGGTAATATAGTTGATGTAGGAGGCATTACTCTTAAGTTACTGGCTTTCTTTTTGCAGCAAACAGGGTTCCTATATCTGAGTGAGTTTCGACCTTCAAAGTAGTTCCCAAGAAATAATACGCTTTTCTCAAAGATGCTAGGATTCTCTAAAGCAGCAGTTCTCAACCTTTCACAGGGGTCGCCTAAGACCATCGGAAAACATATATTTTCGATGGTCTTAGGAACCGAGACACCGCTCCTCTATCCATCTCCAGGCCCACATGCAGATACGCCCACATACGAGTACCCGGCGACCCCTGTGAAAGGGTCGTTCGACCCCCAAAGGGGTCGTGACCCACAGGTTGAGAACCGCTGCTCTAAAGTGTTTTTGAAACTTTTCTTTTATAGTTGTTCTCTGAACCCGTTTACAAACTGTGTAATAAAACCAGTCTCATTATAATTATTACAGCTTTACAAGCCTTGTTCCTAAATGGTATCTGTCCTTCCAGAAGCAGTGAAGACAGATACAAATGATAATGGCATGAAATCTCAAAGTGGCACAAGTGGCATTCCACTTAATTATTTAAAGACTTCTTTGTTGCTATTGGAACACTTTGAAACATCCTGCAGGGAGAGAAAAAGAGACAAAATGGAATGAAATTTTAAAATGAATGAGAACTGAATTGCAAGATGACGTAAAAGTAGGTCTAACTGTCAAATTAGGCACTCCACCCAAGATTTTCCTTTACAAAATTATTTCCTTTTTATCACTCCAAGTTGTCATCTTTGTCATTCACTGTTCATCTGAAACACAGGCTGGGCAGGAGGTTCTGTCTTTTCCCATTTAGCACTCACATCAAGCTATGTTTTATAGTATCTTTTGGAGGTTTACATGATTACATGATAACATCAATTTAGGACAATTATCCCAGCCAATCTTGGAATAAGGACATGTTTATCTTTGATGATTGAAACAAATGAATTTTTACCAGCTCATCGACTTAAACATTATTTTGATTGACTTTATGCTTTACAGCAATCATAGGTTCACAGCAAAATACAGAGCAGAAAGTACAGAGTTTCCATATACCTTCTGCCCCAACACACACAGCCTCCCCACTGTCAACATCTTGCACAGAGTGGTCCATTTGTTACCACTGATGAACCTACATTTACAGGGTGGTTAACAACCGAAGTCCATAGTTTACATTAGGGTTCACTCTTGGTGTTGTACATTCTGTAGGTTCTAACCATGGTTAATGACATGTATCCACATCATAGTATCATACAGTGGAAAGGAGTGGCTCCTTGATATAAAAGACATCTCACTAAGAGGCCAACATTTCTGAAGACTGACTCCAAACCATCACCACTCAATTGGCATTCATCATTTTTGATATTTTCATTATTAAAAACGTCAAAAGTATGGAATGGTTGAAAGGTTAGTACAATGAATATTTGTTCTTTCTCTGCCTCGAGTCAATCATTGCTAATTTTTTCTATATTTGCTTTATCTTTCTCCATATTCATCTATATCGTTTGGTATACAAATTAAGTTATAGACATCATGACACTTCTCTCTCAAATATCTATCTCAGCAAGCATTTACTAACAATAAGAACATTGTCCTACATGCCCATAAGAACATTTTAAAAATTCTTTAATATGATGTAATATCCAATTCATGTTTAAATTCTCCCAATTATCCCCAACATATCTTCTTTAGTTGTATATTTTATTTTTTTTTAAAGATTTTATTGGGGAATTGTGGAAGGGGAACAGTGTTGGGGAATTGAGAAAGGGGAACAGCCAAGTTGTTGTCCATCAATCTTAGTTGTGGAGGGTGCAGCCAGCTCAGTTCCAAGTCCAGTTGCCATCCAGCTGCCCCTCAGCAGCTCAGCAGCAGTTCAGCTCGGGTGCAGCTCACTGGCCCATGTGGGAATCGAACTGGTGACCCTGTTGCTCAGAGCTTGCGCTCTTAACCAACTGAGCCACTTGGCCGGCCCCTAGTTTATTTTTTTTCAGCCCTGATCTAACCAAATTTCTCTTGTCATATCTATTGATAATAACTTTAGTCTATTTAAATATGAACAGATTTTTGTGTAACACAGGTATTTTGTTTTTGTTTTAAAAGTCAACTGTGTTGAGGTGTAATTTAAATATAACAAAATGCAGTCATTTTAAGTGTACTGTTCATAAGTTTTGACAAATATATACACCAATGTAACCATCACCCCAATCAAGATAAAGATTTCTATCACTCTGAAAAGCTCCTTTGTGCTCTTCTGCAGTCATCCCCCCTCTGCTCCTGGTCCCAAGCAACCATTGATCTGCTTTCCATTATCATATTGATTTTCTGAAGAGACTAGGCCAGTTTGTCTTGTAGAATGTCCCACGTGTCTAATTGTTTCCTTGTAGTGTCATTACCTTGATACTCTAGGTATTGAATTTCCTGTGCACTGAAAGTTAGATTTAAACTCTTGGTTAAATGCAGGTTAAAGCCATCAGGAAAAATGCTTCATAGGTGATGCTGAATACTTCTTGTTGGCTCACACCGGGAGGTACAACACAAGGATATGCCTCTGTTAGGGATGCTAAGTCTGCTCCTTTGGTTGAGCTGTAGACCACCTGGGCTTTCTTTGTAAAAGCTGATAGTTCCCTTGAAATGGGCAAATCATCTATGGAGTGATACTTTGGTAATGACCACAAGATCCTATCTTCCCAAAACCTTTTACTCAATGTTTGTAGCATTCTTGGATGGTTCTTGCCTGAATCAGTTATTTCACAGGGAGTTGAAAAGTGGTGATTTCCTAATTCTATGATTTCTTCAACCTGTATTCTCTGGCATTCTTTGGAAAAGAAGACCTTTCTTTTGTGAACTGAGGATGAATTGTAGTTCCTAAAAAGGCAGTGTAAATGTTGATTTCTTTACCCTTAATTACAATTAAGGAAAATTTAAACATCCAAAAAAAGGAAGCAAGCAAGCCAGCCAGCCATAATTGAATGTAAAATACTGACCAAATAAAATACTGATCAGGGGCCGGCCGAGTGGTGTGTTGGTTAAGAGCTGGCTTGGGACGCCAGCTCTGAGCAGCAGGGCCCCGGTTCGGATCCCACATATGAGGGCCAGTGACGCTGCCCTCTACAGCTAGGATGGTGAACAACAGCTCGATCTGGAGCTGGGCTGCTGTGAGTCACTGGCAACGGCATAGGCTGCAGCCGCTGCTATAAAGCTACACGTGAGTGGTTGGCAGCCAGTGTGAGTGGCTGGCAATTGGTGTGAGCTGCTGTGAGCGGCCATTCGGTGGCCGGTGACCGATCTGCCTCAGCTGGGAAGAGCGCAATGATAATACCAACATGGGCCAGTGAAGCGACGTCTTCCACGACTAGACTGAAGAACAAAAGGTCAGCAACTTGCCTGTTCCCCTTCCCCTGATTCCCCAGCACTGTTCCCCTCCCCCAATTCCCCAATAAAATCTTAAAAAAAAAATACTGATCAAACAAAATACTGAACAGATAAAAACTCTTCTTGATTTAATTTTATCTTTGGATATGCAATAAAGGCATGATAGGTAGTTTAATGCAATGTGTTATGAGTGTACTGGTAACTCTTTTGTCAGGCTGCTTGTTATTTAAATCTCCATTTAACACATAGGTTTAAGGCTGGCATACTCTCACTGTTTAGTGACATGGGGTGATGGAGGGGAGAGACGTGGACTATAAATCAAATGGACTTGGGCTGAATCCTGGCTCTGCCACTTACTTGCTGGGTGGCTTTAGGAAAGTATTTTACCTTTCTGAGCCTTAGTTCTTCCCTCTGAAGGTAGTGTAGTGCTGAGAAGGAACTGAGGTACAGTTTTTGAAATGTCTGGCCCAGAGTGAGTGAGTGATCACCATCTTGGATACTTTCGCTTCCCTGAAGAAGAGGTGCAGAAAGGAGCTGTCTAAGCCTTCAGGACCAACAGAGTGTTGGACCGGGTCACACACCCAGAATTGTGTCCATGAAGGCAGCCATGATTTGCTTCTGGCTTATTCTTCCTTCATTTATTCATCTGATGTTTGTTGAGCAGTGTCCTTACTGAAGCCAGCATGATGTAGCCTCTGAGAAGCGAAGGGGCAACCTACGGGTGTGTTGCTGACTGTGGTCCTAACCTATCGTTGGGCACGAGGGCTTCTCCTGTCCTGGGACACTGGTGCTGATTCCTGTTCAGCCTCTCCCAGGAATTCTAAAGCCAGGAAGGAGAGCAGTGAGGGGTGGGTGGACTCCGATAGACAGTGAGAGAACCATGGAGGAAAAGCAAAGACTTTTGTTTCAGCACAAACTTGTATGGAAGAAACCATACTCACCATGAATGAAATACCAAATGAATGAATAAAGCAGGACATATGTGCATTAAATGATGCAAATCTATGTAAGAGTTGACATGAACAAACATGTTTGTGTGGCTGGGAGAGCAGGCGCCAGCCCAGTACAGATGGGCTCTGAAAATGTCATCCTCACAGGAGACAAGCTGAAGGGATCATTGCTTGTTTATTTCTTTCTCAATTTCAGTTTCTGTCTTGATGAAATGTTAGCAACTTTTACAGTTATTCCATAGAGGTAACAATCTGACTCATATACCACAATTTACATAGCTGAGTTCATGTAATTTTCCTCCCAAATACTGGGACTTAACACATTATTTCTCTGTGTTTGGAATTGTTAGCTCACAAAATATGTTCCTAGATGATTTTAAAAATATATAGGATAATTCATTTTAGATGTCTAGTAAGTGATATGATATCAGAAAATCTATTGTGATGCTATGGCCTGATGGGATTTTTTTAAAAAGCAGCAGCATCTAAAGAAGATTTGAAAAGGAAAAATGTCACCAGCGTCTTATAACAATTAAAGAAAGACACAAGGTAAATTCAGAGTGTTTATGTAGATTATTTTAAAAAGCACCTTATTAATATGTTATAGGGATATGTATAATGAAATTATAATCCACTCATACACTAGATATTCTGCCTCTGAAATCTTGTCATCAAGAGATTGACAGCCAGACAATATAATGACATGGACTGCTCAGAGGGCCATATCAAGCATTGGTAACTTCAGCTGAGCTACCCAATAAAAATGGACCTTCTGCCCTCAGCCTTCACTCCTTTTTTACAGGCTTGGTAGGGCCAAGGATCAGTAACATTTAAAGCTACAAAGTTTTACATGAGGCCCCTGGAACCAACAACACTAGCTGTGCTTGTGGGAAGAGGAAGCCTTCTGCTCCATCTGTGAGAAAAAACAACAACAAATATATCTGAAGAACTTCAAATTTTCAAAGTTCTCTTTTCCTGAGGGCTTGTTAATGAGTTTCAAGGAAAGGCCAGTCACGATTGGGAAATGTCTCAGGAATAATGTAATCAGCTTTGGGAGACTCATGAGGAGTGATGGGGACCCTCCAGGGTGGCTTTCTGCTCACTGGTGACTGAGAAATTCATTTTGTAACCTCCACGTGAGCATCAGTGCAGGGCACAGCTGGTTGGGGTTTTTCACTTTCCTCAGCTGGGTTCTCACCTGACCATAGAAACCCCACACGATTCTCAGGGACAGAGGAGGAATTCAGCATGTGTGTGTGTGTGTGTGTGTGTGTGTGTGTGTGTGTGTGTGTTAACAAAAAGATGTGTGTCCAAGATGCCAACTGGCTCCAAAGGCATCAACAGGAGGGTGATGCTGTCTGTTGAACACTGAATCTGTGTACTTTTGACAGTTCTAACACATTACTCAGTTTCTGGTTATGATTTCTTTTTCCCTCTGAGAATATTGGAGGGTCAGGGTCTCTTCATTATATTAACATAAGTCACTCACTAACTTAGGTGCTCTGAGGGCAAAAAGACAAACCAGACATAGACCCTACCCTTGAGGGGCTTACAAAGTAAGGTGGTGTCCTCAACTTTGCTTGCTCATTGAAATCTCCTGGGAGCTTTAAAGACACTGGTGCCAGCCCCATCTTCCCCCCAGAGGGCTGACCTGACTGGTCCAGCACGTAGACTGGGCATCGACATGTGAAAGCTCCTGAGTGACTCCACTGTGAATCTCAGGTTGAGAATCATTGCATGGAAGGAAAGACAGAGCTCTCTGAAGTCCATAAGCTAGAGTAGCAGCTATTCTCAGCCTCTATGAGTGAGGCTAGATGAACATTTTGGAAGAGTCATAAAATTTCAAATTACTGTTCTCTTTTATATGCATACATGTTTATTCACTTATGGGGGTATGTATGTGTACACATATGTACTACAAAAGCAACACATTCTTGTAATAGTCCAGCAACACAGAAGTCATCCAAGTGGAACCTGAGTCCTTTATTCCAGCTCCTTACAATGACTAGACCACTGCCAGCTGCCACTGTGCAATGTCCTAGTCACCTCTCCATGTCTTTTAAGTGCACGTACATAGACAAGTACCTGTAGGCCTCCAAAAGTGATATCAGGTGACCTAATTTGATTAAAAAAATTTAACAATGTTCATGGCCACACTTTTTAATGGCTATTCAGTGTTATTGGCTAGTTGGCATGGTTTTTCTCTGGTTTCTTTAGCTTCTCCCCTATATGGACTTAGTTCTTTCTGGTTACTCCTGTTTTAATAAATGTAAAAACTCTTGAGAGCAGTCACAAAACAACACAAATAGTCAAACAAGCAAAATTAAAACTATGACTCAGAATTGCCTTAGGATTTAGTGAAGAACTTAGCCTTTAATGTCCATGAAAACCAGAGACCTTTGTTTGTAAACCTGGAACCACTCTGACTTCATTAAATGCTCAGGCTTTAAGGACAAAAAAATTAGAGAAATGTTGTTTTGGAAAATAAGCGTGGTTTCTACCGGAAACTGTGAAAGGAACACAAGCATGAGCATTTTGAGTGGGAGGAAAAGAATTAAGAACAATTCATTAGACTGAAGTGAAAAGACACCAAAAAATAGGTGCGGTTGTGAGCACACACTACCACAATACATTTCAGGTTTCCTTCCTTACTTTATTTTGGAATGAGGGTTATTACGCACATAGAAATTGCTTGGGGTGACTAAGCTGAAGGTGGGGTGGAAGGCAACAATTGTCTTCCCACCGTCACTGTGTTGTGAGCAAGTGATGTTTAAGTGTGAGTCCAATCAGGAGACACAATTTCATAAAGTTGCCATTGCTATTGTGGAAAGTGTCACCTGCTTCTGAGAACTCCCAGCTGGTGGTGAAATTGGCAGTTAGATTTCCCAGGTGGAATGCAGTGGTGTAAGCATTCAATTAGATGTTTGTTCGATCTGAAATGAAAACCATACCATGCCTGGGATGCACTCCACCAGCTGCCTGTAGCATGGTGAGGAAAGGATTGGTTTAGGACCTGATGGCTACTGAGTGACCCTGGAGGTAACAGCAAGCACAACACAGCAGATGCTGTGATTCAAAGGTCCCTTGAAAAATTGTGTGATGTTTGAGCTTGGCTTTGTCCACCACTAGCCAGTCAGGGTTGAAGCCTACCATTTATCAGGCTTATAGTACTGGAAATGGTGCTTCTGAAACATAGAAACTTGGGGTTTAGTAATAGATTCTTTTTTTAAAATAATTTTTCCCCATAAATAAAATATAAGAGGACACAAAAACAATCAGGATTCTTCTCAGGCAGTTCGATTTCCCCAGTTTTCTTTGTCTATTAGTAATTGTGTCATGACATCTTGGGATACACCAAATATGTACACATCACATGATATTCCTAATCAAGCCAGAAGTTCCTGAGGCTTTTATCAGGGCACTGCCTGGTCTCCCCACTGCTACACTGGCACAGAATGCTGTAACCAAAGGCTGCAGAGAAATTCAGCTGGAAAAACATGGATTATTAGCATGCAAAGGTTCTTCCAAACCCTCATTTTAAGCAAGTTTTAAGTTTCATTTTTTTCTAAATGCTTCATAGGAATGTCCATGGAACATAAGAATTTCTTCTTCTTCCCTTCTAGAAACACACTAGACAGCAGTGGCAAGGTCAAAAGGTGGATAGGAGGGAGACAAGGTCTAGAGGCAAAGGCCCACATGGGTAACCTGTCAATTACCTGCCTTGAAAACATCACTGCCTTGTTGTATGTCATCAGTTTAGCTCTCATCCTATCTCTGCCCGCTGATGCCAAGCTAAAGGGTTGGAGTGACAGCAGGATGGTCAGGATCTGCCCATGTTAGTAGCTTGAGACTGGCTGGTGAGGGCTTAGTGGTGCGCAGAAAATCCAGTCCTTATCTGACCACTCATGTTCAAAGACTTCATCAAGATGAAATCCCACTTGTTATTTCATTATTTTCATTTCATTTGTCATTTCATTATTATTCCCATGTTATTTCATTAAAGTCTGGAAATGAATTCTGACTCATGGCTGAGGGCATGTGAGTGGGCAGCTGGTTAGTACAATAGCAGCCTAGTGGACTTTCTTCATCATGTTCTGAGCCAGTCCAGACTTGAAATGGGCCATCTCTGGCCCAGGAGTAGCCCAGCATCCACACAGAGTGACCTAATCTTCTGCTACCCTATGACCACATACCTTCCTAACCTTATCTGGACACTGTATCCTGGTGAGCAGGCTAGTGTCCCAACAGGAGGGCAAAGTGGAACCTGGGGAGGGGCAGGCAAGAGCTAGCAGGAGCTCAGTCTCAAGAATAGGGGAGTCTTAACTCTTAGACTGTAAACCCCATGAAGACAAGTACCAGGTATATTGTGCTCACAGCTAGGTCCTCAATGCTGAGCATGTTGTAGGTGCTCAATGAATATTTGTTGACTGAATGAAGAGATTAGAGAAGGACAAAGAAACATCTGGGCCAGCAAGATGAATAGGAAGAACAGAATGTTCTCACAAAAGAAATGTTGTGATCTAGTCCTGCTCCAAATTTCCATCAAAAGTTCCCTTCTAAGGGAATGGTAGAGAGAATGCTTATCCTAAGGGGACCTGGAGTAGAACCTTGGGAACAATAAAGCACATTCAGCAACATGCAAATGATAGTCTGGCTTATGACACATAGCTGTCATGTGTTTGTCTTGAGGTCCTTCCCATGGACACCTCTTGGCTTAGTGCCTGGACTGCCTCCATGAGACAGAGGGCTTTTATAATTCCTTCTATAACTGTTAGCATGTTTAGATCCTTTGAGAACTACACCTGAGGGATTGTCGTTCTGAGAGCCAAAGTTGCCTCCTGTCCTTGCATATTCTTTTTTTCTGCTGGAGATCTTGGGGTTCTTCTCTCTGGAGGAGATGCTGACCTTCTATCTCTGAGGCATGTCCCTGGCAGTAACACAGTGAGTTTAATCAGAGTACCAGGGATGCCCAAGGACAATAGAAGGGGTTGTTCAAGAGAAGCAAGATGTGGAAATTAAGACAATACAGGGAGAGATTTCTTAACAAGCTGTTGACTATTAAAATAGACTATGGACAGTGTGAAATCTACTTGGAAGCACTATAAAATGAGAACAGCCTCTCATCTGGGCGGACTATACAGACATGTGCTTATCTGAAGGTATAGGATGAATGAGGGGATCTTGTCAGCTTCTGAGATGCCATGATTCCACAAGTCCTTGTTTGTATATCTTTCACAATGTTATTGTGGCCCAGTTTCAAACAGGTTGTTTGATTTTCTTATTTTATAGCCAAGGAATCTAGGCCACAGCATGCTGGACCACTTGGCCAAATTAAACTGAAAGCTCATCTTTGTCATCGTTTTGCTATCCTCTGAGGAGATTCCAAAATTGGTGATGTTCTGGTTTCAGGCTTATAATTAGCTTCCAGAAAATGATGGCAGATCATCCCGCTACATTGAGGGCAATCTTTTATTTTTTTCCCTAGGAACCTGACATAGAACCTATATGAGCAGTCTGCATCCCAGTTTACTTTTTTCATGTTACTGGAGCTCTGGGGCTGTGAGAAGAGCCAGCTATCGTTAACAGATGCCTGGTGCTCCTGCCATGTGCTCTTGTTTAAAGAATACAGTTTCCCATAAGGGTGGGGTTGGGGAGAGGCCCCATCTGGCTGAACCCCGCAGGCTCAGTTCACTGGATCTCAGCTTGCAGCCCCAAATTGCAATGGAGCTCAGAATTCACATATAGCTACTGTCTGCAAGTGCCTTAGAGAACCTGTGGGTAAGTGGGTCAATTTAGGGGCGTCTGATATTTTCTCCCTCTGTCTTGGGTGTTCTCCTTCATTTCAAAGAATTGAAGGTCATCTGATTCACGTTGGATTCTTCTGGTGTGACCCTTGGATTGCTCAGATCCTGAATCCTAGACCTTTGAGAATCTAATCTGTGGCATAATTACCTTTGGTTTCCTTTGGTTTTGATTGAAACTGAAAACTACGGATGTCCTCAGGAGCATTGTCAGTCAGGATAGGCTAGGTTTTGCTGTGACAACAAACAGCCCCAACAAACGTTTATTTCTTGCTCTTTCTACATGTCCATTGCAAATTGACAGGGAGCTCCGCTCATTGAAGCCATGCAGAGACCCAGGTTGTCAGAGCAGCTTCCACCTTCCATGTTTCCAGTTACTAAAGAGTGAAAAAGAGATCTTTGAGGGTTCACACTAGCAATTAAGTGCTCAGCCCAGAAGAAACATAATTTCTTACCATTTACTACTTACTGGTGGCCTCGCCCATACAAGCAAATTCAGACATACAGTTCTATCCTGTGCCTTGATGGGGAAAAAGCATTTGGAGAACAGCTTGTATGTCCACTGAGGGCATTTGCTGACACATTCAACAATAAAAGAGGCTGTGAGGAGGCAAAGAGCTGGAACGCATCCCCAAGGAAGAGGTGCGATGAAGGCAGCAAGTCTTCAGGAAATGTATGTGGAAACAGTTCCCTGATTTGTGACGGGAAAATCTTTTTCCAAACAACAACAAAAAACTGAGAAGGGTCACCACCAAAAGACCCTCAATGAGGAAAATTCAAAAGGAATTACTTCAGGCAGAAGGAAAATGGTCTCAGATGGAAGGTCTGAGATAGCAGAGATGTGGTGACTAGGGGGTATTGGTTTCCTGTTGCTGTTGTAACAAAGTACTACAAACAACAAAAATTTATTCTCTAACAGTTCTGGAGGTCAGAAATCCAAAATTGGTTTTCTTGGGCTAAAGTCAAGGTGTCAGTAAGGCTGGTTCTTTCTGCGGGCTCTGAGGGCACAGTTCATTTCCTTGCCATTTGCAGTTTTCAGTGGCTGCCATATTCATTTGACTCCCAGCCTTTCCTTCATCTTGGTGTGTATCACTCCAGCCTCCACTTCCATCACCACATCATCTTCTTCTCTCATTTCCTCTTGTTCTACCACTGTGGCTACCTTGGGCCCATCCAGGTAATCCAGAATAATCTCCCATCTCAAGATCCTTAACTTCATCACATCTGCTAAGTCCGTTTTACCACATAAGGTATCATATTCACAGGTTCTGGGGATTAGGGCATAGAAATCTTTGGGGAGTAAGATATCATTATTCTGCCTACCATACCAGGTAAATATTTATCAAAATAAGGTTGTTGTAACTTTATCAGGCCAAATAGACATTAGGGCAAAAAGCATTCCTAAACATAAAGAGGTGCACTGGTCATTTTCTTACCAATTATGTACTGCTAAAATAGTCAACGCACCAGGAACACAATAATTCGTAACATCATTCAGCTTGTCAACATCCTTCAGCCAGAGACCACTAAGAACACACTTGTTCTTAAATGTTGGGTGCCATCAGGCAATTTCATTTAAAAGTCAAGAGAGTACAGCCCAAGAGTAAGGCCCTTGTGCATGGTGGGTGTCCCGTCAGGTCTGGCAGAATTGAAGACCCTGTCTGTCAACAGTATTTCCAGGCTATCGTTCTGAGGTGGAGGCCCTTCCCTGCTTTGTCCGAATTGCTAGTGCCTCCTGCAAGCCTTGGTCCCTCATTAGAATTTCTGGGACTCTGCGCGCATGCACACGTGTGTGTGTGTGTGTGTGTGTGTGTGTGTGTGTGTGTGTGTATCTCAAGGTCCTGCCTCTTATCACCTTTGTTGTCACCTGTGGAGGGCCAGAGTTGAATTCATTGAGGGCACTGGCTATTTCCTTGTAGGTCTATCCTTGCTCCCTGATTTGTCAGGTCAGCCCTGTGTCACAGCACATAAGCCTGGGTGACAGTGAAGTCCCCTCTGGCCCATCCTCTAGCATCCAGAGCTGCCCCACTGAAGCTTTCCTACATCCAGAACTGAACACGCATCTTCCAGGAGATGCTGCTCTTTGTCCCGCCACTCCTGACTCAAAGTCTCTCGGAGTTCTCCTTCCTTCTTGTGTCTCCCAGCCACCTGCCATGTTGTCCATACTTCCTGGATGACGATCATAGGGTCTTGTTCCAGCACCTCTGACACTCCACCTATCCTTGGGCACCTTACTTATTCATTCACTGACAAGTCGTTTGGGAAGTGAGAAATGCTAAAAACCAGGCCTGGTGAAGGGACAGAGAGCGGCAGCCTAAGAGGGGTAGGGAGCAATCAGGAAAGGCCCTTTGAAGCCTGGAGGAGGGCGTTTCTGCAGAGGGAATGCAAGTGCAGCAGCTCTGTGGTGAGAACCCGCCTGGCTAGTCTGGGGAGCCATGCGGGAGACCGAGGGGGCTGGGACTGGGCTCAAATCTTGCACGAACAGCCTTTTGCTAGTGGAAAGGAGTTGGGATTTTATTTTTTTATAGTATTTTAAAAAATTTATTAGGGTGACACTTGTTAATAAAATTATATAGGTTTCAAGTGTACAATTCTATAATACATCCTCTGTATATTGTATTGTGTGTTCGCCATCCAAAGTTAAATCTGCTTCCTGACCCCCTTTACCCTTTTCTACCAGCCCCCTTCCCCTATTCTCTCTGGTACTCATGGGATTTTAGCATTAGTATGAGAGGGAGCTAGAAGTGGGTGTCAACAGGTAATTAATGAAAATTTGTCTCTGGCACTAAATTTGGGAAGAGCAGTATAATTGGGCTGGAAGAGCTGAAAGACAAGTTTGGAATTTGCAGTGTGGTTAGAAAAATATAACAAACACACGTGTAGATGTGTACACACACACACACACACATATGCACAATACACACAAGGTCCAACAATATTTACAAAGCAATCCATGCACTAGTTCATAGTACCATTAATTACCATATTTCCCCATGTATAAGGTGCACCCTTTTTCGAAAAATTTGTGGTCTAAAAACTGGGTGCATCTTATACAGTGGTTGTAAATTTTTTAACTTGCATTTGACAGTGATGAGGAGTTGTATGAATTTTATGATGAATAAAACTTGAGTTCAATAACTTTATGTAATACATTTAACTAAACTGAATATGCAGGTATAAAGAATGTCATGTTCATCAGTGTTTAAGCCCTTTCTTATCCATTATTAGAAGTGATCATTTGCAGACAACTCTTTTGCAGGAACAGTGAGATGATTCCCTGGGCCAGGAGAAGGCTTTCTCATCATGCCGACCCAAGTGGCTCAGGCCACACCAGTGAGGCTCCTCTCCTTGTTAAGGGCGGGCCTAGAGCAAACCAATCATTCAAGGTTTGAATAGAGGGTGAGGGCCTCTGGGGCATCTAGAGGCAGCTTCTCACTTTCTTCTGCTCATTTTGCCTCCTGCCAGGTGGTCTCTGTCACATTCTCCCACTCCAGAGCACAGGATGTTGTCACAAAGAATGACTCCATACCTATCCACTCTCCATCTATGCCCCAGCCAGTGGTGGGTGCCAGCACTCAGAACGGAGGCCATCAAGAGCCATGGTAAGAGGCAGGTCAGTAGGGCGGGGCGGGCCAGCCAGAGAGCCTCCCTGGGGAAGTATGACTGCTCATCAGAGGCCCTGGCCAAAGTGGGGAAGGGAATGACATAGCTCTGATCTTCAGCAAAGAGTGAGTGGAGGGCTCCTGGAGGCAGGGAGAAGCTTTTAAGGCTTATTCTCTTCTTATCCTTTTATGATTAGTCCAAATTCAAAGGGCCCCTGGACAACAGATTTGAAAGTGCCCTCACTGGGTATAATATTTTTTCCTCTTGAGAAAGAGACTAGATAATCATTTAGTTGAAATGCAATTATAAGATGCTATACCAGGGAGCTTGGAGGGCCTGGTGTGGGCATGGGGAATTACCATTATAATTTTTGAAGGTTAACAGACCTCCAGCGCTGGTCCTTGAACTCTTTTTAGAATGACCTCTAGTCTAAGCTGCTTTGGTCTGTCAGTGCCAGGAGCCCCATGCCTCCCCCAGGGTCCCTCAGAGGCCTCTCCCTGATGGGCATGTTAGAGGCTCTGTGGCATTTGATGTGGCCTCCTGGCATCAGCTGGTATGCTCATTAGGCCTGGACGTCCTGTGACATAGACCAACTGAGGGGTGCACAGCCAATCGTTTCTCCAGGAGTGTTCCCTCAACAGGGAGATATTTTCAACTAGAAAAATATGTTGCCTTCTTGGGGCATTCAGGTTTCTCTGCAAGCACATCCATGTCACGCAGGTACTTTTCTGCCTGCCAAGTCTCACCTGCCCGCTCCTCATGTCTGGTTTCTATTTCCCATTCCTTTAGCGGGAGCTGCATCAGCTCTGGGACCTCACCTCCTGCAGACAGGCCTGGTGTGCATTCAGCACCTGGGACCTGGTAACAGCATCTCCTCACTCTGTCTCTCGGTGGGGTTGGTCGTGGTCCTACCCCCTGATAATTCTGGTCACCTCACTGTCCCTTGCTTGGTTTCTTAGCTCTTCCATCACCTGTATTGAATTCCTGCTCTAAATCATAGGATGAGGATTCTGTTTTCATGGACGCTTAATTGTACACCTAGAAATTTCTACCCATTTGGGTGGCCAGTAAAGACTCAAACTGGGCCAAATATTCTGACTAAAAAGACAAATGGAAAAAACTCCCTCAGAGATAAGAAGTTTTTAAAGGAACGGCTCCCAGGGAAGTCTGGATAGCGTGAGGGGGACGTCAGAGGGGAGGGGGAAGGGGGAGCAAAGATGTGACCTCCAACAGAAGTCCTGCTGATGCCTTGGCCTGCTCCTGCTAGAGTGAAAGTCCCCTCAGAGCCATCTGGACAGAAGCCTGGAAGCAGGGTGTTTGCACTGCCAGCTGAGCAGCCACCAGTTCACCAGTGGCAGGGAGGGTGGCTGAGTTCCCAGGAGCGCTAAGTGGCTCCAGCGGCCTGAGAGCAGAAGTCCAGAAGAGAGCCCCTCATTGAAAGCACACGATAGGAATGGGGAGCACAAAGAAACAGTAAAAAGGGACCAAGGGGATATGTCAGAGGAGAGAAGGTGGAGGTGTAGGATCACGCTGTGCTCAGGGGAGAAATTTGCAGAGAAGTAATTCTAAGGCTGCCACCAGGCTGTAAAGAGACCCCTTGAAAGCAGGACAGTGTCCCCAGGACCCAGCCCAACGCTGTACCCAGAGGAGAGCTCAGGATATCCATGTTGCACCAGGGATGTTATTCTTCCCACACATGGCATTCCCTCAGCAGGCCAGATGCTGTCTAAACCTCTCAGTTACACCAGGATCGTTGCCTCTCAGGTTGTTTGGCCACAGAATCCTAAAATGTTGTGTGAACACCTATTAATAAAGGAACAGTTTGGGCAACACTGTTCAAAAAGCAATGTAGGTTCTGCAGATACACAAAGGGTTTTTGGATCCAAGATGAATATAAAATCAATTGCATTTTGATATAACAGAAACAAACAGAAGATAACACAAAAATTTAAAAAATTTAGGGAAAAAAGGTAATGAAATACAAAGGGTGCCAAAAAAATGTATACACATTTTAAGAAAGGAAAACTGTATTAAAATTGTAATATTCAATATAAACCGATGATGGACCAGCTGAGTGGCTCGTTGGTTAAGAGCTGGCTTGGGACGCCAGCTCTGAGCAGCAGGGCCCCGGTTTGGATCCCACATATGAGGGCCAGTGACGCTGCACCCTCTACAGCTAAGATGGTGAACAACAGCTCGATCTGGAGCTGGGCTGCCGTGAGTCACCGACAATGGCATAAGCTGCAGCCCCTGCTGCAGTGGGGCTGCCGTGAGCTACCGTGAGCGTCAGGCAGCCAGAGTGAGTGGCCAGCAGCCAATGTGAGCTGACGTGAGCTGTCGTGAGCCGCTGTCCAATGGCCTGCGAGCGACTGCCTAACCTGGGAAGACTGCAATGATAATACCAACATGGGCCAGTCTAGTGTTCTACAACTAGACTGAAGAACAAAAGGACAGCAACTTGTCTGTTCCCCTTCCCCGATTCCCCAATAAAATCTTAAAAAATACACACACACACACACACACACACACACATCGATGACAAAAGATGAATACAAGTCATGAGTATACATTTTTTTTGGCACCCCTGGTATTTATAAGACTTCCATGGTCTTTCCTGAGAAGCATGCAGAAGACCTAGAGGCCCGTATACTGTGTATGTGGATTAAAGACTCAATGTTGTAAAGATGTCGACCTTCCCCTGATTAACCCAGGGAGTCAATAGAATCTCAACTGGGGAGAGGAAGGAGGGTGGCCCAGGGAGGGCTCCTGGGCTACCTAAGGAAAGGCAGCGTTCTCTCTCTTAATCTGGGTTGTGGTGACTCTGCTGTTTACTTTCTAACCTATAGATATAATTCATATTTTAAAAATGTAAAAAATAAAAGCAGCAATGTAGAGGGGTGCCTGGAGACAAGCTGGACTGAAGAGGGTGATGAATAAGGGGGCTACTGTATGATCCAGGCAAGGAGTGAGGAGGGTCTGAACGTGGGCACTGGCCCAGAAAATGCACAGGCACGGATGACATCATAAAACCCCCAGGTGGGAGACCCGAGTCGTCAGTAACTGATGTTGCATTGAATAAGTATGAGGGAATTTTCTAGAACATCTAGCGACCCCAGGTTTCCAGGCAGGAGACTGGATGATCCGTGGTGGGTAGGGTGGCAGGGGAATGTGTTGGAAGGGATGATACATTCTGTTTAGAGCAGATTGAATGTGGGGTACTTGTGAGAACATCCGAGTGAGTTGTGAGTAGTCAGTCAAATGCAAGGATCATATGTCAGCTGCCTTTAAAAAGTGTCCAACTGCTAAAGATTACTCCAAGTAGTTATTTCCACTTCCTATTTGACAGGAAGGGTCAGGGACTCCCCAGCAGGCCGGTTGTTCTGCAGTCTGAGTCACTGATGGCCCATCTCTTGTGGTTCATCTTCCTTTACCGAAGCACGAAGCACAGAGCTTAATGGTTTTTCAGGCTCCTTTCGCTCGGTTCTAATGTGGAAGTGCTCAGCCTGGTACTTAAGCAGCTCATTTCCCATGTAAACCTTATTACAAATCTAATTCCTTCTCTATAAAACAGCAAGGCAATAACTTCGGCTCCCCGTGCTAAGTGGAGGAGAGAGGTGTGGCAAATGACAAGTGAGAGGCAGAGAGCCCAAAGGAAAAGCTAATGCAGCTTCCAGGCCCTGGGGTCTGGCTCACGGCTTGAGGGGAGGTTTCATGTGCAATTTGGGCACATATCTGGGACTCTCCGTAATGTCTGCTGGTGGGAATGACTCACTGGGGCAGATGATCACGGGATCTTTGGGAGAGCGGAGTCCTTCTATCACCTATCCAGTCCAGCGCCCTGTGTAGGAACAGAGCCCAGATAGGTGGAGTGACTTGCTAAGATGATTTAGCGAGAGGAAGAGTCATGGCTGGGGCTGGGGTGCTGGAGGGGGCGGTAAGAGAGGCACCTGGGGCACGTGATTTAAGGAGCCACTCAGCCTGCACTTGCATGGCCCTGAGAGTGACTGTCTTCTTGAATTTTGTACCCTCAAGGCTTCTGTCCTTGACCTAGCCCTGGCCCCGTGGTCGCAGGCTCAGCACAAAACCCCAGGCGGCTCGATGCCCCGTTCTGTGTTCTTTCTGTTATACCACCCTCTGCGGGACCATGTCTCACAGCTTAGCTCAGAATTCTTCCTCCATGAAGCTGTCCGCAGTTCACCCAGGCACCCCAGGGACCTTCTCTCTTTTCCTTGGCACTTTGCTCATACTTCCTTGAAGTCCGATCATATTAAGGCCTATGTGTCTGTCTCTTCTCCTGATTCCCTCCCAGAATACCCTCTATAGCACAGAACTCAATATATAAATTAATAAATTAATTAATATTAGTTCAACAGTGAATGAATGAATGAATGAATGAATGAATGAATGACTGCCATCAGGGCAGAGTATTTGCCCCTTGGAATGTCGAGATGAAACCTGGGAACAGTGTGCCAAGGTCAAAGCTGGTCACGGGTCAAGTCACCTGGTATTTTCATTCTCCCTGCTCTTTTTTCCCCTCCCAAAATGCACACTTCCCACTCTCTCTGGAACCTAGTCTTTCCCTAGTCTAGTGCAGTGCAGTCTCTCCTTTCCCTGGTTCATGCATTCTTTCTGACCCCTCATACCCCACCAGACCTCACCCACCACCTGCCAGTTCACCACTGAGAGAGGAAGTTCCCCACCTCTCTCTTACAGGAGCACCCCAGGCAATGCTGAGCACCGCGGGTGCCAAGCAAGGAAGCACAGGCAGGAGCATCATCCCTAAGGCATCGACCTACCCAGAGAGAGCAGGGATGTTACGGAGAAGTCCTAGTTCTCAGAGAGGCCAGCACCTAACCTTCACGCCTTTACTTCATAGCTTGTCTCTACTGAGTTTGAGTTAGGTTATTGTTAATCATGCCTTTCATTGATCACATGCCCAGTGACAATCAGTCTCAGTCCCTAATCCCACAATACCTGCCACATCCACACCATTGAAATTGCTGCCCAGAGTAGAATTGTGGCCTTCACTTCATTCTCTTCACATGATCTGCCCAAACCGAAGCCACATTCACAACCTTGGCTGTAAGGAGTCTGGGAACCTCTGTCATATTCCAGCCTCTGCTGACCTTGAGGCACGTTGGAAGGAAGGTGGGATAGGTGCTCACCCATCACATCCACCTGCCTTCCTAAGTTCCCTAGGTTATTACACAGCAACCCTCTTAAGAATTCAGATGCCCCAGTCCCATGCTCTCCCCTCCTTGAGCAAATCAAAGAAGGCTTCCCTTTTGTAGTGCGAAGTCCAAATATCAGAGGAGAGCTGGCTTTGAGATCATCCTTACAGCTCAGACCTGAGGGACAGCTTTATTGCGTGTAGCTTTTGATTCTGTGCTTCTGGGTGTGGGGGTGTGGGGATGGGGAGTGGGTAAAGCTAATCGAAAAAGCAATTACAGTAGATAGAAGCATCCATTGAGATTACCATGCAACTCAGTAGACAGGCAGGTGAAGATTCAACAGTTACAATGTGAATCAAAGGGGGTACCAAGGAGGGAGAAGCCATTTGGCTCAGTGTCAAAGGCTGGGTGGAGGTTGCAGAGGCATTCCTGGGGCTTGGGAATAGCCTGCTGTAGTGCAGGGGAGGCGGGGGGATCAATGCACCAGGTGCGAGTGGGCACTGAGGCCATTGCCGGTGGGTCATTTAGGGGCCAGCTGTTGCCTTTTGGGGATTCTCCAGACCAGTTTCTGTTCTCCCCTCCTTGTCATCTCTCTTCCAGACAGCACCTCTGTCAGTGAAAAAGGGGTTCACCCTGGCCAGTAGGTGTCTACTGTCCACAATTCCAGTATGGCACAGTCCTCAAGACTCACCATTTTCATGGACTTTTCCGTGATAAATAATACTCTTCCTTTGAATGACTGTGACTTTCACGCAGGCAGCCTACATGAATGCCTGATGCACACAACACACCTAGCCCTCGCTGGCCTTCTCTTGTAAATTGCTATTCCATGAATTTTCTTCCTGTCTCTCTTTGCAGGTGTTCTACCTTCTAATCCTACTGTGCTTGAAAGTGACAGGTGGAGAACAGTAGGATAGCGTCTGCTTCCCCAAGACTAGTTGTCCCGCTGTTAGGACATGAACAAATGAACTAAGTGAGACAGGGGTGGGGATGGTTCCTTTTGCATACATGGCAGTGGGCTGAGGAGGGGTGTGGTTTATGTCCTGAGTAGTGAGGGAGAGGTGGCAGCTGGGGAGCACTGGCTTACATTTGGGAGGCCGGTGGTGGAGCAGGTTTTAGTGGGGAGGGGTCTAGCTTAGCTTTGGACAGATTGAGTTTGAGGTGACTAAGAGATGTCATAGAAAAATACCCAGGAAGAGATGGTACCTACACGTTTGCAGCTCAGGACAGGCTTGAATCAGAGAGAGTGATTGAGAGTCAGCAGCACTAAGGTACTAGTATTTTTTAAAAATGGAGTGGATTATAATGTTACCATGGCAACAGCAAGTAGGGCTCCATTTTGGGAGTTGGGGGAGGGGCAGGCAAATCTGTGACTTCCATCTGATGGGAAGTCAGGAGCTGCCTTCCAGGCAAGTGAGTTCTAATCTTGGCTTTGTTACTGGATCAAGTCACATAAATTCACAACCTGTAAACGTGTGTGAAACCAAATCTTAAACTATAAACTGAAAACATGGGAGATTATTTTTATTATTATTGACTTGGAGCTTTCACAGAACACCAAAGGTACTGGAAGGGGGTAATACATATTAAATATAAAACAATATGAGTGACAGCATGGTTTTGAAGGGATGTTACTCAGTGTACTTGCTGCTGTCTTTTCTGCTGAAGTGACAGGGTCACACTTGGGAAAGCTTGCTCTGCCAAAATGCATTGACACTGAAGATCCTGCAAAAGACAACTGAGTCACTGCTGGCAGCCTCTGGTGCTTTGAGTTCTTATCTAGGGAACAAGCACTCAGGCAGTAATTATTTTCAAGATGGGGAAGAGAAAAAGGAAATGAATAATTAGGAGGAATTGAAGAGATGCAAATTTCTCAAAGCTAGTGAATCAAGAAACCTTTTTATAAGAGGATTTTCATCGCATTTAATTTGCTTTCCTTTCAAGTGAGTAAAGTAAGGAGAGGGTGTTGGAGGACAGGAGAACAAAGAGGCGAACAAGGAAGGTAAAAGGGAAAGAGAGAAAACTTCTTTCTATAGAAGAGGCAAGTTAGGTGACTAGTGGGTACTGCAAAAATATTGACTGGAGAAATGAATGAATGGGCCAGGGTTGGGGAAGGGGGAGGGCATTCTAAGAACTACTGGGATCTATGACCTGTCATCTTTCTGACCACCCTGAACTTCACCTCAGTAAAAGAGGGCACAATGAAATAGTGACGGAAACGCAAAGAAGAGTTCCCCTACAATCTAACAGATGGCATCAACTGACTCCATGGGAGTCACCAACTTCAGTAGCCACAGGAGATGGCACCCATGTCCTTGACAGCATTGGGTCTTTGGGATTCTTCCACAGCTTCAGTTTTATGGGTCCTTGAAGCTTTGGGGCAAGCACCAATGGTCTCATTTCTCCATCCCACCAAAGTAGGCCAATGGAGAGAGGAGGGCGTGGCCAACACCAGGCCATTAGCGGGATGCTGTTCATGAGGACATGGGATATCAGCCAGGGCACAACCAGAGCCAACTGGAAATGATTTTGGCAGAGAGAGAAGGTCTACCTAGGCCATTCCTTGGAAATGCCAAGGGATACTGTTTGGAGGCACTTAGAATAAGGTCCAGTTGGTACGGTATGAAGAAATCCAGGTCCAACATAACTGTCACTGACACATCTTTACATCCAACCACCTTGCAAGGTGGGGGTCTCTTAATCACCCTCGCTTTGCTGATGAGGACGTGGAGGCCGAGAGGCTGTGTGGCTGGCTCTGGGTCACAAGGCTGGTGCCCGACTCAGAGCCCATGCTGGTTCCCTCTTGGGCTGCTTCTCTCAGTGATGCTGGAGCACCTGCCTGGGTTCCACTTGGCCTCTTGGGCCTGAAGGAAGACTTGGTGTGGGGGAGACATATGGAAAGTGAAAGAGCCCTCCCAGGAAGCAGTCATGCCAGCTGGAGGATGGGACCGGAAAAGGAACGCTAGCTTCCCCGAGTGGTGGAATTTGTTGGACAAAGCAGACACTTCTGGCTTGTATCCTTTGGGCAAAACCTTGGTCAGAGGAGAGAATTTTGCAGCCAGGAAGGCAAGATAGGGCATCCATCTCACATGCCAAGGAAGGTCTGTGCCCGTGCCTCCTGTGCATGGGGATGGGAAGCAAAGGAATGATTTGAGTAATAAGCACACAGCTTCAGCTATTACAAACAGAAGCAATAAAATAGACGCACGAGTGAATTATTGAAGAGAAAGAGGCAAAAGTGCAATTTAGGAGATTATGCCAAATGGAATAAATCTAAAGTAATTGGATTGTTGAGTGTAACGGCCATAAAGGAAAACCATAACATATTTTGGTTAAAAATATACGGAAGACAAACATGAGCTGACTTACTGGTTGGAGAAATGATAATTGTTTTTTCAGAGGGGGCTGCAGTCAAGGGCTGTGCCTTGTGTCACACATGCAGTAAATGTTTACTGAGAGTCCTGCGGGTTTGCTCCCGAGCCAGTGATGTGCTGTGTGCCTTAGATACAGGCACCACTTGGCTGGTTGACATTCAGTCTCGTTTTCATATTTTTCTGCCTGAAAACATAAATAGGGTCAGTGGGGTTGAGAAGGGTGGGCAAACAAGACATCTCTCATGGGAAAATGTGGATTTGGGGAGTACAACCCCAACCTTTTAAGGACAATGTAAAAAACTGGTCTTTCACAGCCCCGGTGGAACTCTGGGATGAATGGAGGAAAGCTGGAGTCACCGTAAGAACATCCCAAACACCGTGATTCGTGTCGTCGATAGTCACAGAGAAACCACGTGCTCAAAAGCCTCGTTGTGCTCCACATCAGAGGGTATGTCCTGGGTTAGTGGAGATTCTGTAAGGCACAGCTCTTCTCCATCATCCGTCTACCAGCACAGCCTCCCAGCTGCAGACCAAGCGTTCAGAGACAGGGGCTAGAAAGGCTGGCTCAGTGGGACCCAGGAAAAACTCCACTCTGCTAAGTGCCTTATACACATCATCTCTGTGTCAGCGTTAAAATACCATAGTCTGACGGAGGACAGTGCTGGGGCTCAGAGAGGTTAAGTAACGTGCCCAAGGTGACACAGTCAACGATGAGCAGAGGGCAGTATAAGGGCTTGACCACTGTACTCTGACTTCTACCAAGCAAGGCGGCTTCAAAACTGGGGGCGGCTGGGTGACCCAGTTGGTTAAAATGTGTGCTCTGAACAACAAGGTTGCTGGTTCAATTCCCACATGGGTCAGTGAGCTGCGCCCTCCGCAACTATTACAGATTGAAGACAACGACTTGAGCTGAGCTGCCAGTGGGCGGCAGGTTGGCTCAGTTGGTTAGAGCGCGTGCTCTTAACAAGAAGGTTGCCAGTTTGATTCCTACATGGGATGGTGGGCTGCGCCTCCAGCAACTAGATTAAAAAACGGCGACTGGACTTGGAGCTGAGCTGCGTCCTCCACAACTAAGATTGAAGGACAATAACTTGACTTGGAGCTGATGGGTCCTGGGAAAAACACGTTGTTAACACCCCAACAAAATTAAAAACAAAAACAAAAACTGGGTAACTGGGGAAACAGTTGTGGGTTTATGCTAGCTAAGGCCACAGACTGTTCTGGAGTTTTCTTCTTTTTGGTGTTCTGCTTCTTCCCAGAGAAAGAAATGATGCAGATGTTAACTGCAATATCCAGGGCTCATAGAACGTTCCCTGAACAAAACACAGGCACCCACAGACACAGATCAGCATCACTGATAGAGAACGTTCAGATGTGTGACAAGCCAGTCACACACGTTTAAAAGTGGCAAAGTGTCTAAATAATTTATCCAGGAAGCACAGACAATACAATGAACAAACAGTGATTTGTATTTGTCTCCTGAAACCCCCCCACTGGTCCAGAGGTAGAACACGGAGGTGGCCTGTGGCCCTGGCAGGTAGCATGAAATTGTTACTAAGGGCAGGTTTAATCCAGGTTCCCTGCAGTGCAGGTCCTGCTGAGAGGAGCAGCCCTCCCAGGCTGTCACAGTCAGTGGGCAAGGGGACATCCTGGTCACTGCCACTGCAGTGTCCTGTCATCCAGAGTCATCCAGCACAAAGAAGGGCTCCGATGTGGTTTTGAAATGGTCAGATAGGAAGTGGGAGTACCTTTCATGCTCTCTACTCCTTTTCCCTAACATCTTTATATCACTCCACTCAGGGTTGTCACCATGGCAGTCATTCATTCGTTCTTTCATCCATTCATCCATTTACCCATCTAGCCCCTCATCTGTTCATTACTCATCACTCATTCCATGTTCACAGCCTGTCAGGTGCCATGCTGAGCCCTGGGCTTATACAAATGGATGAAACACACCCCCATCTTCAAGTAGCTAACTGCCTAGAAAGGAGATGGACCTATTTTAAAAAATGAATGCATTTCTGTGGGTTATGCCTGCTGTGAAGGGGCCATGCCTGAGAGCTGAGCTGGGACTTTTTCAGGTAAAAGAGGCTTCAGCTGAATCGTAAGGGTGAATGGGAGTTTATACAGGGGAGGGCAGTGGGGTAGTCGGAGGGAGCAGCCTGTGAAACCTCAATAATCCTTTTCCCTGTCCTGCTTGCAGCCTTGCCCCACTGATCAATCCTAAATCACCACTGTTTTATTTCCCCCCTAATAACTGGTATTCACATGTCACTCCCCTACTCGAGTCCTTTCATGGCTTACGATGCAAACCCCAGTGTCTGGATTGGCAACCCAAGGCCCTCCACCACCTGAGACCCTCCTGACTGCCAGGCTGATTTCCTGCCACTCCCACTCAGGCAGCCTCTCCTTTAACCAGCTCTGGCCTCAGAGAACTCTCAGAGCAGGTGGGGACCTCAGAGTTTCAGAGGCCACACACGCCGTGGGTGGGAGGTGGCAGAGTGGATGGCAATAGGACGCCTGTGACAGCAGATTGCTGACCATAGACATTTCCACCCATGTCTCCTGCTCGCTGTGTCAGGGCCTGGCAGGGCTGCCCCAGGCTTAATCCTGCTTCCAGGCCTTTGTCCAGAGTGGGCCACCCTCCTGACACACCCTCCTCTCCTATCCATTTCCTAGCCCTTCCTCAACACTAACCTCCCATGGAGACTTCCAAAAACACCTCGGGAAACAAAAACTGTCCGCCTGCCTGCCTTACTGCCACACCCCCAAATTTGTCCAAAACCAGGTGTATCTCCCTTTTCTGAACTAGTTCTTCCTTATAATTTTCCTGGCTCCAAGGATGGTCCTGCTAGTCTTCCAGTCATACATTCTATCTCCCTTAAACCTTATACACACAAAGCATAGAAGTGTACACCACTGTCATTGGAAGGGACTTTGGATACTATCTAATCTACCTGATCTTTCAGATTATTTCCCGTCTTTCTCTACCTGCTCAGAAATTTTTCTTTATATTGATTAAGTAAAATTCTATTTTCCTGGACCCTTCCTGCTCCTCTCCACTTTAGACACACAGCATGGGTCTCATCCCTCTTCGAAATGCATTTGTCATTATCTTCTTCACCTTCCTGCGCTTAAATGTCCCTTAAGCATTTTTTAGGTGACATTCCCATGGCTATCACTAAGCTCATTGCCTCTTTTAACTTGTTATGGTCCTTCCTGAGCACAAACAAATCTGATTTCAATTAAATTCTGCTCAAGGAGCATTCCTTAAATCTACTAAGAAAGGAGCAATATGTCATGATAATTGTGAGCATGTATTGTGAGCTGCCTGTGGCCCAGTCTTGCTTCTACCAATTACTGGCTGTACCATGCTGGCCCTCAAGTCCAGGGAGGATAATAACACTTCCAACACGGGGTTGCTGTGAGGGTCAGATGAGTTGGTGAGTGCAAAAGCATGGAGACAGTGTAATACCTAGGATGTTTGCTCTTTTCTCGTTTAAAAATATGTGATGTGAGAGGTTGCTAATTTCTGCCACTGAGCGATGCATATATGTGGGTTTGTTATACTACTCTTTAAAGCTTTATGTATGTTTGAAATTTGCTATAATAAAATTACATTTTAATGTGCTATATTCTATAATTACAATAGAAGACGATACAGTCTTAAAAAGGAAAAACAATTCTGACACATGCAAGAACATGGATGAACTTTGAAGACATTCTGCTAATTGAAATAAGCCAGTCACAAAGGGACAGATACGTACGATTTCACGTACACGAGGTACCTAGAGTAGTGGAATTCATAGAGACAAGGAGCAGAATGGTGGTTACCAGGGTTAGGGAGAAGAGGGAAGCGGGATTGTTGTTTAGAGGGGACAGAGTTTCAGCTTTGCAAGGTGAAAAGAGTACTGGAGACGATGGTGGTGATGGTTACACACCATGTGACTGTACTTAATTCCACTCAACTGTACACTTAAACATGGTTAAGATGGTAAATTTTGTATTATGCTTATTTTACCACAATTAAGAACATTTTAAATTAGGACATTTAACGATAAAATCAATTTGCTAATTAGGTGGGACACACTTAATTCGTATCTGGGGATATAAAAATAAACAAGACAGTTTCTGCCATTACTAAGCTCTTAATGAATAAGGGAGATATACATGTAAACCAATGGTTTCAATGCAGTGTTAGGAATGGGAGGCTGGGATGCACCCAAGCTACGGAGATAGTGCAGCAGAGGGTGTGTGTGTGTGTGTGTGTGTGTGTGTGAGAGAGAGAGAGAGAGAGAGAGAGAGAGAGAGAGAGAGAGAGAGAGATAAGAAAACAAATGGATGTCTCATTCTGGAACTATCCTGCCCCCCAAGGAGGGCACTAGCTGATTTAATAGCCCACACTCACTCGTGCTCATCTAGAAAGCCCAGTGTGTCCTTGTTTTCACATGGTGTAGTCACTTTCCTGGGCTCTGAGGTCAGGGTGTCTGGGTTCAAATCCATGACTTTGGGTGACTTACCTAACCTCTTGGAGCCTCAGAGTTCTCATCTATGTTGGGGCTAAATAACAGGATCTACCTCACAGAGTCGTGAAGTTAAATCAGAAAACAGTTGCAAAGCTCTGGCACATTGCTGGCATGTTGTTAAGGACTCAAAGGACCCCATTTCTTTTCCTACGACCTCTAAGTTATTCTTACAGACAACTTTTTCCGTCCCGGAGTTTGTGCCCACACATGACACCTCTTTAGCTCCCCCTCCAGCAAGCCCGTTCCTGCAGGTCTTTCATCAGGAACTGGAAGGACTGGTTTCATTAAGCTTCTATTCTTCCCACTTCTTCTCCGGGGGAGAAACTCCTGGCGGAGTCTCCCGGTGGCATCCTGGGGCTGGGGGGACCGAGGGACACAAACAATGTGAAAGGGGGATAATAAAGATTTCACGTTCTTTGAAAAGAAAAGGCAGAAGCAAGCCTGTGTTAATACCTGAGATGGGAATGTTTTACAAACTCCCTCCCCCTCCAGGGAGAGGAAAGACATGGGTTCCAGGCTCCATTTCTGCTGCTTTGGGACCCTGCCCACTTTTTTGAGCCTACAGCCCCACCTGGCGGCGTCACACACTTACAGCCATCTCACTTTCCATAGCCCAGATTATCGCTGTCCTCTTATTAACAAGAATCTGCCCATAATTTCTAAACAAAACACAACAGCTAATGTACTTCCTCCATAGTACATCTGTACTGGCAAAATTATGTGCATTCCTGTCCAAATGAGATTTTTATCTTGGACAAAGCATTCTTTTCTGAAGGGGAAATTCCATTGTAGCACCATAAATCGGACCACACACTCCCCTATGTAGTAGAGAAGTGCCCGTTTCTCCATTACAACAAGGCCATCTTCCAGGATAACACCTGCACAGGTAGACTGCTGCTTTCAACTCACCTCCTGCCTCTTCTGCCTGCACTGAAGACACATGGCTGGCTGCTGGCCCTCCCTCCACATCCAGCCTCAGGCCTGAGCACCTGTTCATCTCCCCACCCCCACCCCACCATCGGCCCACGACCTTCTCCTTCCTGGCGGGCTCTCACTCATTCCCAGCTGCCACCAATCTAAGGGCACCCTTCACACTGTGCCCTCTGTGACAAAATCATGACACATTTCATCCTCTAATAACAGACACACTCACCAGGAGTATCTTTGTCTACTTACTTATTGTCTGTCTCTCTCCCACCTACAATGTGAACATCATTTGCAATTTACACGACATTTCCGGTATTCTTTTCTGCTCTATCAGCAACACAGGGTGCCTGAGCCTTAGAGGCACCCATAACAGTTGGTTGAATGAATCAGTTAGTCTTATCTTTTAAAACTGGGCTCCTCTGCTAGCTCAGCAGCCCACCCTGCCCTGTGCTGGCCCAGGGACCAGGGATGGAGAGGAAAAGCAGATGCATGTGCTCTTCTTTCAACAGTTATTTTGCAGGAAGCAGTGAGATCAGTGAACATGTTTCTAGGACAAACTGGGCTTCCTGGATGAGTACAGTGGATGGCATGTCTCCGAAGAGATCACTGGCTTTGCTGTTAACCCACTGAGCAGATCACCCTGGACCAGTGAGGCTGAGTCTCTGACTGTTGGGAGGAGATTCGTATTCTTTTTTAACTACCCTTTCTAAGTGTATCAGCAGTCACTTGTCCTTTCTTGTCTCTAATATGGAGATGCGTGTATGTGTGTGTGAGTGAGAAAGACAGTGTGTGTGTGTGTGTGTGTGTGTGTGTGTGTGTGTGTGTGAGAGAGAGAGAGAGAGACAGAGAGAGAGACAGAGAGAGAGAGAGACAGAGAGACTGTGTGTGTGAGTGAGTGTGTGAGAGAAAGAGAATGTGTGTGTGAGAGGCTGTGTGTGTGTGTGAGTGTGTGAGAGAAAGAGAATGTGTGTGTGAGAGGCTGTGTGTGTGTGTGTGTGTGTGTGTGTGTGTGTGTGTGTGTGTGCGCGCGCGCGCGCGTGCACATGTACCCTGACTCCCGTGCCCTCTGTTCAGGGTGAGGGGAGGGTACTTTGAAACGGGCCCTTCTCAGGAAATTTTTGCTGCTTAGAAAACTAAAAAAGCCCAAAGAAGGGTGCAAAAGCGGCAGATAAAAGCCTCACTGTTGTGTTTATACTGTTCTCAGAACTTTAAAATAAGGAATGGAGAGGCCATTTAATCTCTGAGAACTGGCTTTTATTGTATTAACAGCAGCTGCCAGCAGATGTCACCATCCCACAAGACATGCTACGCCAGTCTGGTCACATGAGCATTTGTGCCGCCTCCCTATCTCCTCAGAGTTGCTGCAGGACCCCTGACTCATTCAGGTTGGCGAGCAAATGACAGTGATATAATGTTCAACTCCTGAATTCATTGGCTCCATCCCAGAGGAGGCGAAGATCTCACGCTCTGGTGCCAACCCCTCTGAGCCTTTCATCTGTGCTCCAAGAAATTTGACATTTTCAAAACTTCAAAAATCAATTGGAATGGAGCCGGCTCTGTCCAGGGCATTATTAATGGCCCTGGAGCTGACTAGTCATATTTGCACAATCTTTCAATAAACAGCTTCAACAACAAGTAGGGTGGAAAGGAAAGCACACACCCCCTGGAGTCAGGATGAACTTGAAGTATTGATTTCAGACCTCCTCCCACCCCCGCCCGGCCAGCACCTTCCCTCCCCCACCCCATTTCGAAGCACACTTAGCTTATTACATCAGGGAAGTTGATCATTGCCAAACTCCTATGCCACCAGGTCTCAGCTAGGTTTTGCTGGAATAGCACATAGCCTTCTTTAGTTGAAATAACTTTTCCAAGGTTTCCTGAGTCCAGGGGTATAAATAGCTGAATCCTGGGAAGGGCAGAAATGAAAGGAACACCTGGTTAGGCCCAGGTGCTCCAGGTGGCTCTTCCTGATGGATGACTTCTTGGCACCTTGGGAAGGTGCTGCCATAAACCTCAGTAAGAGCCGCCTGGTCCTCCCAGAGCCCAGGGAACAGATTACATCCCTGCCGAGGGAAGGTGGAGAGTGGGCCCAGGAGAGCCTCTCGCTGGAGAGGCTTCGAAGTCTTTACTAAGCTTCCTTTTATTGTAGACTCTGTCCTGCTAGGGGGACAAGGCAAGGAGAAACATGAGAGATAGTCAGAGGACCCTGTCTTGTCAGTCTACACCCCTTGGGGTCCTACTCTGCTGGCTTGGTCCTTACCCACTGGGACAGAAGCAATGACTGCTTGGCAACATGCAGACATGGATTTTCTCCTATCTCTTAATTGTTCCAAAATTTGACATTTTAGCACAAATTAACTGGCTACTTGTGCAACACCCACCCCTCCCCTCTCCTTTACTTCCATCTGCTTTAATGATTAATGAAACCCATTTTGCTGATTCTTTTCCTTTTTCAGATGCTTTTATCTCTTACCTGACTCCATTGTCACCTTAATGTTTGGGAAAGAGGATAATCTCTAAGGTCTACATGACACCTTCCAAATAATGACTATAGATATGGTAGATGTTGTAGACAGATGGATATCAGTTCATTTATTCATTCAACAAACATTCATTGAGTGCCTGCTAAATGCCAGGCATCATGCTGCCTACAAATCAGCTGTGCCACTCATCCAAATTCAACCACGCGCTACTTTGGACCAGCTCTCTAAGGCCCCTGAGCCACAGCTGCCTCATCTGTAACCATGCAGGTAATGACTCCTCTGGGTCTCCATGAGAATTAAAGGGCTGGCACTTGGCAGTGCTGGATAATTTTTTATTTCTTTTTCTCTTTGGACCAAACACAAGAGAGGCAGTTTGGAAGCATAATATGATCCATGAAACCTCAATTTGTTAGTGAAATGAACCCTGTAGAGACAGCCACTCTCCTGTACTTATCACTGTGTAAAAAGCAAGGCCTCTGACCCCGCTCCCTATCTTTAAAAAGTTTACTTTACCTGAGCAAACAGTAGGTATCAAAGAAGCAAATAAGAGAAACACAAAAGTTCAGTTATTCCAGGTGGGAGTTAATTAGACTTAACCAGTCATTGAATGGCGACTTGACTGTCAGGTTTTGGGATAACAGTGGGAGTGGTCTTGGATTAGGGACCAGGAGGCCTGGTTCTGACCCTGCTTACCTGACTAAAGCATGTGACTTTGGACTTAACCTCTCTGTCTTTGGCCATATTTGCCTTTATCTGAGCAAGGAGTCAGGTGCTAGATGGCTTGGGAGGCACCCCTCCCCCTTCCTCTCTCCTTTGTTCTCCCTGAGCATCTCCTGTGTCAGACTGGACATGGGGGAGCTGAGACCAGTAAGGAACGCCTGTGTCCTAAGTGTCCTCATTTGCATCCTTGTTGTACCAAGTGAAGCGCCCCCAATGACGTAGATGTTCTGTGAACTCAAACTATTTTTCTTAACGCGTTCAGTGTCATTCTAGAGAGGCAGATGAGGGGGAGAGAGCTGAATCATGGAACAGCTGAATCATGACGGATGCAGCTGGGGCTCCCAGAACTCGCAAGGCTGCCGCCACCAGGAGAGATAGTCAACACCTCCTACACACACTCCGTCAGGGCATCTGATGAGCTTGCCATCTGCTTTCCGTTATTAAATGACGTTTTCAAAAATGTGTCTCAGACTGACTTCTTAGTCTTGTACAGTAAGGCACAACATCACTCAATGTCCTGAGTTTAGATTTAGACAAGAGCCTCCTTCTTTTTTTTTTTTATTGTGGAAAAATACACATAACATAAAATTTACTATTTTAACCACTTTTAGGTGCACAGCTCGGTGGACTTAAGGACATTCCCATTGCTGTGCAACCATTACTTCCATCTAGCTCCAGAACTTTTCATCATCCCCAACTGAAACTCTGTACCTATTAAATAATACCTCCCCACCCCCTCCTCCAGCCCCTGGCACCCACTATTTTGCTCTCTATCTATGAATTTGACAACTCCAGGTACCTCATATAAGTGGAATCACACAGTATTTGTGTGACAACAGCCTTATTTTTTTCTGCTGTGAGTGGGAAGGAGGACACAGATTTACCTCAGACAAAATCATTTGCCAGCAAGGAACATCTGTGTGGAGGTCGCCACACCTACATTATCCTGACAGGATAATCCCCAAAGACAGCCTCAGGAAGGGCAGGCTGTGTTGTCATGGCAATTCTTCCCAGGGGTCACCTCTGTTTCCATGGAAGGAAAGGATTATGGGTAATTTCAGACCTTTTCCTTGGTCGCTGGCCTTTAGAGGGGACCCTTCAAGTCCCCAAACTCACCCGCCCTTTCTGAGCCTGTAGGTGATCTCTCTGCCACGCACACCCTTGACCACGTCCTGATTAGGTGTCTCTTCCTCATGAAAGCTTTTTCCTGAAGTGCAGGCCCATCCTGGGAGCTTTCATGCTGCCCCAGAGTTACCTCTGTGGAATCCCTTACTATATAATTCATTGTCCTTTTGCTGGTCCCTCTCCCCCCGCAGAATAGAAGCTGCTTTGGGCAGGGACCGCTGCTTCCTCACTGTTGTAGTCCATGGCCGCAGTGGACACGGAGGTCAGGGCCTGAGAAACAGAGTCTGAGCTGTGCCAGTGACTGATGGGGGATAGAAATCCGTAGGGGGAGATGCTAAGCTAATAGGTGGCTGCACTTGAAGCCTAACCTCAGCCTGATCTCCGGAGGGTTCTGGAACACAAACAGCACCACAGAGTTGTCCTATCCTATGCAAGGGGGCCAGCTTTGTACCTGTATGAGTCAGCCGGTAGGTGTGACCTTCCAGGTGATGTGGTGCCCGTAAGCAGAGAAGGGTGTCGCTGTGTCAGCAGCCAGCACTCACACACCTGGGGGACGCATGGGGCACCCAGAGTCTACCACAGTGCTGCCCAAGTGTTTGTTGAATGAATACTTGTTGCTAGCCATGAGGAAAACACAGCTAGCTGCCATTCAGTGAAACTTACCATGAGCAGGCACCATGCTCTGCCTTTTACTAGCATTCTGTTTCTATAGCAACCCCGTGAGGCTGGTGCCAATTGTACAAATGGTGAGATCGATATCCAGCTAAGCTGGTTTACGTGCCTGAGGCACACAGCTAGGATTTGGCAATTTGAGGCTCAAACCTAGATTTACTCGGCTTTATCCCAGGGTATGTGCACGCACAGGAAAGTCTGAGAAGCACTGGACTAGATAGACGGTGTGCACTGAGACCTCTCTCTCTTTCTCTTCAAATTGTTATTCTTGTTCATTTCCTTTTGGCAGCTTACTTTTGTGAGATTTGGGCCTGTGCTAACCTGCAAGGTTGTTAACAGGTAAAAACACTTAAACAACATGTTGAGTGAATGCTGCCTCCACCCAAGTGGCCTTCACCTCCCTTTAGCAACACTCCATGAAGCTCAAGGTGTTAAATGGCTTCAGGTTGAGTCCCTTTCAGTCCCAGCAGCGGGGAACTCAGGGTGAGAAGACAAGACACCCTCACATTCCTGGGCCGCTCCTGACTTCAGCCCATGGAAATATCCAGGTGAGCACCCACTTGCTGCTCTGTCTCTCTTAAGTCCCAGGCCACAGCAGTATTTGTCCACATTAGAGTCCGTTTACTTTGCAAACCACACTCCAGCTTTCCTAGACACTGAGCAGCTGCTCCCTGACGTCCCCACCAGAGTCCTGTTTGCACTACAGGTTGTCAGCAAACACACCGCCTTGAACAAGCCACAGAGGGGTGCTTCCTGGTGGGACGGCAGCAGCAGGCACACAGACGACTCTCGGCTTTTCCTTAACAGACAGCTTCCTTGGTTCATCATTTCAAAATATATGTACCAAGAAACACAACATTTCTATAAAAGTGTCCAAAAAACACTTTTTGTTTTGTGGAATGTAAATAGCAACCATATTCCCACTGCCTGGTAGCCACTGGGCCGTTGCTGCCCAGACTCCTCTCTTTCTGGGTAGGAAGGAGTTCAGTGCGGTGGTTATTAAGGCGGTCTCTGCAGCAAGCCCGCCTAAGTTCATGTCCTGGTCCTCCCCGGAAAGCGACTTAACCTCACCACAGCTCTGTTTTCTCATCTGTAAAGTAGGGCTCAGACTCCTGTTGGGAGGATTCAATAAGCTAATAATATGAGATACTTAGCACAGGGTCTAGTGCACAATAAAGTCTCACTAAATATTAGCATTTCCTTTTCTTTCTTCTGGCTAAAAGAACACTGAGTTAGGAGGTTTGGGGTGTTGGTGTGTTATTTCCAGTGTTAAGGATTCTTCCAAACAGGAAACCGGCAGTGTGAAATGCTCGTCATTTCCTATGCTAACCAGACATGACAGAGTTTGGTTGGAACAGGTCTTGACACAAAAGGGCCTATTAACAATGACAACTGGATGCCCAGATTTGGGTTCTGGTCTCATTTCTGTTGCATTTATCCTGTTGGGTATTCAACGCTGCCCCGCTCCACCCCCACCACCTCTCAAGGGCACTTCCGGTTCCTCTTCTGCATAAACTCATCATGGAAACATAATATTTTCTGGCTCAGTAAGAATAATGTTTGTCTTATATGCCAGTATTCATACATTTGTGTAGCTCTTTAGCATTCACAAAGGTTTCCTCATACATTATTTTGTTCCCTATTGGAAGTACCAGACATTTAGTGCTAAACTGAGTTTCCCGGGCCGGCTGAGTGGCACGTTGGTTAAGAACTGGCTTGGGATGCCAGAGGGCCCCGGTTTGGATCCCACATATGAGGGCCAGTGACACTGCCCTCTACAGCTAAGATGCTGAACAACAGCTCAACCTGGAGCTGGGCTGCCGTGAGTCGCCGGCAACAGCATAGGCTGCAGCCCCTGCTGCAGTGGGTTGCCATGGGCTACCGTGTGTAGCCAGCAGCCAGCGTGAGTGGCCAGCAGCCGCAGTGAGCAGCCGTCCAGAAGCCAGCGACTGATGTGCCTCACCCGGGAAGAGTGCAATGATAATACCAACATGGGCCAGTGAAGCAACGTCCTCCACAACTAGACTGAAGAACAAAAAGACACCAACTTGTCTGTTCCCCTTCCCCCAATTCCCCAGTGCTGTTCCCCTTCCCCCAATTCCCCAATAAAAATCTTTAAAAATGAATAAATAAATAAATAAACTGAGTTTCCCTGGGCCCTCCATGGTCGATTTCCAGTGGTCTTACGATCTGAACAGCAGGCAATGCCTGCGACAGTTACATCGCTTTAATCCACAGCAGAATAAAATGGAATTCATGGAATGAGGCCACAGGGAGGGTGAGTTTCTTCTAGGCTTGCGTTGTATGATTAGCTGCTCCTGCAGGCTGCTCCTCAGACCAAGCCATCAGCTTTCCCTTGGCCATGAAGATCTCCTATGAGCTGCCGTAGCTGCTGTCAGGAGTTCCCTGCAAAGTCCTGACTTGGCAATGAGGGCCAGGCACGGGAGGGGACTTTGGGAAATCCTACGTGCTTCTTCTTTGGGAAGGAGAGGAAGATGAGGGATCTGCCAGTGAGCAATAGACTTGTCACACCCCAGTTCCCAAGCCCAGCCCTAGACATTGTGGTGCCTAGCAGTGTTATTTCCTGGCAAAGGTGAATAGAAGGTTAGTTTCTACCTGCTGTTCCTGTTCAATCAGCTCTTGACCCAGTGAGCAAACACAGGCCAATCTCGCCAGTGACAATGAGTGTCCTCCCTGATTGTCCCTAGTCCAGACCTGCTCTGGTGGAATCAGCATCGGCCATGAGCCTCCCATTTTATTTGTTGGTTTGCATTTGGTAGGTATTTATAGACACGGCCAATCGCTGGAGGTATTATTATGCTCATAAGGTGCAGAAAAAAATGGTGCAGCCCCACCCCGTTCTCTCGTTTTCTTTGGCTCAGGGATCAGCATGCTCTTGTCCTTCGTTCCCTCTAGGCTTTCTGTATTCTTGTAATGACCAGGAGGGGGCACTGTGTAGCCACAAAGTGCCCTCCCAAGGGCTCCATAGTACTGGTTTTCCCAGGTCCTTAGTTAGGCACCTGGTCATCACTCTACCTGCAGAGGGTGGTACCAGGCTGTATCGACCGGAAATCTAATCTACCTCTTACCTGGACCAGAGCACCTGGATGAAACGGTCAGGGCAGTCCATTCAACAGTATCTTATAAATGGCTAGTTCTTTGGTGCTGAAGTGACAGGGAGTTTTTTGATTTGGGCTGAATCACTAAATGATATTGACACCAACTCTTTATACTCCTGCATTTCCTCAATTAATTTGAAAATTGGTCTGTCTTCCCCCCAATAACACCTTTAGAACATAAAGCTTTAATTGCATGTGTGTATTTAGATGCTGTTAAGAATAAAAAGAAAAGCACTGTGTAAAAACGAACTTTCTCATGAGTATTTTTTCAAACCTAGATTTATTGAAGAAAATCATTAGAAAACAGTATTTATCAGTTTTGTGTCTAGTTTTTACATTGGCCTAACATGGAATAGGAGACATTTTGGTATCAATAACAGTAAAATTTTGGTACTAACAAGAAACAAAAAAGTCGTCAAGGGTTGACTGCTGCACCCAGTGATAAACAAAGCAAACGTTAGCAGAAATGAAATAAAAGCAGGTATGTGGGAAAGGCACACTACAGACTGCCATAGCAGGGCCTGGAGAGGGGAGTGGTCTTTGAAACAACAACACTTTCCAAGATAAAGGATAGTCCTGAAAAGTCACCTCTCTTGATTTTCCAGGTGTCTATGTCGGAATAGGTTAATTGTTCTTGTCCGACCCAGACAGCTCCTACCACTTCTCCCAACCAGGGGGCTCCACTCCTCTTTTTCTGCTTTGATTCTCTTTCCTAGACTCTCTTCCCTTCCTTTCACCAGTAGGTTCCCTCCACCCTCCCAGATTCTCTTCTCACAAAAGGATTTCCCATCCTTGTTCTCCACCCAGTGTATGACCTAGTCACTAAGGCTTTGGGGAGCAACAGATGAAATAAAGCACAGCCCACCGACTATACTGTATTGACACTGTTTCTGTGTCCATCGCCCCATTAAGGAGAAGGTGTATGATTTATTTGTTTATCCCCAATGTCTAGCACAGTGGGGTTACTCGGAGGCAGTCAACAAATATTGTGGACCTCAACTAAACTGAGGCCGCCAAAGAATGTGCTCAAGTTTGCAGGGAAGCAATACATTGAGAATCCACAGCTGATGGATTTGGGTAATTTAAAAATCACACAAGTCGGGGCTCAGCCATCAGGCTTGACAACACTTGTTTCTTTGCATTTGCTTTTATTCTATTGTTCTCGTTTCCCTGTATAATGACACAAAGCAGTGTTTGGCAATAAGTCATGCCCTCTTAAAAAATATTTAAATCTATTTTACATATATTTTAATTTTATGTATTTAGATAATATATGTTATATATTATATTTATTTTATATATTAACACATCTTACTAACTTTATAAGATATATTATTGGCCCCATTTTCAAAAAAGGAAACCAAATTTACATAAATAATAAAAGACATTGAAAACCATGAGGTATGGAAGTAAATATGTGTTTAGAATAATAAAATAGAACACAAAATTTAAAAAGCTGACAAATACCATAAACACTTCAAAATCCAGGAAAATGACATATTTAAATTAATTAACTACCTTATAAATACCTCTTTAAGACTTCTTCCCTCATTTGAAAAATTGTGGCAAGACAAAGTTTACCGTTTTAACAATTTTTAAGTGTAGTTCTGTGGCATTAAGTACTTTCACATTGTGTGCAACCATCACCACCATCCATCTCAAGAACGTTTTCATCTTCCCAAGCTGAAACTCTGTCCCCATTAAACACTAATTCCCCATTCCCCCTCCTTCACTCTCTGGCACTCACCATCCTACTGTGTGTCTCTTTGAATTTGACCACTCTGGTTACCTCATATAAGTGGTAACATACATTTTTCCGTTTGTGACTATTTCATTTCGCTTAGCATAATGTCTCCCAAGTTCAAATATGTTGTAACATGTGTCAGAATTTTCTTCCTTTTTAAGGCTAAGATTCTATTGTATGATTGTTTACCCATTCATTTATCCATTGACATGTGGGCTGCTTCAATCTTTGGCTGTTGTAAACAATGTTGCTATGAACTTGGGTGTACAAATATCTGTTCCAGTTCTTGCTTTTACTTCTTTCAGATGCACACCCAAAAGTGTAATTATTGGATCATATGTAATTCTACAGTTAATTTGTTGAAGAATTGCCACACCGTTTTCCATAGTGGCTGTGCCATTTTACATTCCCAGCAACAGTGCACAACTTTCTTTCCAATTTTTTCACATCTGCACCAATACTTGTTATTTTGTTTTTTTGATAATAGCCATCCTAATGGATGTGAGGTGATTTCTACGTTTTTTGACTTTATGCTTTTGATCTCCTCTTCCTATGTCAATGATTTTGTATTATTATTTTTGGTAGAAAGACAATTCAATCTTTTCTCTAGTTTGGTGGTTGGGATTCATAAAATAAGTGACTCTAGGGCCGGCCGAGTGGCGCGTTGGTTAAGAGCTAGCTTGGGACGCCAGAAGGCCCCGGTTCGGATCCCACATATGAGGGCCAGTGACACTGCCCTCCACAGCTAAGATGCTGAACAACAGCTCAACCTGGAGCTGGGCTGCCGTGAGTCGCAGGCGATGGCGTAGGCTGCAGCCCCTGTGGCAGTGGATTGCCATGGACTACCGTGTGTAGCCAGCAGCCAGCGTGAGCGGCCAGCAGCCACAGTGAGCGGCTGTCTAGAAGCCGGCGACTGATCTGCCTCGCCCAGGAAGAGCTCAATGATGGTGCCAACTTGGGCCAGTGAAGCAACGTCCTCCACAACTAGACTGAAGAAAAAAAGGACAGAAACTTGTCTGTTCCCCTTCCCCCGATTCCCCAGCATTGTTCCCCTCCCTCAATTCCCCAATAAAATCTTTAAAAGAATTAAAAAAAAGTGACTCTATGCAGACATAGTCACCGTGCAAATAGTGCTACAGATTTGTGCCCTGCAAACACAGAGCTCCTGATAAACATTTGATTTTCATTAAAAAATAAAAATACATATGATACATTCAATTTATAATCTGCCTTGAGTATATTTCTGAGAGGAAGATACTCAATTCCAGTTCTGTTTGACTCAGTGTCATTGAGAACCACCTCTATTGAAAATTGTACATGCCTAGTGATTAGAAGAATGCTTCACCTTTGTGTCCTGATGCTGGGCATCAGTGCAGTGGGCAGTGAACACATACCCAGAAGCCATTCTTATGTCAGGACAGCTAGCAATAGCTTCACTGTACATAGGAGGGACTGCCAGCTGTTATACATCTTGTCAGCCCAAATTAAATGTTATCGCTACTCAGCACCTCCTTAGCAGGATCCCCAAAGTGCCTGTACCTATCCCAGTGCCACCCAATCCTAGGGGCAACATAAGTGGTCTGCTGTTTCTTAATGATCTGTGGGCATTCTTAATACATCACAGATACAAGTCCTTTATCGTTATGTGCTTACAAACGTTTTCTTGTACTTTGGCCTGATTGCCTTTTTGCTTTCTGAATCATGTTTTTGATGAACAGAAGTTCTTGATGTTGATATAGTTCGACTGATTTATTTCCTTTATGGTTAATGTTTTTGGTGTGCCATGTAAGAAAAGTTTTCCCTAGCTCAAGGTCAAAAAGGTACTTTCCTGTTTTCATTTAGAAACTTTGTTTCTTCTTTCACATTTAGATCATTCTATCTGGAGCTGTTTTTATGTATGTTGTGAGATGGGAAACAAGATGTGTTGTTTTGTTTTTTTAAATATGGCTATCCAATTGCCTTAATGTTGGTTATTGAGAAGACCAGTCTCTCTACTCCTCTGCTCTGGAACTTTTCACAAAAATCCTGTATCTGTGTAAATGTGGGTTTATTGCTGGATCCTTTATTCTGTTCCATTGGCTATTTTTCAATCTGTATCAATACCACACTGCATTAATTAATGTATGTTTATAAGTCTTGATGTCTGGTAGTGTAGAAACTCCAATTTTGTTCTCTATAATTGTCTCAGCTATTTGAGAGCCTTTCTATTTCCACATGAATTTTGGAAGCAGATTGTCAATTTCCAAAACAAAATAAACTGCTGGTATTCTAATTTGGATATCATTGATCTCTATATAGATCAGTTTGTGGAGTAAGTCATTTAACTTTTCTATGTCCTAGATCCCTCTTTAAAAAAACAACAAAAAACAAACAAACAAAAAAAGCCAAGACCAAGAGACTCACTGAGCAATCATGAGCATTACATGAGACAATGTATATGCAAACTGAAAAAAAACCCCCAAAAACCTGCTATAGAAATGCTGGATTTTTATTATAAAATGAGAAGAAACAGTGCAAGGACTGAGGCCAAATCTGCCTTTAATGCGTTTTGAAAAGGTTGGAGCAACTCTGGAATCTGGTCTCTGTCACCCCCTTCTTCCTTCACGCTGGCTTCTGACTCAGAGGCCGGAGTTGGGGGAGAAGTCAGAAGGGGCTGCTGAGGCTTGCCTACACCAGCACTCTCATCCTTATGACGATTGTCTATGTGTTTGCTTTCTCACTTCTTTTACTTGGTGGTCTGGACACTGAGGAGGATAGAATCACGTGATTTATTTTTTAAACATGTCCGCTGTGTGTCAGGTCTATCTCTAGGTAGGTTTGCCTTTCCACGTGTTCTGTGCAGAATGCCACACCTGGAAAGCAGATAACTAGGCACCATCGATGGGGAAAGGACTTTTGCCACATGCCCATCCTCTTGTGCTTGCTGAGAGTGTCCTGAGTGGACCTAAAGCCCTTTGTGTGTGTTTGTGTGGCCTGGACAGGAATTGGAGGCAATCTTCTTTCTCTTCGAGTCAGCCTGTTTGGAAAACGCGAGGGCCAGAAACCTCCTCTCCATATGTTCCCACACTGAGCCCTGAACCCTTCTCTCAAAGGCTAGCATGGGAATCCCTTGAACAAATACCTTTTGCCAAAGAGGAATCCCCAGGCTGAAACAAAGGGAAGTCAGTGGGACCCTACAACACTTCCTTCTCACGGATCATTCTCTTTCCTTCCTCTGTGTCTTCAGAGAGCTGTTTGTGGAGACCCCATCCCAGGAGGGTGGCTACCTCCACACAGTGGGCAGTGTCTAGAAGCCGTAGATGTTACCCACAGGAGCCACAGTCCACTCTCTGGAGTACCGCGTGAGCCCCAGTGAACCTTGGGGAATCCATGCTCTCAGGCCCCTCTGACTCCCTCTGTATTCCTGCCCTTTCCAACTCGCCCAGAGGAGGCCCAGGACAGGAATTGGCACTGACTTGAGGATGCCGTCTTGGAGCCAGTCACTCAGTGGACACTGCCTGGGAAGCATGACCTAGAGTCTGCAGCAGAGTCTGGGTACCCCCACAATGGGCAGGGCCCAGGTGGCTTTGATTAGTCCTATCTCCTCCACAGTCCCCAGTGGAATGCGGGGTTTGCCAGGATGGCTAAAGGCACAGGATAGGGGTGGGGTGTCTTTATTTACCCCGGCACCACTGAGTTCCTCTGAGGGAGGGTGACAGAGATTTGGGCCAAGTGAACCTGCTGAGGACATCGCCAGAGGCCCCCCTCATACTTGGGGGAGGAGGAGTGCGCCAAAGCAGACCTGGGGGGACAGTCAGAGTCCTGGTCCTTTTATCCCCCGCCTTCCCTCCTGTCAGGGCAGCCAGCCTGCAGCTGAGGAGAACCAGACGTGAGTGGTGGGAAGCCCCCAGCCGCCCTGCCCAGCAGCTGCCTAGAGGCCTCTCTTAGAAGACTGGATACCTGCGGTAGGGGGTGGGGAGGAAGGAAGACAGTGGGAGAAAATTAGACAAAGGAAGACCACCATAAAACCAGCAGCATGTCTGTAATCACGAGAGCCCTTTGTTTAGAGCGGGTTTAAACAAGTTGTGATCCTTTGGAAGGGGAGGCCATAAACTGAAGCGAAAATAAAAGTGTTTACAGCAGCAGAGACCAAGGAGCAGCCAGGATCCGTGGGGGAGTTGCAGCTGGGGCAGCCTGGCCTGTGCTCAGAGAAGAGCCTTCCTCTTAGTGGCGGCCCTTTCGAACATCACAGACTCACACAGATGAAGGGAAAGAGCTGAGGTGGGGGAGGGGAGGGGCGTGTGCCCCTCCCCCTCCACTGAGGTGGCCCAGGGACAACCCACATTCCAACCTGGGGGAGAAAACAGGGCAGGGTGCCAGAGTTTGTGACATCTAGAGATTCATCTCTGGAGGCCGCCGGAAGGTCTTAGAGTCAGCTTTTCCACTCCTCTACAAATTCCTTTATAATGGACTTGAGCGGGTTACACTAATAAGCAGGTTTGAGGGCAGTTGTTTCTCAAAGAAATGCCTCTTAGGCCCAACTCATCAGCCTAGAAAGGTGTAGGAAGGGAAGTTTCACCCAAGGGAACAACATTCCTCAGGCAGCACCACGCAGGCTGAGGGTGGTGAGGAGGAAGGCAGATGTTTGGGAAGGTGAGGCAGAGGTGTTCGTGCCTAAAATGTCCAAAAGACCTGTGCCCTGGGCGGGCTGCGCACAGCTTCCACCACATTCTGTCCTCTGACCTGTTTGACAGTGTGACACACACAAACGTCTCATCAGCATTCATTCAATCAACACGCGTGATGGGCACCTGCCTGAGGCCAGCACCAAGGCAGGGGGTCCCCAGGTGTAGGACACCATCCCCGACCTACCGTGGCCATTGCAGATGCATATGTACCCAGGTTTTTTCAAAGATTCTTTCCCCCCAAGAATACATGTATCCATGTAAGGTGATATTTGTGGAGAATGGCAGCGCCTGATGTCATATGGTATAATTTGTTATCTGTGCTCGGAAGGAAAGGCTGCTGGAGTTTTTTTTGCAAAAAAATCGCACAAAGGTCACATTCATACTATTGTAATAAGGAAAATGAGTTGTTGGAAGCACACAGATGATGCGTCAGGTCCTTTTTCCCTTCATAAAATGCCTTGTGGCATTTCAGGTGGCAACATTTGTTGAAGTGGTGCCATGAGGTTGGGTCCTCCCAAATGCAGAAGCCCAGCTGGAAATGTCTCTTCTGACATTCACAAGCTTTCCCTCGATTCTCAGATCATCCTGGCCACTTAGAGAGATGAGTTTTGTTCTGTAACACCCAATATGCTTTCTTGATTAGGGTGGGAAAATTAGCAAAGAAAGCTGTTCCATCTTTCGAATGTCTTTATTTCTTATAATCGGATCATTTCCGGGACTGTTTCCTTATTCATAAAATTGGCTAATGGATGATCCCTGAGTTCCTTGCTAGCCAACAACAGAATAAAACAAACAAGATTCGAAGTAACAGTGGGGACTGATTAATGGTACTCATAGGAATAGCTTTATGTCCACTTTTAGGAAGCATGTCCCATCCTCCGAGCGTTTGGTAATTAATATGTAGCCATTTGTGTCTGGGGTCCTGGTGTAAGAGGCGTCGGTCTTTAAGGCTTTTTTGGTGCTCGATGCAAACTGTCTTACTCTCTGAGGCTTAGCTACCTGGAGGACAAGGCCTGAGACACCCCCTCCTCCCCCAGCTGTGAGGTCCTAAGGGTGGTGGTTATTTTGCAGATTTCACTGACAGGTGATTTCCAGGGGCCACCACATTGCTATGAGACAGGAGCGCTTGTCCTTCATCCATGGGGCTGAACCATTGGTGCTTCTGGTGAGATATGAACTGGGAGCTAGCACCAGGTGGGTCTCAGAGAGTGACCTAAGGGGATGGTGGTGGGGAGGATGCCACCATCAAAAGAACCAGATGGAGTTCAGCTCACCAGCTCAGGGGAACTTCAGAGAAGTGAGTCCATGGGGATCAGTGCCCTGAGCCCTGAAAATCCGGTATTTTATGAAGCCAGAAGGTTTTGCATCCTATCTCCTCAACTTGGTAATTGGACACGTTACTTAACTGCTCTAAGCCTCTGTTTTCTCACTTGTAACATGAGGGCAGTAATATTCCCCCCTTCCCTGAGGGTCTTGTTATGAGGAGATATAAAATGACGTAGGGAAAGCTTGTGGCATCATGGCTCCCTCCCTCTCTCACCTCCTCCCAGTGAAGCAAAGCTTAGTATCACTCTCCACAAATTCTAACAAAATGGAAGATTATGGTAAGGGAAATACCAAACTCTATAGATGAGCTCTTTTTGTTTGTTTATGAAACCTGTCCAGCTCCTCCACTGGTGATACGCAAGTTCACTATCCCACCTACCCTGATTGGAATTGGTTTAGGACTTCCAGTTCATTCATATAGAACCTACCACATGCTAAGTAAGTCCTGGAATAGGCAACAGAGATACAAAAATGAAAGACATGGTCCCCAACCACAAGACAAATGCACAGACCACTTTGCCTTGCTCAGGATTGGGGTAGGAAGGATAGGGATTCGTGTTATGTAAATCTCCTGGAAAAGGGGTGCCTTCTACAGAAACTAAATCTCTAACATTTCAAGATATGTCAACTGACTATCCACAAAACTAATTTAGAAACAAGTCATGGTAGATCCAATAGGAATTATTTCAACAATAAGGTCTCTTGACAAATGTTTATGAGGTATCCATGGGGTGACAACTACACAGATGTGGAGTTATGATGAATAAGAAATGACCCCTTTCTCAGAGAATCTTGAGTTCTAATAACAAGTAAAAAAAACCCAGTATAATCAAAGTGGCTGACATCATGTTAGCAGTACATAAAAGGTATAATGAGAACACACGGCTTTTCATTTACAATGCTCCCAGCTCCTGTAGAGGCCACCATTCTTTGCTGGTTGGTATTCCCTTCCTGACCCTAAATACAGAATATCAGGCTTACAAAACTTGTTCTTTGTGAGGTAGCAATGACATTTCTCTTTGAGAAGGATTTTGCACTGGTGCTTCTCAGAGAGCTGAGGCCCTCTTCTCAGAGAATTCCCTGGGGCAGTGGGTCCCGGATGAGCTGTTTGGGAGAGAACTTCAGATATGCTGAAGAAGATTCAAGGTCCAGACACATCTCCTCAGGTTGGCCAACTTTCTACCACATTTTGCTCGATGATTTCTTTTCTTGAGCCTCCTGTGAAGGGGCCCAGCTGACAGTGCTTCGGTCTGTGAGATGAGCTCCGGAGGGGACTAGGGAAATGAAGAGATTCAATACATAGTGAGCACCTCTTGCTAGGCAGGTGTCATCCCATTTAATGCTCACGTTATGACCTGGTTATGATGGTGAAGATGGGTGTGGTCCCTCTTACAGTTGGATAAGCCAGGGCTTAGAGGAAGTATTCCCCAACACCCGGTGAGTGCTGGACAGCCCAGGAGTCAAGCTCAATCCCACTGCATACTTGGTATTCTGCACAGCACCTGTGCCTCCCTCAGGCTACATGCTCAATGGGGTGCTGTGCTGGGGACCCAGACACCAGCCGGCAAATGAAGGGTAAATTTCAATCAAAGACTTTTCAAATCAGGTTTTAATTCTCTTTTTGTTTTGGTACATACTGTAAACTTAAGTTTCATACCAAACCAAACATGAATATACTGTGGAGTAGAATGCAACCTGTACATGATGTAAACAATAAAATATGACCTTCAAAGACACTTTAAGTTTGACCTTCCCTGAACCCAAGTCACCTTCACGGTCACATTTCTGGGTCCTCTGCCCACGCCTCCAGCGCATCCATTCAGTGTGTCGTAAGCATCACAGGACACACATCATCAGGGATCAAACATGGAAAGTGACTTAATCAAATGCCGAATGATGCAATAAGCATTAGGAATTCAGAGAGCGAGAGACGGGGCAGGTCAGTGAAATCATGAGGGTACCTCAAGGAGAGGTTGCTGGATGGGCAGAGAGGCGGGTGGGCCTCCTGGGTTGGAGGTGGTGGTGCCATGGTGTAGTGTGTGGCAGGGACAATATAGAGACAGGCTGGAGTGGGGAAAGGACTGTTGGAGGTGGAGGGATGAACAGCTAATGGCAAGACCGGAAAGCTGGACATGGAGTCTGGATTTGATGAGAGGGGCAGTGGGGCGTCATGAGTGGGCCACAGGACTAGCAAAGGGTCGGGAGTGTGAGCTTTGGACAAGCAGGCAGGTTCAGATATGGGTTCTGCCCACTTCCTGGCTGTGTGGTCTTGGGGATGTTACACGGCCTCACTGTGCTTTAGTTTTCTCATCATAAAACAGTCCCTGAGTGGCAGGTTTGCTGTGAGGCCAGTGAGCACTCGGCACTCCGTGGATTAGTAACAGGTGTGGTTATGGAGGAAGGTGGTGCGGAGCAATCAGAGGTAGGAAGGTGGCCTGGAGACTGTCTGGGGCTTTACAGACTTTTGAGATGTGCCCTAAATTATACCACACGCCATTTGCTTTCTTCATGTCACTTGTAAGTCAATGTGTAGTTGGTCGCTGTATCAGTCAGCTCGGGCTGCCATAGCAAGGCACCGCAGGCGCGGGGGCTAAAACAACAGGCCTGTATTTTCCCACAGTTCTAGAGGCTGTAAGTCTGAGATTGAAGTGTTGGTAAATTCTGTTCTTCTAAGGCAGCAGTTCTCAATCTGTGGGTCGCCACCCCTTTGGGGGTTGAATGACCCTTTCACAAGGGTCGCCTAAGACCATCAGAAAACAAAAAGATATTTGCATTACGATTCATAACAGTAGCAAAATTACAGTTATAGAGCAGCAACGAAAATAATTTTATGGTTGGGGGTCACCACAACATGAGGAACTGTATTAACGGGTTGCGGCATTAGGAAGGTTGAGAACCGCTGTTAAGGCCTGTCTCCTTGATTTGCAGATGGCTGTCTTCTCCCTGTGTCTCATGTTTTTTTCTCTGTTAATGTCTCTGTCCTATTTCCTCTTCTTTTAAGGACACCCATCATATGGGATTAGGGCCCACCCCAATGACCTCATTTTAACTTAATTACCTCTTTAGAGACCCTTTCTGCAAATACAGTCACATTCTGAGGTGCTGGAGGTTAAGGACTTTGTCGTGGATTTTGGGGAAGGACAGGATTCAGCCACCAGTGTGTGAAGCTCTGAGGACCTGGGGGAGGACAGAGGTGGGAGAGATGAGCACTGCACGCTATTTCCCAGCTCCTGTCTCCTCTGCCTGGCCTGGTCATCCTCCCCTCTGCGTGGACAGCAGTGCGTGTGGCCCTGGGAGGTCACAGTGACAGATCCTTGGGTCACAAGCCAAGCTGCTACCTCTGAGCCCGTGCAGTTCCAGTCTGAGTCTTGAAGAACATCGGGGCGGCTTTTCTGAACCTGCTTTTCTGAAAATTTGTACCTTGCAGGTCCCAGCGGCAGTAACACCAGCAGCTTTTTAAAAAGGAAAAAAAAAGACAATAAAAAGGGAAGGGAGAGAAGAAGAAAGAAAGGGGACACGTGCTTTGGGTTCCTTGGAAATAGAGCCATAGTCTATTACAGGCTCAGATGAATTTCCAGACAGATGCTGGAGCTGCAGCCAAGGTAGGGGCCTTTATCGTCATCCCTGAACAGGAGAGAAGTCCTCTCTTTTCATTTTGGGCTCTCATTTGCAACACTCTGAGGAGAAACAGATACACAGAGAGGAGAAGACAGAGCAGAGTAGACTCTACAGACCCTCAGGGTTGTAAGCAGACACCTGAACTCTTTTCCCAGCCCTTCCTTGCACAGGTCCAGGGTGCGGGAAAGAGGAGCGGGGAAGGGCTCAGGGATGGTGTCCCCCCCCCCCACTGCTGCAGGGATGGGGGGGCGGGTAACAATATAGAAAAGGGGGCAGGGACAGAGAAAGACCTCAACTTCTGGCAGAGACAGGGGAGAAGGGAGGTAGGGGAGAAGGGAGGTAGGGGAGGGGTTCCCGGCCCAGAGCAGAAGGAGAAAGTGCAGTTTGTAGCAGATAAAAACAAAACTGAAAGGAATCAAATATATGGTGATGGAAAGAGAACTGACTCTGGGTGGTGAACACACAATGTGATATACAGATGATGTATTACAGAATTGTACACCTAAAACCTACGTAACTTTACTCACAATTGTCACCCCAATAAACTTAAAAAAAATTTGAGACAGAAAAAAAACAAACAAAAAACAAAACTGAGTTTTTGGCATCTCCTTATTCTTAAGGCAGTTTTGATCTACTTTACCTCATTTGTCACCTGCTCTGGAATCTAAATAACCCATCTCACAGCTGAGCTGAGGCTGTTACCCAGGTGTGTAAGATCTGTTCTGTTCTGACTGGAAGATGCTAAATGGGCCCCCATTCTTGAGCCCACCCCCTGCACCCTGGTTGTCCCTTCATTCTGTGTGTATTTATATGTGTGTGGCTCAAGTTCTGTGCTAGGCCCCTGGTACCACGTTCAGTAGCCAAGAGGCTCCCTTTTCTACCCCAAAGGGACGTACACAGACCATCCTGTTGTTCTGTCTAAAGCCCTTCCAGGGAACTAGTACTACCATCTGCCTTGCTTGAGTTATTGAGAGTCTTGAGTAGGAAGGCAGCCTGAGTATTCATTGAACAAACTAGAATATTCACAAACAGAGAGAATAGTGTACCGACCCCCACCTACCCACCCCCAGCTTCCTTCCACACAGCCAAGCTTATGTGGCCTGTCTTCTCTGACCAATCCTCCATGACACCACCCAGAGTATTTTGAAGCAAATCCCAGGTAGCTCTCATTTGTCAATATTTTAATATGTATTTCTAAATGATACTCTAAAAAAATACAACCACAATAATATTGCACCTAAAAAAGGAACAGTCATATCCTCAATATCATTCAATTAACCTGTCAATATTCACATTTTTCTGATTGTGTAAAGTGTTTTTACCTTTTGCGTATTTGATTTGAGATCCATACAAGGTCCTTGCTTTGGGGTAAGTCTCTTATCTTTTACTCTATAGGTTCCTCCCTCCACCACCCCTCAGAAACAGAATGGATTCTCCCTTAGAGTTTCCTACAGGTTGAGTTTTGCTGATGGAATTCTTGTGGTGTCTTCAACATGTTCTTTTTCTTGGGTTTCCAGATCTAGAGTCTTGGTCAGGGGTGTGTGTGAGCGCATCCGAGGCTGCCTGATAAGAGGTATGTATTTTCATTAGCAAGTATATAACGTGTTTTCTCTCTTTGGGTCATGTTACTGACCATGGATGATCATTGTTGAGATTTATTAATTTAGTCAGAGTTGCAAAATGGTGATAGTCTAATGCTATCATTCCTCTTCATCTGTTAGCTGGAATACTATGAAGTAAAACCACCTTCATCAACTGTTTGGTTACTGAAAGAGGTCCAGATCATAAAGGAAACCAGGACGAATGTTTGGTTTTGGCCCTTGATCCAGGAGTTCAAAAGTGAATAAAAGAGTTGGTTCCTTCACATCATCCAGTTGTTTGAGTGGGCTTTTGTATCACTGTGAACCTGGGGACTTAAACATGTTTGACCGATTTCCATCCACTGCACTTTTCATCTTGAATAAAAATGTTTACATTGTCCTGTCTTTGGCCAATGAGACCCTCTTTAAGCGTGGTTCTGCATCCTCGGATGCCAGCCAAAGAGCCTTGGAGCTTCTTTGCTTCCTGGTATGAGAAAATATGGTACATTTTCTGACCCAAACCTGCAATGGGCCATTTCTCCAATGGTTCCTGATTGCTTTTCATGGGAAATGCCACGTAGAGATCATGATCTGAGTGATGGGAGTGGTAATTACCACCACGTGGGCTAAGGTTTCCATGCCTTTTCCATTAGCAGACCTAGAAAATATGTATTCTTTATGGAAGATTAAGTTAATCGTAAGGTGATGCTCTGATTTTTCAGTTCAAACCCAGGATTACAGGGATTTTACTGAACTTCATCAATCTTATATCTATCTCCTTTCAACCACAGTGAAAAGCTCTCAAAGACACCAGCATAATTACTCCTTTGATTTGTCCCACCATACACAGACACCAGTCTCAGAATAACAATACTAACGTGATCATCAACAATACAGTTACTGAAAGCCATTTAAGGTTTTATTTCCAGTTCTTTTTGTCCTCCAGGTATATCCCACTGAGAAGGTACAAATTATAGTGCTCTGAAGTCACTTGCAATAGTTCCTGTCTGTGTGGTACACACTTTAGTCCATTTGTTTCATTTTCATTTCAGTTTTTAGGAATTGCTTTTTGAGTTAATTTTGATTTTTCAAATTATATAAAATATTACTGGCTCCCAAATAAATTCTAGAAATTGTCCACTCCCTCCCTCTATTAGTAAGCATTTTAAAAAATATGGCCTAGTCTTCCATTTTTTTTTAAGATTTTTATTGGGGAATTGGGGGGGGATGGGAACAGTGCTGGGGAATTGGGGAAGGGGAACAGACAAATTGCTGTCGTTTTTGTTCTTCAGTCTAATTGTGGAGGACGCTGCTTCACTGGCCCAAGTTGACACCATCATTACGCTCTTCCCGGGTGAGGCAGATCAGTTGCTGGCTTCTGGATGGCCGCTCACTGCGGCTGCTGGCTGCTCACGCTGGCTGCTGGCTACACACGGTAGCCAATGGCAACCCACTGCCACAGAGGCTGCAGCCTACGCCGACACTGGCGACTAACAGCAGCCCAGTTCCAGGTCGAGCTGTTGTTCAGCATCTTAGCTGTGGAGGGCAGTGTCACTGGCCCTCACATATGGGATCCGAACCGGGGCTCTCTGGCATCCCAAGCCAGTTCTTAACCATCGCGCCACTCGGCCGGCCCTATTCTTCCATGTTTAAATATATATAAAATATATATATATATATATATATATATATATATATATAAACAGCTGTATTGAGATATAATTTACATACCATAAAATTCATCCTTTAAAAATGTGCGTCTTCTTTTCTTCAATAAATATAGGCATATAATATACACTTTTTTCTATTTTCCTTTTTGCACTAACTATACCATAGAGATCGTTCTCATTCAGTTGCAGGACTGCATTGCTTAAAAGTACCATGATGTGTTCAACCAGTCTCTTGCCGTGGACATTTGGGTCATTTTCTGAATTTTGCTATTACAAATAGTGCATATATATTTCCATATTTTGGCCAGTGCACTTTTGGGCTATCCCTCTGTAGAAGGGAAATTGCACATATAATTTTTCTAGACATTGCCCAGGTCCGTCCCACCATAAATACATAAGAAGCTTGTTTCCTCACAGCCTGGCTAACACTGTATATGGTCGAACCACTGCATGTCTGCTAACCTGCCAAGAGAGGAACTCTCAGCGTCATTTTATTTTGGGTTTCTTTTTATACGCGTGAGGTTAAGGGCCTTTTCATATGATGGGGGGCCACCTGCAGTTTTGTTCTTGTGAATCATGCTCTAATTTCTCATTCATTTTTCCAAAGGTTTGTTGGGCTTTAAAATCCTCTGTGGTACGAGGCCAAATGTTTTTCCTAATTGGTCTTTTGACTTTGTAGTAGAGCTTTATGCCATGTAAAAAAATAACATGTTGTTGTTTTATAAAAGTGAATTTATCATTCTCTACCTACTTCTGGTTTTGAAACATAGTTAGGGAACTTTTACCATTTCTGGTTTATGGATTTGAGCTGTCTCCTCTGCAGTAGACTGAATTCTCATATGCAATTGGGTCAATTTCTGGATTTTCTTTTCTGGCCCATTGCTCTGCCTGTCTATTCTTGGGCCAAAGTTACACTGTTTTAATTACAGACACTTTATAATGCACTCAAGTGTATGGTGAGGCTATTCTTTCTTCTCCCTATTGCTGCTCTTCTCCAGCGGTTTCCTATTTGCTCTTGCTTGTGTACAAGCCATATTTTAAGTTTTAAGGAGGATTTTCAGAATTGCCATACATGAATCTTGTTTAGATCCTAATTCAAACAAATAAAAAAAAATTACATAAAAAACAGTTTGTGTCAAAACCAAGGAAATACCCATACTATGTTGTATTTGATGAAATTAAGGCGTTATTGGCAACTTGTCTGTGTGTTTGATAATGGTATTAAGTGTTTTTTGGTATGTGTGTGTGTCCTTATCCTTTAGAAGTATATAGTAAAGTGATCAGAGTAAGTCATAATTTACAATAGTTTCCGAGTAATCCTAGTGGTGGTAGGAGGAGATATAGATGAAACAAGGTGGTCATAAATTGATAATTATTGAAGCTGGGTGATGGGTACTTGGGGCTCAGTTTACTGCTCTATTTACTTATAAACGAGGTCAGACAATTAAGTTCACGAACTCATCTTAGAAAAAGTGCTACATACCTCATTGCTGAATATCACTGCAGTCACCTTTGAAGTGCTTCCCTTGAGAAGCTATGCACTGATGCCAGCACCTAGTCCACCCTTCAAAGCAATTTTGGAACTTTTTCTGGAATGGCCACCAGAGCTGTCGCTGTATTACCTTTGATGTCCTGAATGTCATCAAAATGTATTCCTTTCAATATTTCCTTTATCTTTGGGTATAGAAAGAAGTCATTGGGGAACAGATCAGGTGAGTAGGGATTCCAATACACCATTCCAATACAGTTATTTGTTTACTGGCTTAAAAACACCCTCACAGACAGTGCTGTGTGAGTTGGTACATTGTCATGGTACAAGAGCCATGAATTGTTGGTGCAAAGTTCAGGTCGTCTAACTTTTTCATGCAGCCTTTTCAGCACTTCCAAATAGTAAACTTGGTTAACTGTTTGTCCAGTTGGTACAAATTCACAATGAATAATGCCTCTGATATCAAAAAAGGTTAGCAACATCACTGTAAGTTTGTGAACTTAATTGTCAGACCTTGTATGGAACAGCAATGGAACCCTGGAATAGACCTATACAAATGCTATACAAATACACTCAAGTGGTTTTTGATAAAGCTGTAAAAGCAATTCAATAGAAGTAGAAAAAAAACAGACCTTGACCTGATTCTCACACCTTACACAAAAATTAACTTCAAATGGATAATAGCCTTAATTGTAAAATGTAGGACCTAGGGCTAGGCAAAAAGTTCTTAAATTTGACACTATAAGCATGATCCATAAAAGGAGAAATTGATAAATTTGACTTCCAAATTTACAACTTTTGCTCAGTGAAAGACCCTATTAAGAGGAATAAAAAGACAAACTACATACCAGAAGAAAATATTTACAAACTATGTATGTAACAAGACTACTCTCAAGACTACTCTTGAAAACTCGACAATAAAAGAGCAAACAATCTAATTAAAATATGGGCAAAAGACATTTCACTGAAAAAGATATATAGATGGCAAATAAGCACATAAAAAGATGTTCAACATCATTCACCATCAGGGAAATGCAAATTAAAACAACATTGAGATCCCACTACACACTTATCAGAATGGCCAAACTAAAAAAAAACAGTGATAACACCAAAAGCTGATGAAATTACAGAAAAACTGGGCCACACATACATTGCTGGTAGGAATGTAAAACGGTACTATCACGCTGGAAACAGTTTTGCAATTTCTTAAAAAAATAAACACGAAAGTACCATATGACCCAACAATTGCACTCCTGGACATTTATCCCAAAGCAATGAAGACTTATTTTCACGCAAAAATGTGTACACAACTGTTTATTTGTAATAACCAAAATTTGCAACCAACTTAGATGACCTTCAATAAGTGAATAGTTCAACGGTGGTCCATCCAATCCATGGAACAGTACTTAGCAATAAAAAGGAACTAACTGCCAATACACACAACTTGGATGGTTCTTCAGAGATTCATCATCTTTGATAAATGACATATCTTGCCTCTTTGCCATTTTCCTGGATTTGCTGAATTTCTACATTCTTCATTCTTTGTGTACCATATGTCTTTGCTCAAAGACTAATTTAAGGTTTTGGCCTTAAAGGGCCTCATGAGCAGTTGTTGTCCAAAGCTTTGGCAGCCCACAGTTTTCAAAATTAAGGTTTAGAGCAATGTTAGAGCTGAACCTTTCCATGTCTTTCCCGTGTAGCGTTCTGAAACTTTTTTGGTCTCAGGATCTCTTTACATCCTTAAAACTTATTGAGGACCCTAAAGAGCTTTTGACGTGTGGGTTATATCTACCCATATTTGTCACGTTTGAAACAAAAACTGAGGAATTTAAAAATATTTTATTAATTCACTTAAAAAATAACAGTAATAAATCCTTTACATGTTAGCATAACATTTTTTGATCAAAAATAAATATATTTTTGGAAACATCAGTACGTTTAAGCACTGCTTCCCATCTTTGCAAACCTCTTTAATGTCTTGCTTTCTACAATAGTTGGCAAATCTCTTTAACAGCTGGGTTCTCCTGTCTGCTTCAGTCTGTTGTGATCTGTTGGTTGGGTTAAAGCACATAAGAAAGCCCAGCCTCACAAAGATATGCAGTTGGAAAAGGAAGAACCTGAAGGAGCCCCCTGAAAATGTCTCAGGCCCCCAGGGATCTGTGGACCACACTTTGAGAACTGGTGACGTAGAGTGTTCCCTCAGATTTCGTTTAAGTTCGTCTTTGCTCAAAGTTGCAGAAGACACCCACTTAAAGCTTGACTTTTTGTCTTTGGAGGACTTAGTGTTTTTAAACAATTTAGGGACTAGTAAACAGAGAATAGGATGAGGAAGGAAAACAGTGTCTCCAGAAGGCATTTTTTTGGGGGGCAGGGAGGTGATGTCTGTTTTATCTTTAAAAGAATACTCTGAAGACAAGGTCTGAGCAGCCCAGGAGGCCCCAGCGTTAGGCAGGACAGAACAATAATCCCGAACCAGCCTGAGCCTCTGAGGGTGCCCAGGTGACTCAGTCCTGGGAAAATTGGGCGTTTTAAGCAGCTATGTAAAAGCAGCGTCTCTCTTAGCTTTCCTTTTAATGAGATTAGTCTTGCTTTTCCCCTCCTCTTTATTTCACTGTCTGCAGGCCACCTCTTGGCTCTCATGGTAATGTGATTAGCTGGCCTGTGGCCCACACGGAGGCCACTGTCACAAAGATCTCTGCTTACTTGAGTGCACCTCTTTCCTGAATGCAACATCTTGTGTTTATAGTCACCAGGGGTGTTGTTAACTCTTGGATCCCAATAGCACGGGATATTTACGACACCCTCCTCTCTTCCTCCCCCACCCCCATAAAAGTTGATTCAGGGAGACACTTGGGGAACAAATAGACAGAAGACAGATGTATTTCCTTCCCCAGATGCTGAGGGCTTCAATTGTTCTGCATATGTAATGACTTTTTATGGCTCCTTGCAAATGTCTCTTTTGACTTTTAAAAAGGTGCCAAAGTCAAATATAGGTAGTTACTGAGAATGATTTAATAATCTTACCAGCCAGCTCAAAATCCTCTGTCAGAGGGTGTAGGATAAGCACACATTCCTTTCCCATTTTATGGACATAACTGATTTCTTTGTGTTTGTATCTAAGACTGTGCTTGTACAGACAAAAAGGAATAGTGTCTTATTTGAACAACAAATGTCTTTCATAAGCATTTAATGGTTCAATAATTGTTTTAAGGGCAATTGATGTAATTATGGCAAGAAGAAAAATAAATTAATGAGAAATGTGGACCCTGCATCTTTTCTGTTAATGCAAATCAATAAATCTGGTTATTTCTGAAGCACACGTTGGTTTTAGTGATTTTGATAATTTAGGTTAAGCTGAACAGGGATATGTCCGGGATAGGGAGTTTTCTTGTCCAAAGCACTGCATTTTTAGTAACTTTTTGCTGTGCTACTCTCACTGTAAGACAGTCTGTGAGTGTAACTCACTTGATTTGATCCCAGCACTAGGGACTTCCGACTTGATGTCAGAAGAACGTATAAGAGTGCCCGGGGTGGCGGGGAGAGTGGGGGGATGCTCCACAGACCTGCTCTCACTGTCATTTCCTCTTCAGGGCCTGGATGTGAGAAACAAACCCATGATGGATAAAAAAATGACAGGAGAGAGCAGAGTCCATGAGTGGATGCTTCTCAAACACAGATATTCTTCTGCCTCCAAGGCCACATCCAAATATCTTCTTGTCTGTGAAAGGCCTTGGTACCCGTAGTCCAAAAACGCTTTATTTATTTATTTATTTATTTATTTTATTGTTAGTTTCAGGTATATAGAACAATGCAATAGTTATCCTTTTCACCCTTCGCACAGAAACAACCCCCCTCCCCCATCTACTGCCCTCCCACCCCCGATATCATGCTTATCTATTACAATTCCATTGACTCCATTCCCACTCTCTACTCCACGTCCCGTGACTATATGTATATATAATTATAGTTGACATACAATATTATTCAACATCAGCTTCAGAAATACAGTTCAGTGGTCAGGCCTCTTTTCTGAGTTCTAACCTCAGTGAGTGTGCTCCGTGGTATGCTGGTAAAAGTCGGACAGCAAGCTTTTTTTGAGGTGGGGGTGGAAATGAGCCCTGATTTGTCATGTTTGTGATTCCTGTGGTGTAAACGCACTCCCACTCTGGCTGACTTCTAGCCGCCACAGTGACGTCACTGACCCTGGAATTAGGAAGAGGTGTGTCTGATGGGCTCCTGTCCACAAGAGCTCAACTCCAGCCCGTGCTTCTGCTTCTTCCTGCTTAAATTACAAGTCAGAGGCCCATGTGCCTGTCTCACCAGGGTAATTACAAGGGTGGTGAAGGCAAAGAGAGTGTTCTGTAGGCTTTTACATCATCTGTAGTACCTGGCACAGTGTTCCAAATTCTCCCATAAATTGTCATCAAGTTGCATCATTATTATTATTATTATCGTTGGTGTTGTTATTTACTTAACATTTATTGAATTTAAATGTACTCTGTAAGAGCTTCACTTGAATTACCTCCTTTGCTGATGATGAATATAAGAATGTATTAGAGACTATGGAAAACGGTATGGTGGTTCATCAAAAAATGAAGAAAAAATTAACACTACTGAACTGCACGCTTAGAAATTAAGATGATAAGTTTTATGTTATGTGGGGTTTTTTTAACCAAATTAAAATAAATAGAATTTCCATATAACCCAGCAATTCTGCTTCTGGGTAAATGTACCCAAAAGAACTGAAAACAGGGACTTGAACAGATATTTATGCACACATGTTCATCACAGTGTTTTCATGGAAGCCAAAGGCAGAAGCAACCCAAGTGTCCATTGATGGATGAACGGATAAGCAAAATGTGGTATATTAATATATACAACAAAATATTTATTAGTCAGCTTTAAAAAGAGAATTTGGACAAATGCTACAACATGGATTAAATGTGAGGACATTATTATGCTAAGTGAAATAAGCCAGTCACAAAAGAACAAATATTGTATGATTCCACCTATATGAGGTAGCTAAAGTAGTCAAATCCATAGAGACAGAGAGTAGAATGGTGGTTTCCAGGGCTGCAGGGAGTAGGGAAGGGGGAGTTAGTGTTTAATGGATATAGGGTTTCAGTTTTGCAAGATGAAAAGAATCCTGGAGATGGATGGTGGTGATGGTAGCATGACAATGTGAATATACTTATTGTCACCGAATTGTACACTTAAAATGATTAGGGTGGTAAATTTTATGTTATTTGTATTTTACCACAATTTTTAAAAATAAAAAATATTTAAAAATGTATTAGAAGAAATCTATTCATTGAAAGAGTTTTTATCAGAATTACACTCATTCAATGTCTGGAGACCAGTAAACAATGCTTATTTATTTCCTAATCTTTCCTCCTCTTGCTCGTCTCTGCTCCATAGAGCATTTCTTCCTCCCAGTTCCTGCTTGTCTTCTCACACTGATCCTCCTCTCCATTCTTTATTATGTATGTGCATATACAATAGTTTGCCAACCATTCTTTTTTATCTATGTGCATATACAATAGTTTGCCAACCATTAGAGAGGTCACATTCTTCACTTCACCTACAATTACTAGTGTCACCTCCCTTCCTGCATAAAACACATCTTTTGTGGCTTCTCTTATCAAAGAGTTAGGGAAACCAAATAGCTGTCCAACATAACATCTCATGACCCTCCTGGCCTCTGACTCCCAGGACAGTAGACAAAGGAGGAGACAGAGGGGGACTGGGCGGGACCACGTTTTTTTCAGACCCCCACCTGACCATGAAGGACCTCCGAGTTTCTGCAGATGGCAGAGTGGGCAGCTCAGTGAGACCTGAGTATTCATTTCAGCTCAACCACAGAATTGCGTAACTTTAGGCCAATCATTTCCTCTATATTCATTCAACATTAAAAAACAAAAAAGTACATATTCTAATTTATTTATCTATAAACTGGGAACAACACATTATCTTATAGTTTAATTTTAGGCAAGTCATTTCCCCTATATTCATTCAATATTAAAAAAAAACTTACATATTCTCATTTATTTACCTACAAACTGGGAATAACATTATCTTACAATTTTTATAAAGTTCAAATATATGAGGTTATGCTTTAAAAGCAGAAAGTATATGTCCCATGTATGTAGAGAGTGTGAGGGCCTTTTATTATATTTGTAAACACATTGATATGAAGTATTTTCCTTTGGACTTCAGGCCAGTGATCTCATGGCTGATACCCAGGTATTTACCAAATGTGTAAAACAGTTGTTATTGTTAGCATCAAAAATATTTATTAAATACTTATTAAATTTCCATCTTTGTTGCGCATTGATCCCTGTCATCTGGGTGATTATTTGTCTTTGAAAATAGTGAGGGGTTATGTGACCAGGAATCATAATCCTACTTAGCTAAACCTATTAGTAATGTCCTAGGAAATGCTGTCAATGTTAGGTTCTGTAGGTGATGTCTCATCTAACATCCCAAATGTCAGGACTGGGCAAAAGTCACAGAAATTTCCGGTTTCTATTAATACTTTTTTCTTGTGCTTTTATTTATTTAGGCTGTTGTTGCTATAATGCATAATTGTTTCTTCATTTAAAAAAATCAGAATTTTATTTTAACCACTTCAGCAATTTGTCTACAATTATTTGGGACATCTATTCAGCGGGTTGCTTTCTGCTTTGGGTTAAGTATTATCCAGTCAATAGCTTCTTGTGGAATAAACGATGTTCTAGGTTTCATAGCTAGTTTCCCCAAGGTGCTGCTAGTCGACTGTTTCACTCAGTTCCATGTTCCAGGAAAGAGGCCCAGCTTCACCCTTCCTTCTCCTTCTCCACCAGCCTCAGATGGGAACTTGGACTTCTGGTGTTTAAAGACAAATATACTGACTGTGGTTGAACACTAGAAGCCTGCTTCAGCTCATTAAAGAGTCTTTGGTTCAGGCAATGGCTTAGGCTGCAGCCCCTGCTGCAGTGGGTTGCCATGGGCTACCGTATGTAGCCAGCAGCCAGCGTGAGTGGCCAGCAGCCGCAGTGAGCAGCTGTCCAGGAGCCGGTGACTGATATGCCTCGCCTGGGAAGAGCGCAATGATGGTGCCTAGTTGGGCCAGTGAAACAACGTCCTCCACAAC
>NW_017731809.1:228651-446548 GCF_001890085.2 Hipposideros armiger
GCGATGGTTAAGAACTGGCTTGGGATACCAGAAGGCCCCGGTTCGGATCCCACATATGAGGGCCAGTGACACTGCCCTCTACAGCTAAGATGCTGAACAACAGCTCAACCTGGAGCTGGGATGCCATAAGTCGCCGGCGACGGCGTAGGCTGCAGCCCCTGTGGCAGTGGGTTGCCATGGGCTACAGTGTGTAGCCAGCAGTCAGCATGAGCGGGCAGCAGCTGCAGTGAGCGGCCGTCCAGAAGCCGGCGACTGATCTGCCTCACCCGGGAAGAGCGCAATGATGGTGCCACCTTGTGCCAGTGAAGCAACGTTCTCCACAACTAGATTGAAGAACAAAACGACAGCAACTTGTCTGTTTCCCTTCCCCCAATTCCCCAGCACTGTTCCCATCCCAATTCCCCAATAAAAATCTTTAAAAAAAGAAAAAAGAAAGGAAGTTATGAGACTGCCTACTTTTTTCAGGCTTTTTCGATCAAGAAGAATTGACCTTATTTTTTTTTTCTTGTTTAACCTATTACTACATATCTACCATGAATAAAAGATACTGATTTAAATATATTTTTTCTGTACTACCTTTCAAAGAGTTAGTGTTCAAAACTCCAGAATGCCTTGAAAATTTATAATTTGTTTGCTTCTTTTTTAAAAACCTGTCTATCCCAAGAAGATCACAAGTAAGGGTCTTCTGAGAAGAGTTTCAAACTCTATGATGTCTCCTTACTGGGACGGCATGCGGTGTGAATGGAGGCCAGGGCAGGTCTAGAATAGTCCCAGGATCCCTCTTCCTTTCAACAGCAAAATGGGAGTGGGAGATGGAGGAAACGTTTTTTGTCTTGTTATATTTTTAAGCGAATAGAGACCTTTTTCATTAAGACCTTTTGTCATTAAGAATTAGATACTATGAAAAATACAACTTAAAAAATTCCACCCAACCAATCAAAGGACTAATGCAGTTAAACAGTAAAAAAGAGCAATCTTAGTCACTTGATAAAACATTACCAGATGTGTAAATCATATGTACATATTTTTGGACATGCCCTTTGATACTGGAATTTGAGTTTTATGATATGATTGTAACTAAAGTTTTTGGTTCAGTTTTTAAGGGATAGAAAATTAAGCCCTTTAAAAGCCAACACCTTGTTTCTCAGGACGTAACCCTGGGCAGATTTTTATGGCTGCACTAGACTTTGAGTCACTGGCTGGCACTCTCTTCCTAATTCTCAAACTGCTTCTAGCACTTCCTCTTTATGGTGGAGGCTGTGCTTCCGGATGGGCCCTGAGTGCAGACCTGTCCCGGCCTATCTTGCTGTAGACTGGCTGTGTAGCCACAGCTCCGTTCCCGGGGGGGGGGGGGGGGGGAGGTGGGCACAGGGCCTGTGACTATGACAAAAGGTGGGGGTTGATACTGAAGGGGGTGAAGCCAGGCTTAGATGCTGGCCACATTCTAAGCTGAGGCAAGTTGGAGTGGGAAATACACCCACTGTGTCTGAAAACATAACCATCCTTCTTTAAATCATAGCTACCTTCACCACCATACACTCAGTGGTGTGCCCCGCTGGCTGGTGCAGGCTCGCAAGAATCTTCAGGAATGTTCCATATTAAACACAGACATTATTAATAATGAAATTACATTAAAAAACACGAAGGTGGTAATACTCAAAGCTGATTACTTCCTATCTGTTTTTTATTTAAAAAAAATTTTTTTTACTGAATTTTACTGTTACCTATGTTCTTGAGGTTACCTGAGTTATTGCAGCAGTATGGTGGGAATACTACATAAGGGTTATAACTGGGCATCTCTTCCAATCCCACATTCAGTGACATCATGTCAATAGATTAAAATTGACCACAGTGAGAGTGTTTGCATCAAATTGGCAAAATGTGACAAATCAGGGCTTGGTTTATTGTTCTGTTGATTGTCTAGACTTAAGAAAGTGATGAAGAAAATGTTAAAAATTTAGATTAAACTTAAAGTGTATTATGTGGATAGCTGTTAAATCATGAATAGCTGAAACACTGAAAATGTGTTCTTTCAGTGTTTGAAAATGCTATCTGATTTAGCAAAGAATTGACACACATCATTGATAAATGACTCAAGTTTAGACATAGTCTTTGTTGTTTTACTTTTGTCTTACTCTTAAACAAAAATATCATTTAACATTTTTTATTTATGTTGGAACTACATTTGTTCATCAATTGCAACTATAGTTTGGCCATGGACACATTAGCTCAACAAAAAGTGACTGAAAGTATTCTGTGAGAATCAATTGGCTACATGGAATTTATAATCAAAAGTACTGTATATTTTTTATTTGTAAATGGTGTGTCCCACATCTACATCAGTAAAATTTATAATAAACCTATATATTAAACATATTACACACACATTTTTACCCCTGGGAGCTGGTTGCTAAATATCTACTAGCATACCCACTGCATACACTAATGCAATGTAATTCCAGACTTCTAAGGCAGTGGCTTGCAAAAGCTTCTTGACAGCAGACCATTTGACAAGCTAAAAGCTTCCTGGCCTGCCTACCTCAATCAGTTTCCATATGGTACAGAAAAAGAGCTCCTCAAATACACTGGGTGAAACCACTACATTTCTGATCTAGCAATAGGGGCATAGGTTCACCTTTGAACCTCAGTGTGCATATGTGTTAACCTGCAATTACTGGGAAATGTAGTCAGATGCTGAAAAGCACTGCTACACATGCCAGGGCCAATGCAACAACCCTCAAACAGACTAAGTTGAGAGTCAAGAAGCTAAACCAACAGTGAGTTTAATTTAAAAGCAAGAAAAGCAGCAGTTGTAGAGCATGACGAATTCAAGAGAGCATTGATAAGAAAGTGTTCCTCCCCAAACTGCAGGAACCCCAGTTGTGCTGCCTGTGCCAGGGCCAAGACTTGCTCAGCAGCCAGACCTCTGGGAAGCGAAGTGGAACCCTCAATATATTCCAGTCCTGTGCTAATTTTATAGCTCATGAATAATAAATTGTACCAACTCCTGAGGACTCACTTGTTAGGTCGCAAATAATTAGGCATTAGTCATCTATAAAAAGGGAAGTGCCTGGAACTGCCTGTCATTTACATGTTAGAAAGGATGGAAGGAACAGTTCAGCACAGGTGGGCTGTGTGTTCAGGTAAGCCCACGTGTCGCAGGCGTTAGAGAATTCTGTGGCATCCCAGACGGCTCACACATAAATGCTCTCTCCACCAATTTGGCTCAGACTTTGGAGTCCTTGTGCTAAATGAGGTCCTTGCTGGTAGTTAGGACATTAAGTGTAGCCATCTTTGTGGAAGGAACAAACCCTTCAGGTCATCCGTCAGTCAGTAGGAGCTGGGGCCAAGTAAATCACAGAATTTCTACAGTTAGCACTAGGCTGTACTTTCTCCAGGCTGGTGAAAGGGCTTCCCATATGCTGGTCACTACAGAGGGCCAGGTCTGTCCCAGGCCCCGAGGGCACTTGGGCAGACAGCCCTCTGTCATCCAAATGAGGCCCTGGGCTGACCAGTTATCTCTGCTCGGAGAAGTTCTGGGTCTGCTTCATGTGTGCTTTAAAGAGCTTATCTTTCTGTTTATTTGTTTCTCTTGATCGAAACAGCATTGGCCCAGTGACAGACCAGTACCCGGAACTGCCCCAGCAGCCGGACCTCCTCAGCCTCAGTTTAGAGTTGATTTGGGGGTTAAAGGTTACACTTTTTGAGAAAGGTAGTAAAACATTAATGATGGGTAAAGTTCCTTCTCTCTCGCCCCATAAGGTAACTGGGTGATCCTGTTTGCTCTATAAAGTGAACTGTATTTGCTAAGGGTAATTTGAAATAAGCAGTGCAAATGACCTCCTTGACTTCCTCCTGCCTCTGGGCTGCTGTGTGGGTGTGAGCATGGCAAGGCATTATCAGGCAACTGGAAACAGCCTTGTCAAGCCCCAGACCCACTGTTAATCAAGTCCTCCAGTGGGACAAATGCTGCATATTTGGTGAGAATCACTAGGTTAGAGACTGAAGTACCCAAGATGTTGGGATCTGCACAAATTCCCAGAGCCTGTATCTTGTCTGCAAACGTGCTGCCCGACGCATGTATTGGGTTGTCGGAAGTCATGATGCATTTTTGCAATGACAAACATAGAAAAAATATGCCATGACTTTTCCGACAGCCCAGTACATCCATGTGCGATGGTGAGCAGTGAACTTGGAAGCCGGGGCATCTGACTGATGTTCATCATTGAAATCTGCTTTTCTTCCCATTTCTGGTTCCCATACTCCTGGGTGACCTTGGACCATGCTTCAGATTCCACATTTGGAATGTGATATATTTCTTTGTTTATTGTCTGCCTTCCCACTGAAATGGAAACTCCATGAGAGCGGGACCTGTGTCTATTTTGTCCCTCCTTGTCTTAGAGCGGTGCTTAGAGCAGGCACAGTATGTGTTAAAAGAGCAAATAAATCCTGTGACCTGTTCTACTGTTCTTGCCCATTGCCCCTGTGGCACTTACCATCTTTCTGGGGAGACATGAGTGTTACGTGGCACATGTGAGACGATGACAGATAGGATAAGACCAGCAGAGCCAGCAGCCGAGCCATGGGCTAGGCCAGTGCACCGTGGCAGGAAGTCAGCAGGCTCAAGGCCCTTGTGGGCCAAGGGCTGAGGTCAGGCAGGCGCCTCTGTGTCTGCTGGACAAAGGTCAGGTTGGCACAGTGGGGGTTGGAAGAGTGTGGAAGAGCAGGAAACACGTTCTAGGTTGCCCTAAGGACATGGGGGAAACTGCTTGTTTTAAAAATCGAACTGAATTCTGTCGCAGCTGACTTCAAGAGCATGGTCAAAGCCATTTGTAGCAGAGTCTACCGTGGTCTGGGTTGGGGGCATTCCTCACTGCCTGGAAACGTCAAACCATGCTGAGGCTCACACGGCCCCATTGTTCATGGTCTTGAGACTTGACTTTCCTAAACAGTCCAGAAGGCCTCCTCCTCCTCCCAATGTGGGGCAGGTGACTGAGAAGTGGCCAAAATCAGAGGAAGCATCTGGCGTATCCTGACCACTGTCTGGACAGAGTGAGAAAAACCTTCATCAGTTATCACATTAAAAAAAAAAAAAGTCTCTCGTAACAGGTGTCCAGGACAGGAGCAGCTCCTGAGCTCAGGTGGGAGGTGACTTGCTTATCTGAGGCCTAAATTTCATATCCAGCCCTCGCTGAAGCAACTTGATGAAGCTCTTTACCACTACCTGCCTTGCTTAGAACAGCCCTGTAGATGCAGGTCACACTGGTGATAGGACTAGCAGGTGCTCAGACAGCAGCTGCTTTGCATTCTGCACTCTGAGGCTGTCCCCTGTGCCCAGGCTGGGGGGGGGAGGGGTCTGCTCAATGGGGTCTCATAGACTGCAGCATTTGTAGCTGCTGTTTGCAATGTGAGAAAAGGCTTGCATGACGTGACAGAAGCTTCCAGAAGAGGCGCACGGATGCTTCAAGCATACAAATGGATACTCCAGGCTTTGTATCATCTCTGACGAATGAGGTTCATCCCTCACAGCACTTGGCAGCGTTGACGAGCCATCTGACCAACTTCTTTTTATTTTCTAACACCACAAAAATCCAAACCACATGATTGAGGCAAATAATAAATCTTTCAGGATCATGATTCCCCAATTTGGCTGTTTACTTTAATCAAATCACATACAAATGATCAAATTTGGATTTGATTATGTACCTATAAAGATAACCAAGGAGCCAACATAAGTAACCGTCCATCAAACTCTCCTCAGACAATAGCGGGCATTACAACACGCCAATTACATTTTTATCAGGCAGTTAAGTTAATTACCTGTGGTAAATGTGTTTGTGGGACAAGAGGAGATGGCTGTCAACATTTGCTGACCACTTTAAAGTGCTGCCTGAGGTATGAGAGGAATCAAGGTACAAGAGTAGTATGCAGATGTATTCACACCTGCTGGCGTCATATAAAAGCCAATAAAATTTTGAGGCTGAAATCTGTGCGTCTTTTTTCCACCACTAGATGGCTCTGTTTGGTTTCTTCTCAGAAGAAACATGGCCTCCGGGGGAAATTCATATTTGGGAAGCACCACAAGCCCTGGGTGAGGTAGTGCCAGAGCTGGGCAGTCAGGCTGAAGCAGTGACTTCAGGCTCCCTTCCTTGGCAAGTTGAAACGTCTCCCTCAGGTACCCAGTGCTGTTGGCCACCCTCCGTGCCAGTTGAAAGCAGCATGTGGAGCCTGCGCCTGTTTTGTGCATCGCCCTCTTCCCAGGGCTCAGCAGTGCCTGCCACTGGCTGGAAAATTCTGCTTTACTCACTGTAGGTGCCGTGGAAAACCGAGGCTGAATCAGTGTCGGTTCCATGCTGTCAGCTGCCAAATGAGGGTGCCCTGACTGAAAATCTCCCCCACATGCAAAGGTGGAGAACCTTTACATAATTTTTAATATATGACTTAATCCCTTGGCTATTTGTCTTCATAATCCCTTTCTGAGCTCCCCAAACTGGTATAACTCAAACCTTGCATTCCGTTTGGAATGTTAGCCACGTTCACACCCCTTCCCTACCATTCCTAGGCAGTACGAGCTGTGAGCAGTTCCTGTTTGTAGGAAATCTGAGGGTTTATCTTATTATCTACAGTGGTTTTTTGTTGTTGTTTTTCCTGCCAGCCTAAAAGCCTCCAGAATAGTTTCACTGCCTTGGGCTTTTCTGCTTGCTCACCATGTATTAACTTTTTAAATTCTCCCTTTGGCTTTTGACTCTACAGAATTCATTATTATCCAAATTCCTGATCTCCAGCATCCAATATTCTGTTGCTACAATCTTGCTTCTTGTTTTTTTGTCCTTCTGGGATAATATGCTTTTTGGAGAGAAAACATCCTTTCTGTCATTGTATTAGGGTTTCAGAAGGAAGCAGTGAAGTCATGTTCAAGCCATCGATTTCATAAAAAGCCCAGCGTGTGGCCTCTGCATGTCATTTACCCATCATGAACACTCTGTAACTCTATCCTCATGTTTTAGATGACGAAATCGAGGCACGGAGAGTTGACTAATTTGCCCCAGTCCACACAGCTGGGAGGTGGAGGTGAACAAGACTCTGTTTCCAGATCCCTTCTCTTCATCACCCATGGGGTCACTTTGCCCCTCTCCTGTTCCCTGGACCCACAATTTCTTCCTTCTTGATTTACTCATTATCTTGCTGGAGCACTCTGTAGCTTCCTGAGAAAGAGTACTTGGGAAGTAACATTTCGGGGACTTTGAACATCTAAAAATATCTTTTGTCTACCCTCAAACTTGATTGTTTGGCTGAGGATGGAATTCTAAGTTTGAAATATGTTTTTCCTCAGGATTTTTATCCCATGGGTAAAGTTAACAGTTTTGCAAAAAGGAAAGAGAAATCAGTTTACTACATGGATCAGCTGTTACTAACATTGATATAATCATGTTAGTAAAAATATGGAAGACTGGTCTAACTAAATTTGTGGTGTAATTCTGTAGTTTAGTGAGGGGATTGACAGCATAGATGCTGAAGCCCTGGGGCATCCCCCTCCCCATTAACTGTGCGGTGGGGCCACGTGCTTGACTGCTCTGACTCAATTTCCTTATCTGTAAAATGGGAATTATAATAGGACCTAGGGCTTGGAAGAGTATTAAATGAATTAATACATGTGAAATGCTTAGAACAATGCCTGCTGTGTAGTAAGTTCTACATAAGAGCAACCTAGTACTGTTATTTTATAACCATTCCATTTAGGAGAATGGAATGAGAAGCGTGTGTGTGTGTGTGTGTGTGTGTGTGTGTGTGTGTGTGTCTTAATCTTCATATTCCATAGGGGAAAATCAATAGAAAATGCCTAAAATGGAAAAGTCAGAAAGCAGCACTAGAAGAGTGTTATTTAGAGATGTGTAGGAACATGCCCCTCAAAATAAAAGCTAAGATGAATGTAAAATGGTTGCTAATGGAGAACAAGAAATTGGAGGGGTGGGGGCAGGGCAAGGCAGAGGTGTGTTGTTTTCGTAATATTCCTTATGAAATGATGTGACTCTTGGTGCCTCAGAAGTAGACCCTGAGACATGGAGTTGTGTGCAGGATTTATCAAATGCTCCCAGAGGAAAAAAGGAGGGGTGCTGGCCAGGGCAGGGGACACAGAGCCCAATTCAGCCTGACCCCACCGTGGGCAAGATTGATGGGCCTGCCTGTCCTGCACCCACACCCATGGCTAAGGGCCAAGCACTCCCTGCCCACAGGTGGAGGAGGCTGCTGCAGCTCGCAGGTGCACCTCTGGGGATAGTTCTGGGTGCTGGCGCCCAGAAGGCTGGTGATAGGTCTCAGAAATGTGAAGGAATCTTGGCGGTGGTCTTTAAAGAGTTAAAGTCCTAAAAATATAGTTCAGAACTATCCAATTTGTATCCATAGCCAGATCCTCCCAGACTTGTATATCCAATGGGACAGCAATAAACCTAACTCGTCCTGCCACAGGGGACTGTGGCTGGAGGCTGTTGACATATTCTTCCCAAGCATGTTTGTTAGAGTTTTCCAGGTAATACTTCAGTGCAAACTTCGCAGCATAAAGTAGAGGAACCACCGTGGGGTGAGGTTCTTTCTTGGACTCTGAAATCGCTCACGTAGAAAGCCACTCCTTCTGCGTTGGTCTCACGCCATGAGTGGGCTGCAGCTCTAAATATTTATCCTCATTTATTGTCACCGCCACATCCCCACCATGTACTTGACATAAAAACAATAGTGTTGGAGGCCAGCGGAGTGGCTCAGTTGGTTAAGAGTCCAAGTTCTGAGCAACAGGGTCGCCAGTTCGATTCCCACATGGGCCAGTGAGCTCCGCCCAAGCTCAGCTGCCGCTGAGCTGATGAGAGCGTGTCCCTTTAGTAGCAAGGTTGCCGGTTCCACACCCATATGGGATGGTGGGCTGTGCACCCCTGCAACTAAGATTTAACACAGCACCTTGAGCTGAGCAGCTGCGAGCTGCCGACGGGCAGCTGGATGGCTCAGTGTCCAACAAGGTTGCCGGTTGGACTCCCGTATGGGACGGTGGACTATGCCTCCCCCGCGCCCCACAACTAGACTGAAAGCGGTGACCGGACTTGGAGCTGAGCTGCACCCTCCACAACTAAGATCGAAGGACAACAACTTGAGTTGGAGCTGATGGGTCCTGGAGAAACACAATGTTCCCCTTGCCCAATTCCCCAACATTGTTCCCCTCTCCAATTCCCCAATAAAAATTAAAAAAAAAAACCCCCAAAAACAAAAAACAATAGAGTTGAAGTAAATTTTAGTACTGTTATAATATTCAAATCAGCTTTTTTTTTTCAAATGCAACCAGCAACAAAAGATTCTTTATTGCTCAAAATAACTTGGGGAGAGGAAAACTGACCCCTCAATTTTCTCCAGAGGACACTGCCCTGCCTTTCTCCCACACGTACATACTTATATTTATTGATAAATAGAAGCTTAGTAAAAAGTTCGTATATGACGTCCTGATTAAAACTCATAATGTCTTTCTTCACCAACCCTGCTATCAGCAAGGGGCAGTTTCATGCTTAAGTTTTTAACACTTTTTACCACTAAAATGGCACTGGCCCAGGTGTCAGCTGGAAGGTTCTGTGGTACAACCCCCTGAGGGTCACGTGAGGCTGACACAGGATCTCACACAGGGAGCCCTGATAAATATCTGAAAGAGCCAACCTGAAGCCATTATACGCAGGTTCACTCCTGTTACCATGGCCACCATAAACACATCTGTCTCTCTGTGGCACTCGCTGATAGCACAGTACATGGTAGATCTCTGTGGGAGGTAAATAAGTAAGTCACTTGTTATGGAGAAGATTTATTGTCATGAACCATCCCACGGGAAGACATGCTTCTTTCTCGATGACAGACCTGCCTCTCCTGGGCAGCCCACCCTTTGGGAAGCTGGAGGAGCCGATTGAGCGGCAGTCAAGCCCCGTTGGAAATAGTCACTAACTCCAGGACTTAAAATTGTGACAACAAAAAGCAACTGAAGGATCTAAAATTTCAAACCAAGTTGCCCACTTTATTTAGTCTCAGCTGCTTAGGCATTACTTTTGAAAAATCTTTTTTTACTCACTTTCTGGAGCGGGAATTTTTACCCCAGAGTCCAAACTCCATGAAGCCGGGTGTAATATTTTGTGCTTAGATGTGTGTGGGTATTTTCTGAGGACAGGACTCCGGGTATGACTGCCCAGCTGTAGTGATGGTGTCAAGGTGACAAAGGGGGAGCTTTGAGATGCAGTGGAGTATTTATTTTTACTACATTTGGTAGAGGAAATACCCATATAAATCAGTTTGTTTAACCCTATCTCTACCGGGGAAAAGAATGACAAAAGACCTAGAAAAGAGGAAAAACCAAACAGAAGCATGTCATCCTGCTCCAGGTACAAACGGATGAAGGCACTGGCCCTTTCTACAGGGACCTAGACAGGGGATGCAGCAACTGTCCTACGTGTGATCAAATCTCCATTTTTAGAAGGTTAGCATTTGAGACCAGCTAGTTTTGCTTTTCCATAGATTACTGAATATTAATAGAGGTCCGTTTGAGATTCTGGGGCAAGTTTGTATCATCAAAGACATTAGAAATGCAGTTTTCCAGGATTCGCCCTGAAAGTACTCAAATATGGCCCCAGATGTCTCAAGGAGCACAGAGACCCCGCCTTCCCAGCCCCTCTCCACACAACCTTTCACCTGTAGAGAGATGGTTCCTATCTCAGAAGCTGGCCCTGGAGACCAGCAAGAAAGGACTGGACCAGGCGGACCCCATGCGTTCATCATCTTCTGGGTCTCGCGCTGCTGGTCAGATCAACATAGAGGCTGGGAATCCCCTAAGCATTGACTTTGGAATAAGACAAACCCAATAGTCTGAAAGCGCCAAGAGGGAGAGAACCTGCCTGGAGTTTAAAACCCTACCCGGGCTTCCCCATCCTCTCTAGGAGGGCTGATTTCTTGTCATGTCATCTTTCTGTTCCTGAGGGGCCGCTGGAGATGTCCTGTGTCTGCAGAATTGGGGGCTTTATGATTAGGGCTCCTCCAGGTGAAGCGCCTGCATCCAGCCATGGACTCCAGTTATCCATCTGTTCTCCATCCGTCTTCCCTCATGAATTCACCCAATCATTTAGCAGCTATTCAGCAAAGGCTATAGAAGAGGCCTTGCTCAATGTTTTTTTTAGCAACTGGATGACAGAATTTCCCTTTGCCAATTTCTGGAAGGAAGGAAGAAAACAGTGGTGTTGACAAGAAGAGAGTAAAGAGAGAAGAGAGGCCATCAGAGTTGTGTGTGACTCATGGGGCCGGGGATGAAGAGGTGGTAGGGGTTGTGAGAGGTCACATTGGCTGCTGGTGGTCACCGCTATCGTACCCTAGTGAGTCCAAGGTGACAGTCATGACCAGACAATGGAGGAAATAAAAGCACAAGGTCCCAATTTCAGAAACGAGAGAGAACCTGGAGTGCTGCCCCCAGACAGAGCAGAGCACTGTGCCCACAGGTGTGCCCACCTGTCTCACTGGTCACCATCTTGGTCACAGAGTCACTGTAGCCTCTGAAACCTCGCTTTCTAAGGATCCTTAATACATATTTTTTGTGTGAATGGATGTTGCAAAGAATATTTAAAAAGTTGCCATGCCCTGCTTTGTGCTGTGAGGTAAGCAGTACATGTGGTTTTCTAGCCTCAGAAAGGGTGCAGGTTTCACTCTAAAATGTAGCTGATAAATAAACACCTCCACTTTTTAGTAAAGGGACTCCTCCATAGGATTGTATGGAACCCATAGATATGGGGACAAGAAGGGGACATGGAAGGTGGGAGCCTTCTTAGGGATGAATGTGCAGGCATGTGACCTTTAGACAGTCAGCTGACACAGACGCCCTGCCCAAGGACACAGGGCTTCCTTACCTATGAGTGGGAATAAGAATGTCTGAAATGAAATGGTACATTTAAAGGACTTAGTACAGACATTGGCCAAAAATTGACCTAAAATAATTGAGAAGAAAAGGGTGGGGGGTGTTTCTAAAAGCCAATTTATAGAATACAGGAAACTTGTGAAGCATGAGAAGAAATTTTTTAAAAAATCATAGGCATACTAGAAAGCAATAATTAAGTTTCTTGTTCAAGCCAAAAATTAATGTTTCATATGAAATGTTATCTAGACTAGTAAATGTCTGATCAAGGGAAATGCCATAGAAGTTTCCACTGTTATTTCTGCTGCTTCATAGCAGTGGTGGGAAAGGTATTGATTCAGTTAAGAAATGTTTATCGGTACCCGCCATGTGCCAGGCCCTGTGCTCAGTGCTGGGGGTGCAAGGGTGACAAAGAGACATGAAGCCTGCCCCAGAGCTTACAAAGAGCTGCCCAGGGAGATCAGTTAGGCAATTGTGGTGAGGTGTGAGAAGAGCTGTAAGGACGGAAGGGCAAGGTACTGTGGGGCATGGTGTGGGCCACCTGACCCTCTGGGGTGGGTCTGGGAAGCTTTTTGGAAGAATTGACCCCTAGGCTGCCACCTGATGAGCTAACATTTGTTAGTTGTGAGGGACAGCAGGGAGCAAGAAGGAGAGAGTGATACAAAGCAGGTGAAGATGATGTGGGAGGTCTGAAGGGAAGCGAGAGGGAGAAGGTGAAGGTGTGAACAGTGAAGGGAGCTCAGAGGCTTGGACAGAGAGGAAGTAAGAAAGGAGGCTGGGACAAAATGCTGGCTTCTTTGGGGCATTGCAAGGGCACCTGTAAGGCGGTGGGGCTTTATTCTAAGGGGTATGGGACACCCCTGAAATCCCTGACTTTGGATAGGATTCCTTAGCCATAGTGTGCAGGATTGAAAAGGGTGAGCCTGGTTGCAGGATGCACCTGGAGATCAGGTGAGACGAAGGCAGACTGGACCAAGATGGTGGCAGTGAGACTGAAGAGGGATGGGTGAATTCTACCCCTAAAGTAAACCAAGAAGCCATCTATAAATGGGGCAAATATTCCCTAACGATGTTTGCTCAGCTCTGCCAGTGTGTCTGATGGCTAAGTGACAAAAGCTGGCAGAGGAAACTATCAAACACAAAAGTCTTGCATAGGACGTGACTAGAAAGGTAGCATTCCAGCCCCTGACCTTGTTGGTAATCAGAGAGCAATCAGGCCTGGCTACTAGATGGAATCTGGCTGCTCCAGACTAAATGGGTTTGAAGCAGGTGGGAGTGACTAAGCACAGGCCTGTGGCAGTCCCCTGGTGGGGCCATTATAACTCAGGAAAATGTGATAATCAGACGGAAGTGAGAGGAGGGCCAATTAGAGAAGCCAGGCCAAATTGCACGATGAGTGGACAACCAAGAACAGTGGTAGTGGGTCTAGGCACTGTCCACTGGGTGATTCCAAAGGTCCACATGGGGGACATTCAAAGAACAGATGCTGAGAGAAGGCGAGAAATCTTCCTACAGAGTACAGCTGGGAGCAAGGACAGAGATACAGGGGACAGCCTGGGGGACCTCTCCAACTGGGCAATTAGACAATCGGTAACTCCTGGAGGCTCCCCAAGGGGTGGGGTGGGGGTTCTGTGGAGAATGTAGCCGAGGGGTGGAATCTCTCTTGCTCAATCCTGAGGCGAAGTGCAGGGAACTTTTCTTAACTGTTGTTTTCCAGCCCCTTTTGGGCTGATCTTGACCAATGTAATAGTGCTCATCCATTCATTCACTTTGTGTTTGAGCCAATATTTGAGAACCTAGTGTCAGTCACAGTTTACAGACGTAAAACACTTGTGGTTGGCGAAGGTGTTCCCACAGGTCAGAGTAACCATGGTGACGAGAGCTGACATCTGCAGGCAATTCCTTGGAGCCACGCATTTGCAGCTATGTGCTTTACATGTGCTTTCTCATTTAATCCTCACAACCTGTACTCTTGTCCTCAGTTAAGTGATGAAGAAACTGAGGCACAGAGAGGTTAACATGCCGATCATACATGATCCCCATAGAAACTCTGTGAGGGAGGAAGAGTTGTCTCCTATTTTACAGATGAAACAAAGCCGGGCTGGGAAGAGTTGCCCAAAGTCATACTTAAGTAGTTAGTGGCAATTGGGGCCCAACCCAAAGATCTTTCTATTGCACATCTGTAAAATAAGAGCACGTGGTTCTCCGTTTCTTTAAGTTATAGGTGTGTTTCATGGATGATGTCCTGGTTTCTTGCTGACCCACAAGGACAACTGCCTTAGCTAACCACCTTGGCTGTGGTGGACCCATCTGGGAGAAGTAGACATTGGGAGATAAATTTGGGATTAAAGTGGCCACTTTGAAGATCTCCCAGGGCTGTCCACATTTGAGCTATTATGTCCTGTTATCACCATAACCACACTCATTCTAGTCACACTATGTACCTGATTTTTTGGTTAGAAAGAAGCTTGTATAATGGTCGGACGCTGTGTCAGAGTCCCCCATCCCATCAGTATCCTCTTTGTTCAGATGCTCTCTCCTTCGTGTGAGTTCAGGACCACGAGGTCTAGTTATTTTGTGTAGTGAAAGACTGACTTTATGTGTTGGTTATGTTGCATAACAAATTACCCCTAATCTTAGTGGCTTAAACCAACACACATTTGTTCTCTTACAGTTTTTGTGGGTCAGGTATCTGGGTATAGTTTAATGGGTTCTCGGCTTTAGGGTTGAACTAAAAAAGAAGACTCTGGAGGAGGGGAGGAGAAGAGGAGAGCAGTTTTTGTGTTGTTTGTTTTTTTTAAAAGATTTTATTGGAGAATTGAGGGAGGGAACAGCGTTGGGGAATCGGGGAAGGGGAACAGACAAGTTGCTGTCCTTTTGTTCTTCAGTCTAGTTGTGGAGGACATCGCTTCACTGGCCCATGTTGGTATTGTGATCACTGCGCTCTTCCTGGCTGAGGCAGATCGGTAGCCGGCTATTGGACAGCCTCTCAAGAAGGCTTTTTGGCAGTTAACACTGGCTGCCAGCCGCTCATGGTAGCTTATGGCAGCCCACTGCAGACCCACTGCAGCCTATGCCACCGCCTGCAACTCAAGGCAGCCCAGCTCCAGGTGAAGCTGTTGTTCACCGCCTTAGCTGTAGAGGGCGCAGTGTCACTGGCCCATGTGGGATCCGAACCGGTGGCCCTGCTGCTCAGAGCTCTCGGTCCCAAGCCAACTCTTAATCAATGAGCCACTCAGCCTGCTCAAGAGCAGTTTTGAATATGCTGAGTTTGAGGGTCTGTGGGTTTTAGATGATTTTAAGGAATAATTGTTCATTTTGCTGGGTATGATAATAAATTGAAGATTATATAGCATTCTCTGTGTGTGTGTGTGTGTGTGTGTGTGTGTATATATATATATATATAAAATCTGTTAGAGCTAATTATCAAAATGAGATAATCCAACAAAATAAGATCCTGCAGGAAACTGCTTTAAAATACTCCAGCAAAGAAAAAGGTGGGAAAAGTTGGGAATGGAGGCAGTCAGATGAAACAAAACAAAATTGATGGTTGTTGAAGCAGGGTGAGGGGGTCTCCACTATTTGCTCTGTTTTTGTGGATGCTTACCTAAGTGATGAAGATGAGAGTGATGATGAAAGCGTGAATAGGCAGAGAGGAAGAAGAACACTCACTATTCTCTTCAGTTACCTGGCTGTGAAGAGAAAAAGTGGAATCATGCCAAGGAGAGGAGAAGCACAGGGACATAAGGGAGTCTGTTTGGAAGATGAGATTCTTAAGCATGTTTGTTGGCTGAGGGGAAGTGCCAGCGAAGCTACTACTCGTTAGCTATTGCCACAAAATTGCTGCATAACAAACCATCCTACAACTCAATGGCTTCCAATCTTTGATTGTCACAGATGTGTGGACTAGCTGAGAGTCAGCTGATGGCAGGCTGACTGATCTGTGCTGGGCTTAGCCAGGATGAGTCAGCTTTGCTCCTCATGTCTCTCTCCTTCCTTGGACAAGCTATAGCAGAATTGTCCTCCTCATGGCAATGGCAGGGAGCAACATACAAGTTCTCTTGTGTAGGCTTGGAACTGGCATGCTGTCACTTCCAACTTAGAGGATCAAAGCAAGTCACATAGCTGAATTTAGAGTCCAGGAAAGAGAAAAGATCTTCAGCTCCCTTTATGGGAGGAATGAAGTCGCATGGCAAAGGGCAGATGCAAAGCTGAGGTGAATGGATGCAATTTGCTAGCTAGAACAAGCATACCAGAGTACTGTCTAGGTCAAACCACAGGACCCACAGTCCTATCCCTTCCAGGCTGAAGCTGCTTGAGCTTGGGGAGTAGCCTGAACCCCAAGTGAGCTGAAGACTCTCTTTCAGGAGTCATTAGCCATGGGGAGTTAAGGGGCCAGATTATGTAAGGTCAGGGCTGCTTGGGTTGATCCAAAACCCTTGGAAAAACAGTCATGGGGAGAAACTCTGAGACGTATAGAAGAAGCTGATCTGCAGAGACAAGAGGGGATGGAGAGACAAGCAAGGATGATCAGAGGCCTGGGACTGTGAGGGACTGGAACCTGGGAGAGAAAGGAGAAGCGGAGGAGAGTGAGGAGAGAGAGAGAGAGAGAGAGAGAGAGAGAGAGACAGAGAGAGAGAGAGAGAGAGAGAGAGAGAGAGAGAGAGAGGGAGAAGAGTGCTAGCAAGCAAGCATGCATGAGTTAGTAAGACACACAACCCCATGCAGGCACACGTGCACACATACATATATGCACACACACACACACACACAGGTGCACACTTACACAGGAAATGAATGGAATAGTCTAAGAGATGCCTGGAGAGCAAAGGACTGAGGCTAAGGAGGACAGCTGACCCAAATAGGGAGAAACAGACTGTGCAGACAACGCTGATCCTCTGAGCCCTTTGTGCAATAAGTACAATGAGATTCCCCTGAATCTTTACACTAAATCCTTTTGCACGTGGATTAGTTTGAGTGAGATTATGTTCCTTGCACAGAAAGATTCCTTGATGAAGACATTTGTGTAAAACCTTTAATATTTCACACAATGGCTCGTGGTTATGTTCATTTAACTAACAAATAATGTTAGCTCCTGATGTGTGCAAATCACCTTGCTACTAAGGATGCAAAAAGAATATGATCTAGTCTATGCCCTTAGGGAGATTAAACCAAGATCAGGGGAATTATATATTAAATTATATTCCTGACTAGTTAAAAACAACCCAACACATTTGAGGACTGTCTACTCAGTGCTACAGAAAGAAAGGGCCAGAAAAACTCAAAGGCAGAAAAGATGGGTGGGGACTGCAGTAGTCAGGTAAGGCTTATTATTTGGAGGAAGAACGGCTTGATCTGGGCTGGAATTGTGCCCAGGGTAGAAAGGAGCCTGGAGGGGGCCTGAGCCTAGGGACCCCATTTACTGTCTGAGTGCTATTACCTGAATTGTAGGAATCGTGGCTAAGAGGAATAAAAATGCTTTGCAAATACCAGTCTTACAAACTTGAATCTAGAAAGTCTCAGATGTTTTAGGGAAATGATGCTGGCAGCCATACGTGGGAGAGATGAGAGGCAGAAGAATGCAAAGATAGGAAACCTTGTTGAGAGGCTGTTGTTTTTTTTTTGTTGTTTTTTTAAACATTAAGCCTCTGTCAAAAATGTATTTCTTATTTTAGGATACAGGATTGAAGGACAAGATGATACTTACAAGTAAAGAAAATTTACAAGAAAAAACTTGACAAAAGTTTTTCAATTAAAGTATTGTAACATTCAAACTTGACTTAAGACATAATGAAAGAAACAAAATTGCAAACAAAAATGTGTATGGGTTTTCCAAACATAAATAAATGAAACAGTGTTTAGGCAGTAGCTTTCATGCTGATGGCTAGTGGGAAGTAACAGAGTGGGGTCTACTCGGAAAAATCGCTAATGTACAAACAACAAGGCCAAATTATGGACTGCAGCAGTTTAATCATCACTGCCATTTTTCTTACTTCCAAAATAAAGCCTTGATTAAACCATTCATACCCTATATTACTCATACCTTTGCTTCAGAGACTGAGGAACTATATACAACCGAAGAATGTATTTTCACCATAGGGATTGTACCTTTCTGCCAATGTTACTTGAAAATCTTCCATGTCAAACAATTTGACAGCAGATATATACAATTCGATAAATACGCAATGATCTTTCTTTACAGTCCTTTTAAAGATGCATGTTAATTCATGCTGTTACCCTCAGGATCACAGTGCATAGAATCCAAATATAAACAGTTGGGGTGACTTTGCAAAGTAATGCTGGATCCCTCACTTTATTATAATCCCACTATAACAGGTAAGTTCATTTCATAGGCCCTATCATGCATTAATCACGGGGTGGCAGGAGTTAATGAGAATTTTTCCTGTTACAACGTTCATTGCCGGCAATGAACATGCCTGAACCACCAAGGAAGTCATTGTTATTGCACAAAACATGAGGACCTGGAACTTTTCCAAAAACTTAAAAAAATAAAAATAAAAAATGGAATTATATTTGACACTTCCTGACACCTGTATTAATACTGTATGACTAATAAAAGCATGTCAGTTGCCTGGATTGAACCAGCGATCAACATGCGCCCAGAATGCACACGAGTAAAAATGCAGTAAAAGGAAGTAGTCTTCATTGCCTATACGTCACTTCCAGTCAAAGGTTAAAGTTCAAAGACTGAATGATCAAAGTGCTTGTTTCTCAGTAGGACTATCTTCTGCTAGGAGGAGAACAGTGGCATCAACAAGTATCATCATGATACCACCATTTTGTTTTCTTTGGATTCTTGTTACATGTTCGAACATAAAAAGAATTATCTGGTGGTTGTCTCTTTTCTTTGCAGCTGGAAAGCATGCTAATAATGCTAAGACAGACTGATTGGACTGAGAGCGCTGGGGACCAGTCTTCTGTTAGAATGGATAAACAGATATGATCATTGCTATAAACATGAGGATGAACAGGAATATTTTCACCAGTAAACATGACCTGAGGAGAGTCAAAAGGATATTGACTACTAAACTTAAATAGAACTTGAAAATGTTCCCCTTCATATAAGGTACCTGGTGCACCTTCCATGTCTACAATCCACTGTGTAATTGAATTTTGAACACTCTTTTCATTTAAAGTCGCCCTGGGAGGTGGGTCATTTTGCAAAGCCAACAGTTTTTTCTGCAGTCGTTTCTGCATTGACGCCATGATGGAACCATGCCCCCCCTCTCCCCCCTCAAGGCTTGCTGAGAGGCTGTTTGAGGTGTCTAGGCCCAGAGCAAAAAAAAGGTAGACAGAGGGTGGGAGGGGAATGGACGGGTCAGGTGTACAATTTAGCCAGGCCAGGCATGGGCAGAGCAAGGAAAAGGATGAAGGACTTTGATTTCACTGGTGTGGGTGGGGACCCAGGCATCATCATTTTCAAAAGCTCCTGGGTGATCTAATGTGTAGCCAGGGTTGAGAACCACTGTTCTACGTTTTCACAACTGGGAGCCAGAATTATGCAACTGTCGACAGGGAGGAAGGGGGAAAAAGATATAGCCAGATGGAAATGGTGACATTGCTACAAATAATGTTGAGTTTGAGGTCATTGCTTGATGTTCAAGTGAAAAAATATCTACTCATCATATAGAAATGTGAGCCATTGGAAAAACACATTGAGGAGTAAACTGCAGAGAGGAAAGGGGTGGGGCAATGGATCAGTACACAGGAAAAAACCAGAAAGAAGAAAAAAGGCCTGGCCTAGATCCTATTAGCAGCTTTACACGCAGAGTTGTTGGGAGAACTAAAAGTTGGTGGTAAATGGGCCTAGCACAGAGGGTGGAGATTAATACAATCTCATTCATTCCAAAAATGACTACAACAGGTGGGTATTGATAGTCATTGTTAAGGTGTGAAAAGATTCTGGAGCTGTAGGAGGGGATGTACGGGGACTTGTACCCTTGGAGAGGGGCTGGAACAGCAAAAGAGGAAAGCAACAGGTAGACACATGTCCCAGACACCCTCTCACAGTGCTCATGTCACCCTGCGAGATAGGTGTTGTTATCATCGTTTCCACTGTAAAGATGAGGAGACTGAGGCTCAGAAGTGAGTACGACGTGAGGATCCCGCTCAGGATTGTTAGGCCCTGTCTTGTTTTCAAAACTGCACTTCTCTGCCAAGACCTGTTCATCAGATTCAGACAAGGGTTTGCTTAATGAATTGTAATGATGCAGGAGGTGAAACATACAAACCTGTTGGAATATCAGACAATCCATCCTTTCATTGTTATCCTCTGTCCAGGGACATCCTTTAATCACGTGGTCCTTATAAATAAAATTATGCACCACTGTTTTTTCAAGCCTCTGAACAGTGCTTTTCAAATTTTAATGTCTGTCAAATCACCTGGCACTCTCTCTGATTCAAGTAGGTCTGAGGTTGTGCTTCAATGCTGCTGGTCCACAGAGCACACTTTAGGCAGCAAGGCCTAACCGGAGGGGTTTTTCCAAACTTTTCTGTACGTTGGAATCCTGGGGGGAGTTTCCAAACTACTGACACCTGTTTCATACCCCCCAAAATTGTGATTTAGTTGGCCCGGGGTATGCTCTGGGCTTGGGATTTTAAAAAGATCTCCATGTGATTCTAATGAGCAGCCAAGTTTAGGAAGCACTGCGCTGGGTCTTGCTGAGGAAGCATGCAGCGGCTCATGCAAGGAAATGAAGCCATAAAGAAGACAAACCAACAACACGGTAAGAACGAGATAGTTTAAATTTTGCAAGATTAGTACTTTGAATAGGGTGGTGGTGGTCGGGAAATATGTCACATTTAATTAGTACCTGGGGAATCTGTCGAGGAACCTTTTGCAGGGGTGCAGGAAGACCCGGTCTTTCATTCGTTACGTCCACTCCCCACCCGGGGTGGGAGGGGCGCAGGCCTGTCAGGGGCTTTCCGGAGCATGCGCAAACGCGGGCCTGGGCGGTGCTTCCGGGAGCTTGAACGAAGCGGCGCCCGCGCGGGGCGTGGCCTGCTACTGCGCGCCGGCGCCCCAGTCCCGCTCCTCCGTGGCCGCAATCCCGGAAGTGCGGCGACTGGACAGTAAGTTAAGTCCGGGCGTGTCACCGCCTGGCTGGGCGTGGGCCGCGCGCACCGGTTCCCCGCACGTGGCTCGGCACGTGGCTGAGCTCCTGGCCCCCGGCGCCCTGGAGCCGCCGGCCTCGGTCTCTGAGGCGGTGTCATCCCTGACCGTCGTCGATGCGTTTATCGCTGCCGGCGAGAGCCCTGCCCCGCCGCCCCTCACGCTCCCTACCAGGTTCATCTGCTCCTTTCCCGACTGCAACGCCAGTTACAACAAGGCCTGGAAGCTAGACGCGCACCTCTGCAAGCACACAGGGGAGGTAACGAGGCCCAAGGCATGGCAGCGGAGGGGCCTGACGTCCAGGCCCAGGGACTAGTGATTCGGCGGCCCGCCAGCTGGGCTCCGCCGGAGCGGCCTGGGGACGGCAGGGAGCGCAGGACCGCAGGCCTGGCTTTGCAAAACATGTTCGGTTTTGGCACCTTGGACCACAGAGGCGAACCAGCCATGCCCTAGGTTAGGGAAGGAGCCGAAAAGGTAGACAAATTTTAGGACCGAGATATCCCTGCCACGGACTCGGGGTTTACTGAGCAACTTTTCCCCCTTCTTTTATCTTGAGTCTTGGCCAGTCACCACCTCCCCAAAATCTGTAAATAGGCACGGTTGGACGTCCCCCTTCCAAAAGACAGCTGCCTCCTGGAACTGGTACGGAGGATAACTTCTAAGTACTGGTGTTTTTTGCAAGCGGCGTGCATTCATTCTTTCATAACTTAATGCCATTCTAGCCCTGAAGAGAGAGCAGTGAACAAATCAGGCAAGACTTCTGTTGTCACCGTCCTTATGCTTTAAGCAGGACAGACAAAGAAATAGGTAGGAATGAGATGCAGTAAACCGAGGGCTGCTGGAGGGTGTTCAGGAAAGGCCTGTCTCTTGACCTGAATGAAAAGGAAAGGATCCAGTCATGCAGACATTTGAGAGGAAAACAGTCCCGGCAGAGAGAACTGCAGGGAGAACCTGTGGTCCTGGGGGTGGGAGGCAGAGGGGTGTGATTGGGTGGGACCATACAGGAGGAGCTCTGGAGAAGCAGGCCTGGGGGATCATTTGTAGGCCAGAGTACAAATGGGTTTGGAGTTTGGGTTTTATTTTGAAGGCAATAGGTAGACTGGAGGATGACAGTTGAGGCCAAGGAATTGACCCAATTTCTCAGTTTTGGGCAGAGCCAGGCCTTGCACTGCCTCAGCTGGAGGCCCTTAATTTCTTAAGCCAGAGGCCTGCAGTCCCTGCCTTTGTTCCTAGCACCGACCTAACTGGGGCCACGCCTCCTCCATGTGGCCTCATAGCTCCCATTTTCTTACCCTCTCCAGCATTTGAAGGCTGACTGTCCTTGGGACCTTCTTCTCGAGCTCTTTTCCTCTTTTTCATGGACCTTTTTCACTTGCTTCTCTTCTGCCCTCTACTTTATTCACTGCGCAGCTCTCTCTCGGCAGTCCTACCGAGTTGTATCCGTTATGCTATGCCTCCCTGTCCTGCCTCTTGCCCATCCTATCGCCCAGATTCTAGGCTCTATAATCAGTATGTGCAAATTAGAGTTTTTAGATGTGTGCCATATTTTGCATGTCGGCACTACCAGTTTCCTTCATACAGGTTGAAAGACTTGGCATTATCTTTGTTGTCCCAAATCTCACACGTTGATTAATTTGACAAATATTGATTAAGCCCCATGACAGGAGTTGTGCAAAGTTCGGTGGATCTGCCTGTAGTAATACAGCTCATCTGTGTTCCTGTCCACTTGCTTTGTTACTAGCACTGCCATTTAGGGCCTTGGTACCTCCTTCTTGGACTGTCGTGGTGGTACATTTTCCATATTAAATACACAAAACTGGCTACTTGGGGGGCGTGTTTGGCTTTTCCTCTAGGTTCAGAATGAACCCAACCATTGGGTCCCAAGTGGTAGTTGCAGGTGGGGCTGTGAGCTTTTTCAGGAGTGACACATTTTCCTGTAGCTGTGCCAGGCATTCTCTTAGCAGGGCCTGTCCAGGATGAGGGAGAACCTGCATGTCCTCTTCCCTAGGCTTGGGATGGGGGGCTCCTCACATGCTGTGGGGATCTGTGCACATAGGCCATGCTGATAGCAGATGAGTCATCTTTAAGACAGGGTTGCAGTTGAAGTGGCGTGTCAGGTTGGGAGCAGCTTGGCAATGCTGTGCTGTCCGCTTCTTACAGATGCTATTCACAGAACCAAATGTGCTGCGGGGACTTTGTTGAGAAGCTGTGACCTTCATGTTATGTGGCTTCGTGCAGGACAACCTTGTCTGGCTTTGGTGTAGCAGGTGCCCAACACTTAGTGGAAGCCAGCTCTGGAGACAGAGCCCATGGCTCTGCCTGCTAGACATTTTAGGCCTTTAAATAATACTAGAGTTACTAATGTGGGCAGAATTGATGCGTTTTCTTCTTTTCTTCCTGCCAGAGACCTTTTGTTTGTGACCACGAGGGGTGTGGCAAAGCGTTTGTCAGAGACTACCACCTGAGCCGCCATGCCCTGATTCACACCGGAGAGAAGCCCTTTGTGTAAGTAGGGGACTGTTTGGAGGCCTCTGAAGTGGCTGTGTTTGGCACATGGACCTGGTAAGAAAATTGATTGATTGTTACCTCAAACTCAGGAATGGGAAGCGTCTTCATTTGCATCTCCTAATATAAAAGACTAGGTTTTGAACGTGTGGAAGAGAGTAGGGGTTTTGTGGGTCATTTTTTTCCTCTAATAACTTCAGGAATAAGTTAATCTGAAGTCCTCTTGCATCTGCGTCCTCTCATCTACTTTTAAAATATATACTAAATGGGAAATCAACCTTGAAACACACACACTTCAGACTAGATGGAAAATGATTCCCTGGCAGGTTCTTGGTATCACATTGTCACGGTCTTTCTGGACTGATAAGCTGCTGGGGTAAGAGATACAAGCGAGAAGAAGTAGAGCTTTTAATAGTTTATGTTCTATTTTTTTGGAATAAGGCCCTGCAACTCTACCATACCAGTTTTAAGTTTATTCTTCTTGGAGTTGCTGTTTAGTTCTGAAAAGGGTGGAGATACAGCCTTTTTTTTTTTTTTTTTAAATCAGCTACTTCTTTAAAGCAGTGGGCCTCAAATATAGGGTGCATCACAGTCACCCAGAGAGCTTGTTAAGAGCTTCCTGGACCCCTCCCCAGAGTGTCTGATGCAGGTCTAGGGTGGGGCCTGAGACTTTGCGTTTCTAGCAAGTTCACAGGTGATATTGATGCTACTGGACTGGCATCCACACTTAGAACCTCTAAACAGACAGTTCCAGGAAGACATTAAGTTTTCCTTGAAAAAGAACAAAATTAATAGATTCCAGAGCTATATGCCGGAGACCATATCACAAAATATGCATGGCAGGCCTGGCAGATGTTAAGGTTTACTATTGTAATGTTCTGTGAGACAGTTCTTTGTGTAGTAGGGTTTTCGGAAGACCTAAGTTGGTTTCTTTTAGTTTTAAGATGATGAATCTGAAGGGTCCCATGTCTCATTAAAGTCCACACAGTCTGAGGAAGGTTCACTGTCTTTTTCCATATGGACTAGTGTGCCTGCCAGTGGGAAAGGGGCAAAGTACCGAGGACAGCAGATGTCTATTTCAGTCCCTGTTCAAGCACACAGTGTGTCATTAAAATCAGTGACCCAAAGTAAAGCTTAATTTATTTCAAAATATATTTCAGCTAGACCAATAAAAAGTAACTAAGGTGGTCTAGAAAATATAGCTGGGGTAGAGTCTTTGACCTAGAAGTTTCATGTCGGGGAATTTATTCTACACATATACTTATTCCTGTATTAAAGGCATGTACAAAGTCAAGTAACAAAGCATTGGAATCAACACACTTGCTCATTAGGTGGGACTGGTTAAAGCATAGCAACATCATGGAATACTATACAGCTAGGAAAAATGAATGCAGATCATCCCTGAAATGATAGGAAAATCTCCAGGGCATATTAATTGAAAAACCAAGGTTCAGAAAAGTGTATATAGAGGGCTACCATTTTTGTGTGTAAAAGGGGAGGGTGGTAGACAGAAAGAACTTACACTTGCTTCTATTTGTATCAAGAAACCCTAAAAGTTACATGAAACTAGAAGTGTTATCCCCTGTCTTAGGAGCGGTCGGGAGTACTGGATGGATAGGGGCAGGGGTGGAAGGAAGCATTATGCATCTGTACCCCTTTTCATGCTTTTTGGTTCGTGAACTAAGTTTTTTTTAAGTATACTATTTAAAAATAACCCCTAAGAAAAAAATGGGACTGAGTACAGAGGCACAAGATGAATTCTTCCCGCTGGAACAAGACAACTGTGTGGGGATATCTTTGAACCCTTTCTTCAGCCCTCTCTATTTTTTTTTTTCTGTTAAGAGTTGCTTTATTAATGCATACACACAAGCTGTAAAGCACTAAGAAACTTAAACATCTAAGTCATAACAAATGGGTGGCAATTCAACATCCCGAGTCGACAGAATGCTTGAGGGAGACAGCAACGGATTGGACCCCCACAGTGGAAAGGGCATCTTCAGAGGCAAAGGGGGGCCCACATGTAACAGCTTTTCAAATTCCCTCTCCTCCTCGAGCAGCATGAGAGGCACTCCATTCAAGGGGAGCTGTGCAATCTGGTGCTCTTCCGGCAGGTTGAAACTCTCAAAATCGAGAGGATTGAAGGGAAAGAATTTTTCTATTTCTGGATAGGTGTCATCCGAGGCAGGAGCAGAGCTTTTTGCTTTAACGGTCTTTTCCGTCACCTTTTTGGCAGAGAAGATTGTCTGTTTCTGTTTGAGAGATCCATTCGTCTTTACTGACTTTTCTGTAGCTCTGTTGACAGTTCCCAAAGCCTTTCTGGCAGCTTTAGGTAAGGCTGGTGGAGTATCAAACATTTTGCCAACGCATGGTGTTGAATCCTGAGATCTCCCATCTTAAAGCTTTGACTGAAGTCCCAGACCCCAGCTTCAGCTGGTCCTTAGGAGCCACACGGGTGCTGGGTTCTCCATTTTCCTTATCCACAAAGATTGCAGTAGCCATTCTGGATTAACCCCGTTAGGACCAACAGCCAAAATCAACCACTATTCAGCCTCCAGACCTCTCTCTTTAGTGCCAGATCCCCGTGTCCAGGTGCTCGCTGGACAGTGTTACCCAGCTGTCTCTGTGTCTTCAAGTCCACATGGCTGAGATCTCCCAGTCCAGTCTGAGCTCGGCTTTCTCTTTGACCCTCTCGTCCCTTGTTCTTGTCGGGTGGCATCACTGTCTATTTGGTGACCCACAGCAAAGATGAGGCAGCTCCGGGACACCTCATTCTGCTCCCCATGCTCTCCAGCATGTGGGTCATCACGTCCTGAGCCTGACCCTGTATGTCCCTCTCCCTGGCTCCAGCTGCCACTGTCTCATTGCAGGCCCTACTCCTCACCTGAGTGACTGCTCTCTGTGTCCCCAGACTGGCCCCCCCACATTATCCTCCAGGTTGCTTCTCTTCTTACAGCAGTGCAGTAGTTTTAAAGCACTGCTTATGGAATGAAGTCCAGCTTCTCAGTGTGTCATATAAATGACGTACTTTGTGATTTGGCCTTTTTCTGCGTATCTTGCCCCATTTGCTTGACTCTTAGACATGAAATTGTGGTCCAGCTGTGTTTAACTGACCACAGCCTCCCTCCACCCCTTCTTCCCAAACTTTGTCAGGGTCTTCAGTGCACCTGTGGCTGTTATTCAGGTCCCGCCCCACACCTGTGTTAGGTTAGTTGCCAGTGTCAGGATTAAAGTCAAGAGTGACAGCAAACCCAGCACCTTAGAGGCTTAACCAAGATAGCCTCCTTTTTTCTTGCATAACTGAAATGCAGAGATACACAGTCAAGGGCTGTTCCACAGTCATCAGGACCTGGGCTCCTTCTAATGTCTCCACCACCCTCTAGCTGTCACATAAGCATTCCAGCCACCAGGACGGCGGAAGGGGCACAGAGGTGTGCCCCTCTTTTAGACACTTTGTGGGAGTTGAACAGATGGACCACTTAGCCATGTGGCCACCCCTAATTGCAAGGGAGGCTGGAAAGCGCTCATTTCCATTGGCCATTCTCCCAGCTAAGCCTTAGCATTCTGTTCCTGAGGTCAGGAACACCTGTTGGAACTTCCAAAGGTTCCTGCCCCAGTGCCCCTCCCATGTGCTTCCGGTGGGCCTCTCGGAATATCTCCCACTGTCACTGTGCAGTTAAGTCTGTGTCTTCCTCCGCCTGGCCCTGTGGATAGCACAGTCTTCGTATGAGTATTATTCAGTGTTTATCAGCGATGATAGCTAAGGTGAGGGCTTCTAAAGGTAGTCCTGCCTCATCCTCAGGCTGATGAAAACTCATCACAAACAGCATGTTTAAAAAAAAAAAACACAACTTCACAAAGAATTTAGATAATTCAAGGCCAAGATATAGAAACCCTCATTAAGGGGAACTAGAATGGCTTGGAGATATGCCAGAGGGCATAATGGTTTATGATTTTGTGTTTACCTCAAAAGGTAAGTTGAAACCAGTATTTTTTTTTTTTTTAAATTTTAGGTCTTTTTGGAAAGACATTTTATAGTGACATTGCAAGCAAAATTAAGTTTATCAGATTCTAAACTGAAAACAGTTAAACATGATGTAAGCCTAATCAGGGTTTGGGCTTTTGGAACTAGTGTTTTTTACCTTCCCTCTGCCCCAGGCACAAAGGATGTCTGATGCCGAATGCTTAATTTCAGAGGCCTGACATGAAATGCATCTTGTTCCATGATAATCACATCAAAGCTGAGAGGCTTGATAGTATGGCTTCACACTCTGGAATTGGTTAAAGACTGTTTTATATAATACTATATTTGGAATAATTAGCTTTCATAAAGCCTTAAAACTTCGATTCCCTTGGATAATATTTTGGTTTATATAATTTCTCATAGTTGTGCTGCTAGTGGCTGTGATCAAAAATTCAACACAAAATCAAACTTGAAGAAACATTTTGAACGCAAACATGAAAATCAGCAAAAACAATATGTAGTAAGTATGAATGATTTTATAGGCTTAAATTCTCTGAACATTTTTGTCTATGTTTTTAAATTTTCATCAATCAGCTTTTGTCTGTTGAAGATCTGAAGGTAGTCTGACACTAGCTTTCATAATAATGGTGTTATTTTGAAAGCAAACATTATTGTACTAACTATATTGGTAGATTACCCAGAATGAAATATTGTGCTCTTTCAACAGACATTTCTCTGTAAAGCTTCTTGACATAGAATTTTACAGTAAATGGGTGAAAGTAGCAAGTCCATAATCTCCACAATATTTTTATCTTGAGAGGATTCTGTTGTGAACTGTTCTTTGATTTTTCTCAAGACTAACAAACCTTTACTAAACAGTGCTGTTTTGAAGGTTGTAAGAAGACCTTTAAGAAACATCAGCAGCTGAAAATCCATCAGTGCCAGCATACCAATGAACCACTATTCAAGTAGGTACTTTATGTGGGTGAAATCAAATTGAAAATGCAAAGATTGGGTACAAATTGTTCTGAAACAGTTTCTTAAGCAACGCTTTTCTGTTAACGTGTATAGCGTACACCCATTTGTATATGGGGACATTTCAGAAGTTAAATTTGGCTTTTGTTTCTCTAAAAGAGATATTTAATGTGTTTCACGATAATTTGTGAGATTAGTACAGTTGCAGTTAAACTTGAAGGGAAGGCTTAGAAATGACTTAACTCTCCAAACACAGCCGACTCAATGACACAAAATGTCATTATGATGACACTGTTCTTTTCCTGTAGAACAGAATCCGTTGGGCGTATCCTGCTCTAGAGAGGGTTTCATGAGGAACACGAAAGGATGATAGGAGACAGTGGGATAGACTCCAAAGGGCATCGAGGCATGCTGACCGCCTGCTCGGGGGGTCAGCCTGGCACCGGCTGGCCTCTGCTCACACAGGCAGCCCTTCGCCTGGGAGCTGCTTCCGTGACAGTGCCAGTCCTTGCTCACAGGTCCACTTACTCTTGTGCTGCTGGTGGCATTAGCACAGAGGTGGCACGCACTTTTCATTGCTTACCAGAGGCTGGCTGGTGTGTCTGCTGCTGTGTTCTCTTCATGCTGTCCCAGCGTGGCATCATTAGAAAAACTAGACACGCACAATTCGGAATGGTTTAGGAGTTTACCGGAGCCATCTTTTTGTAGCCATGAAAACAATATATTTTCAGAAGTATAAAGATGAAAACAGTGATTTGATCACATAAGCAAAAAAATAATAATATAATGGACTTTTTCCTCTGTTTTAGCCCAAGGCTGGTCAAGTAACTTGAATTTCACCTGTGATTAGGTCCAAATTTTAAATCCCATTTTTATATGAGTGGTTTGGTTGTGGGAAGCAGAGGCTTTGGTAGAACTAGGACAAAGTCTTATTTACGCTGAGTGGCGTTCTCTTTGAAAGTGGACGGGCTGATAGTTCATGTCTCGTTAACCTAGGTGCACCCACGAAGGCTGTGGAAGACACTTTGCTTCACCCAGCAGGCTGAAACGGCATGCGAAGGTCCATGATGGTGCGTATGGGCGGTGTGTGTGCTCACTTTGGCCAACACGCCAACAGGGTGTGTGTTTAATTCTTGGACTGCTTGGTGCTTTCTACTCGATTGGTGGTCTTACTGAGAAACTCAGAATTTGGTAGGGGCACCATTCAGGTTTTGTACTCTTGACCAAAGAGGCACTGTGTGTTGCTCTGTTCTTCACTCCACTGTCGTTGTCAGTCAGAGTTAATGTTTTATTGTTCACGACAACTGTCCGGTTCCTCTGTGGCCTTGTGACAATGCCGGTGCTCCAGCCAAGGCCCTGCTTCTTCCTAATTGCTTTCAACTCCTGTACTTACTACCTCTGCCACCTTGTCCTTATGAGCATTCACAGAGCTTAGGTAATAGTTTGGAGTTTTTGGAGCAATCAGATTGTAAATTTATTTTTCCAAAGAGACTTGATTAAACTAACTGCTTGACTCTGTTATGTTTCTATGAAGGATTTTTAATATATATATTCCAATTACCTAAGCCCTAGAATTGATGGGATTTAAAAAAAAAAAAAGAGAGACTAAATTCCACCAAAAAACTATTAGAACTGATAAATAAATTTAGTAAAGTAGCAGGATACAAAATTACTAATATTCAGAAATTGGTTACATTTTTATACACCAATAATGAAATATCAGAAAGAGAAATTAAGAAAACAACCCATTTATAATTGCATCAAAAAAACATAACAAAACAAAAGAAAACTTAGGAACAAATTTAACCAAGAAAAAGAGCTGTACTCAGAAAATTGATAGACATTGAAGAGCGAAATTTAAAAAGATAGATATAAATGGAAGCATACACTATGTTCAAGTATAGGAAGAATTAATATAAAGTGTCCATGATACCTAAAGCAATCTTTAGATTCAATGCAATCTCTATCAAAATACCAATGGCAGTCTTCACAGATTGAGAACAAATAATCCTAAAATTTATATGGAACCCAAAATTTATAAAAGACCCCAAATAGCCATGGCAATCCTGAGAAAGAACAAAGCGGGAGGCATCATGCTACCTGACATCAAACTATACTACATAAACTATACTAGTAATAAAAAAAGCATGGGACTGGCTTAACAACACACATAGATCAAGGGAACAGAACAGAGAGCCCAGAAATAAATGCATGTCTATATGGTCAGTTAATCTACGGCAAAGGAAGCAAGAATATACAATGAGGTAAAGACAGTCTATTCAATATACGGTGCTGGGAAAACTGGACCACCTTCTTATGCCATATACAAGAATAAACTCATAATGGATTAAAGACTTAAATGTAAGACCTGAAACCATAAAACTCCTAGAAGAAAACATAGGCATTAAAGTCTCAGACATTACCCTTTGTAATATTTTTACTGATATATCTATTCGGACAAGGGAAACAAAAAATATAAACAAATAGGACTATATCAGACTAAAAAGTTTTTCACAGCAAAGGAAACCATGAACAAAATGAAAAGAAAACCTACTGAATGGGAGAAGATCATCGCCAATGGTACATCTGATAAGATGTTAATATCAAAAATTTATAAAGAACTCATAAAACACCAAAAAACCAAACAATCCAATTAACAAATGGACAGAGGACCTGAATAGACATCTCTCCAGAGGACATACAGATGGCCAATATACATGAAAGGATGCTCAGTGTGACTAATCATCAGAGAAATGCAAATAAAAACCACAATTATATATTACCTCATACCTGTCAGAATGACTATCATCAATAAATCAACAAGTGCTGGCGAGGATGTGGAGAAAAGGGAACCCTCATGCGCTGTTGGTGGGATTGCAGATTGGTGCAGCCATTATGGAAAACAGTATGGAGTTTCCTCAAAAAATTAAAAATAGAACTACTTATGACCCAGCAATTCCACTCCTGTGTATTTATCCAAAGAAATCCAAAATACTAATTCTAAAAGATATATGCATCCCTATGTTCATTGCACTATTTACAATTGCCAAGATATGGAAACAATGTGAGTGCCCACCAATAGATGACTGGAAACAAAAGAGGTGGTACATATATACAATGAAATATTATTCTGCCATAAAAAATGAAATCTTACCATTTGCAACAACATGGATGGATCTAGAGAGTATCATGTTAAGTGAAATAAGTCAGACAAATACCATATGATCTCCTGTGGACTCTAAAGAACAAAATAAATGAACAAACAGAACAGACTCATAGATACAGAGAACTGATGGTTACTAGATAAGAGGGAGGTTTGGAGGATGACTGGAAAAGGCGAAGGGATTAGGAAGTACAAATTGGTAGTTACAACATAGTCATGGGGGTGTAAAGTATAGTATGGGGAATAGTCAATGAAATAACTATGTACAGTGTCAGATGGGTAATAGACTTACTGGGGTTTTTACTTTGTGAGGTCTATAGATGTCTAATCACTACTTGTTTTGTACACGTGACACTAAACTGCCCCCTGCCACCCCCTTCCCCCCCCAAAAAAAAAAACCACAAGAGACTAGTAGCTGAGTGTGAGAGGTAGCCTCCTCCTTTTTAGTTTCTACCTGGTGTTTAATTAGGTGAAACTCAGGCCGGCTCATATACTGACTGATTAATCCAATTCTAGTGCTTTGCGCAATGCCCATTCTTATTCATAGTGCTTTTCTCTGGGCTCTTCTAGTTTATTTTCTCTCATAGCTGTACCCTACTTCTCTTTTGCCATATGAAATTTACATGATGGTAAGACTAGAAGAATCCAGGAGGTGGGCACACAGCTGCTGAGATTTAGTGTTGGTGGTTTGCCAAGGAGAAAGGACCACCTAAACTCTTGCTGAGGAAAACAAGAGGCAAGCATAAAGCAGAGAGGGGAAAGGGGCCATGAGCCATGGAGGCGGGGGGCCTTAAAGCGTGCAGTACCCAGCTCACCAAGGACAGCAGGGAAGGGAAAGGCAGTCTTGCGAAGTCCGCAAAGGTAAAATCTTTACAAAGTACCTTGCTAAATACACTCTCCTTACGTTTCACTCCTACCTCTTGGGACTAACAGAATAGAATACTATTGGAAAGTAGGAGAAAAATTATATAGATGTAAGTTTCTAATTATGATTGGTGTTTACACTGAATATTCACAAAAGGCAATGCACCAATCTTTTTTATTTTTTTAAAATAGGATATATATGTCAAAAAGGATGTTCCTTTGTGGCAAAAACATGGACAGAACTTCTGAAACATGTAAGAGAAGCCCATAAAGGTAAGGCAGACACGAATGGCTTGGTATAAATGTTTGCCCCTGTAGAACTGATTTAGTGCTTTTAAAGAGTAAAATATTAAATGTATGCTTTAAAGTCATGGTTGTTTTGTGAAGTGCTGGGCACTTCAGCTGTTAGACAAATGAATAGATACACCAGTGGTCCCACCTGTGGGAAGAGCTATGCCAGGTCTCTTAGAGCTAATGTGTGCACTTAGCATTTTTAAAGGCTCTGGCACGTAAAGGATGTCGGGAGGCACTGGTGTTCTGTGGGACAGTTGGGGAACCCCTGCTCCTTAGCAAGGGAGACTTATGTAACCTAAGAACTTGACAAGCAATAAAAACTGGAGTTAGTTGCCTCTGAAATTTCTGACTTACGTATAATCATAGGGTTTTAGGCACCGAATACGTTACTTACATATTGAATATTAATGTTTTCTATGTGGTAATACCTGGGGAAATTGGTTAAACATTTTTGTCTGCTTCACCAGAGGAAACAATATGTGAAGTGTGCCAGAAAACATTTAAGCGCAAAGATTACCTGAAGCAGCATATGAAAACTCACGCCCCAGAAAGGGATGTGTGTCGGTGTCCCAGAGAAGGCTGTGGCAGAACCTACACCACCCTGTTCAATCTCCAGAGCCACATTCTCTCTTTCCATGAGGAGAGGCGCCCGTTTGTGTGTGAGCATGCTGGCTGTGGCAAAACCTTTGCAATGAAAGTAAGTACCCGCCTCACACAGGGGCCTGTGGCCTCCCAGCTGGGTCCCTGGGAGCCCTCGAAGCAGGTGGGAAGGCTGGCTGAGCAGGGCTCCAAGGCCTCCACTCTTGCTTCAGCCAGATGGTTCTGAACCCAAGTCCCAAAACAGCCGTATGGGCCTATGTCAAGTGGTTCAAAGTATGGTCCCTGACCAGGAGCACTGACATCACCTGGGAACTTGCTAGAAACGCATATCCACATGTCCTACTCTAGACCTCCCAAATCAAGAACTCTGCGAATTGGTTGGGGCCCAGAGACGTAGCAAACCCTCCAGGTGATATGTACATGGGCCGTATTGAGAACCAGTGGCCTGTGGTACCGTATGCTTCTTACTCATAAGAGGTGTTTTGTGTGTCCTTTTAGACTGCCATTACCTGGGAGCCATCCTTTTAGACCGTCATGTAGGGATGGGGAAGGGAGGTGGGCAACAAGGACGTGAGGGACTGCAGAACTTTGGGAATCTAGTCTAGATCTTGAGGTGATTTGAATAGGGGAGGGACGTGACACTAAACGGAGGGGTCTGTGCAGTTGGATTCGCTGGTTGGTGCTTAAAGCACTTACCGTGAGTAATGAAGACTGGAGAGAGAGAGGAGGCTGGCTGAGCGTAGGTCTGAACCCTCAGCAAGCCACGTGGAGCTGGCGGTGGCCAGCACTGTCAGGGACGGCAGGACTGGGAAGATACTCCACTGGTTTGGGGATGCTGCCCATAGCTTCAGTTAAAAGAACCTCCTACGGCTGGGATTAGTTCATTCAGAATTCATTTCCCTGACCTCTTACTTAGGGAAGCTAAGAAGCCACAGGTGGGCGAGACTAAATTCCTAACCTGGGTCATGGGAAGAGGCAGTGATTTCAGTCCAGGATGTGAGGGAGAGTCCTGTCTGGTGGGAACCCTGGTAGGTAGAGGTCCCATCACTTCAGAATGTTACAGAAAAAAAGGCTGACCATTTAAATAACAGTATTCACTTTAATAGACACCAAATGGCAATGTTTTAAAAATCTGTTTCTGTTCCTTCATTGCAGCAGAGTCTCAGTAGGCATGCCATCGTGCATGACCCCGACAGGAAGAAAATGAAGCTCAAAGTAAGTTGAGACGACTTAGGCAAGCTGCTGTCTTTAAAACACAAGTTGCTTAATTAAGCTAGATGCGATCTACTTAGAATATGTCCAGCTCCTTCTTACTGTGTGAGTCCGCCCCACTATTGAAAGCGATTGCATGGACTTGTTTCTTATTCAGGAGTGTGGTGCACCTATCAGGGTGTACATACAGCTATTGTAAACTTAGTTCTGGTAGTTTTGATCTTGAATTCTAATCGTCTCTTTTCCTTATTTCCAAAGGTGAAACGAGCTCGTGAAAAGCGGAGTTTGGCCTCTCACCTCAGTGGCTATATCCCTCCTAAAAGGAAACAAGAACAGGGCATATCTCTGCGGACAACCTGCGAGTCGCTGAGCTGCGCTGAGGACAACGTGCTCTCCACAGTTGCAGCGCTTGCTCTCAGCTAAGCATCCAGTTGCTTTTTTTATAGGACTATAGACCAGCCAGCTCAGCTACAGGCTGACTTCAGAGACATTGGGGGTGGGTTCCAGACCACCGCAGTAAAGTGAATATGCAGTAAAGTGAGTTGTAATGCTTTTTCTGGTGGAGGGTCTTGCCTTTAATTTGTAGAAAACCCTGCAACCTCTGTGAAGCACAGTGACGCGCAATAAAAGGAGGTATGTCTGCCTTTTGTCTCAGAGGCACTTTTTTTTTTTTAATTAAAATCACTGATGCAGGACATCTGATTTGCTACTGTTTCCATTTTCTTTGTTTAAAGGATCTCCTTTCTGGGTCCCTTGAGTTTCTCTATATGCCATCTCTTCCTTTTTGCTCAAAGGACGAAGAACACACAACACAGCTTTTCCTCCTTTAACAGGTCTTGGACTGGATGAGAAGGTGGCTATTCCAGGCATAGCCTGGAGGATTTGATTAAATATCTCCTCCTAAGAATGGAGAACAGCCAAAGATTAATATAAAACCAGTGTCTTTCAGTCTTTCTAGTGTTAATACTCTACAAACCATAAACTCCAGCATTCTTGAATTGCTATTGTAAGTGATTAGCTAAATCAAATGCTACAAATCCAGCTGACTGAAAAACCTGTCCACTGACCAGGCAGTTCTACAAACTCCATGTAACTAACCTAAGGCACGAAAAGCCTGCTAGTTTTAAATCCCTACTCTGCCATTGCATGGAGGGGCCACGATGGGCCCCAGGCTGCCCTCTTGCAACAACAGGTATAAAGCAGTGGGTTCAGGCATTGGCAGAGTCCTGCTTATCCCCCAAACTGTTAGCCCAGTGCGCTTCCCAACACTCACACTGTCACTTGGGGGTGATTAGAAAAATACACCTGGTTCAAGAGGTTCTGGGTCAGCTGGGCAGGGACCTAGGCCTAAGTAATTCCAGTATGGAACTAGAGTTGAAAACCACTGGACTGGTGCTGCCTTTTATCTGCTGATCAGTTATGTAACTCTAAAAGCGACACAGATATTCCATGAACTTATCCTGGGATTGTAAACTCACACTTTCTTGAAGATACTTTGACTTTATATATGATGCCTTACAGGCATTTATAGAGGAAACAAACTTTAAAACAATGAATCTATAAAGTTTCTAGTTTTCCTATTTAAATGTTAGATAATCTACAATTTGTAAAACAGAATTGTATATAGCCTTTTAAATATGAAGTAGAATGTTTTCACATGGCAGAATATTTATTACAATGGAAAAAGTAACGTATATACAGTATGCTTGCATTTTGAAAAACAAATTGGAAAGCTGTGATCATCATTGGGTGGAACTATTGTCACTTTTCTTTGCCTTTACAGTTCCCAGATTTTCTACAATTGTATTTTAGTTAGATCAGAAAACAACACAATTACTCATACCTGCTTCTACTTACCACTTTATTTTCTGGCTCTTCTACATTCTTCCCTTTCTTTACAGTAATTTGAACTTTGTATTTTTTTTCAATCCACTGCCGAATCTGTTTATTCTTTGTGTCCAAATCATGTTGTCCAATATTTGAAGAAAAAGTTAGTTCCTTTGTCAGAGTCGGTCCTAGTTTGAAACAGGGAGACTTGGTGCTAGGACTATTTACTATCCTGTTTGTGAGCCCTGAACAGCGCGCTCATGGACTTCCTAAAATCTTGGGTTGCCACTGGGCCTAACGGTCCTCTCCCCTGACCTTGGTTTCACAGACCAGTAAATACTTGTTTAAACAGGGGAGACAAACACAAAGGTACCAATATTTTGCCTGCCAAGCAAGGGTATTTAAATATGAAATACCTCCATTTATTGTTACCATCATTTGATGAAAGAACACCAAAAGAATGGTCCTTTTAAAAGGAACACGTTTAGCTTTGATAAACTTGATTATCCTTATTTTTCTTTGTGATGTGATAAGTGTTGGGGAAGTACTCTTCTCTGCTCATCCTTTTATGATTCCCTCCGAGCTCCAGTGGGGTTATCCAGACCACAGACGAGGGGGAGCCCCCTACATCCTGCACTCATTCTGTCTGGAAATCCTGACGATTAGAAAATAATTTCACAGGGAAGGAACAGATTATGCATTAAAGGCACTAGGACAATTGAGAAGCTTCATATGGAGGGAAGTTAGATTTCAACCCACACAAAAATCTTCCCATTGATGTAGAGGCCTGACCACCGCATTGTATTTCTGAAACTGATGTTGAATAATACTGTATGTCAACTATAATTATATATACATATAACCTCGGGACATGGAGTAGAGTGCGGGAACGGATTCAATGGAATTGTAATAGATAAGCATGATATGGGGGTGGGAGGGCAGTGGATGGGGGGACGGGGGTTGTTACTTTGTGAGGGTGATAAGGGTAACTATTGCATTGTTCTGTACACCTGAAACTAACAATAAAAAAAAATTTAAAAAAAATCTTCCCAGATGGACTGTCTAAATGTGAAAAAATACAACTTTTAAACAAATAGAAGAAAGGAAAGGACATGTTTATGACCTCAGGATAAGGGAAAAACTAGAGTGAGAAATCTAAGATAAGGTTTTGCATCATACAGAATAAAGACCCCTATAAATCTGGAAGAAAAAGAAACCATTGATGTAAGAAAAAAAGGAATATGAATAGGAAATTTCCTAAGAAAAAATAATATGAAGAGGAAAGGCAAATGATGAAAGGAAATACAAATTAAAACACTAAGATATGGTTTCTCACCCATTAACATGACAAAAATTAGAGTCTGACAGCACCAAGTGTGGGTAAGGATGCAAAGAAATTTAGAAATTTCACACAGTGCTGCCGATTTGCCCCATGGAATCGAGCACACACAAAGAGACACTGATGCATATGCTCATTGTTCATAATAATGAAAACTGGAAATACGCCCAAGGGCCATGGAAATGCACTAACAAAGCTATGGTATATGCTTACGATGAAATGTCATCTGGTAATTATAAGTTAGCTACAGCTGTTATAGAAACATCTTGAAAACAAAATGTGCCATTTACAATTTGATACAAAATCATTCTATTATACTTTGTGGCTGTGCCTGTAATGAGTTTAACAGCATGGACAGGATCTACACACTGAATCTGCAAGAGTGAGCGAGGGCCTCTGGGGAGGGAAGGAGGCTGGAACAGAAGGGAGCACAGGGGACCTCAACTTTTCTGTATTTTCTTTAAAGAAACCTGAAGTATGATAATGGTTGTTCATTTTGGATGGTAACAGTTTATTATATTTTTTTGTATGCTTTTAATTTCCAAAATAAGTAATTTTTCTAAGAAGAGTTCTTTTATCAACACTTTCTTGCTTTCTACCAGTTGGTCCTAGTTTCCCTATGAGGACAAAGTAAATCGTCTTCTCCAGTGTGTTCAGCAATTTTGTTGTGTCATAGTTTGGGGCCCTTACCACCCTCGTTGGCCTCTTTGGAAAATATTGTGTTTTCCAGTCAACATCCTTGTTAAGTGTGGTGTTACAATCTAAGCCACACAAGGTGTGATTTTCTCAAGAAGCAGCCCCAGCCAGCACGTCTTCCACTGAACAATCTTAATCAACAGCACTTAGGAATCATGAAAAACAAACATCTTCACTTAATATCTAGTTCGGGGCTTCTATAAGGGTTAAATGGCAAGAGCCTTGTAAGGTGACTGACAAAATACGTAAATGAGTGTCACTACCAGTATTTTAACAAAATGGGAGATGCTCTGTGAATCACTTCAGTTTAGAAAGTGCTTCCATGTAATTAACCAAACACCTGCATTTTAGAGACGAGATAAAAAAAGAAAAAAAAGGAGGTTGGATGAGGGGCCCAGGACAGGGATAAGAACTCGACTGCATCTCTCCCAAGTCTCATCTCACAGCCCTCAGTCACTCTGCCTGCCTGGCGTTTGGAGACCACGCAAAGGACAAATGGGCTGCAAGAGCTCCTATTATTTCGGTGTTTATCTCTCATTTTACACAGGTTTAAAGCAAGAAATGATAGACACAGGAGACAAAGGAAAAGGAAAATAAAGGACTAGAAATAAGTGAGGGATGGAAAAAGGCACTAGAAACAGTGGTGAAACTGAATTTCCAGTTTTCCACTCCCCATGTCACAAGGCACCGGGACAACGCCCAATGTGAGCTGCTGAAGTGCGGTTCTAGGGGACTTGGGGCAGAGGGCGAACCACCTACCAGGTGCAGGCCTAGCCTTTTCCCTCTCTCTCAGTCTCAGGCGCTCTTCGTGAATCTGCGTCCCGGTCATGAGCTGGTACTCTGGGGGCTCCGCACTGCTGTTCCTTTTCACAAGTCGCAGGTCTCGCTCGTCCATGAGTCGAATCACGTCAGCTCGGTGCATGCTTCCCAAATCATTGCCCTTCTCATCAAATATATGAATGATCCGCTCACTAATTTTCCTTCCAATGTTACTAAAAGCAGTTTCGTTCTTTTTGCTCTTTTTTCTTTGCTCCTGGGTATCTTCAGTACTAAAAGCTTTTGCATGAATTAGGTTGGACAGTCTTGGGGCAGAAGCAATAAGGGACAACGGTGTCTTCTGCACGATGTATATGCCAATACATCTTCTAATACAATTATTTCCAGTCTTTATGATTTGTAATGTTAACGTCTTTAGAAAAAGAGCAGCCATCCTAAAAAATAGGGAGAAAAGTCCATGAAAATTCAGCCACTTGTTCTTGTGGTTTGATGTTGTGGTACATGGAGGGTGTTGTATGAGGCTGTGGGAACTCTGTCATCTGTGAACATTACAGATCTGTGCACAGGAAATTTATACCAATAACATGGACCATCAGGTGACCATGGTCACACTAATTCATGGTGGTACTGTACCCACTACAAGTTCTTGTTAGAATAAGCCACATTGGCACAGTGCTTCGGTCTTCGTTTTTTTCTTTCCCATATACCTCATTTGATTCTGTTTCCTATGGATCTTACAGTGCCAACTTCAAAAGCAAAGGTCATCCAAAGGTTTATTAAGGAGGATGTAGTCTATAAAATCCTTGGTGACTCATAAAACATCGATTCATAAACTTAACAACTTATCAGTATATCTGATGGCATACAAAAGATAAGAGCACTATTTGGGGAACTCTCTCTCCATAAGGAAAGCTGACCCACTGGAAGAACTAGGTGAGACTATTGGAAAGGACATACCTTGACGTTAATCAAAGTGCTGACCTCAAACATAAAGCTCACTTGCAGGGTAAGTAAGGCTACCAAATACTAATTCAGTACTAAACACAGATGACGATACTGGTTTTCCTTCAGTTGTAGGTGCTGCACTTATAAGCAGTTTTGCTTGTTAAGTTGCTTTTCTGCTATAATAAGTGTCTCTCTCCTTCCATTTACACATTAGGTAAAGCTTAGAAGTGCAGGCGAAGGAGGGATGACAGGACCCATTCATCCCCTAATCTAGGGTTTACTGACAAACACTAGAGCATCAAGAACTCAGAGGTGTGCCTTGTCAAGGATGAAAGAGGAAAGGATGAGGCGCCTTAAGCTGTGCTTCTCAAAGAACGTTTCCAGGGTCACCTGCATGAGCATCACCTGGGCTGTTTGTTAAAATTAGAAATTCCCTCTGGTCCCAAGCTTTGATCCCACCTGTCAACCCACTGATCCTGTCTGCCACCACCACCCATGACCCTTGTTAACAGTATTATGGGGGGGAAAAAAAGCACAGTAAATTGAAAAGGAAGTGATGGGATGTACATCACTTTCCTCCTTATATAGCTTGATAACACCCACATTTACTGCTCTGGCTTCAACCTCTCCCCTGAATTCCAAACATGTAGTTAATTGCCCACCCAACACCTCTACCTAGATACCCCACAGTCATGTCCCAAACTGAATTCACCATCTTCCACCCTACACTCGCTCCTCCCTCAGTCTCCCCTGGCTCATACAGTGACAACACATCCTTCTGGGGGGGCAGGGAGCAGGGGGCAGGCCAAAATGGCAGTTATCCTTGACTCTTCTCTTTCTCTCAGCAATTCATCAGCAAGTCCTGTTCAACCTCTAAAATACAAAGGGTGCCAAAAACATGTATACACATTTTAAGAAAGGAAAAAACTATTAAAATTGTAATAGTCAATACATATCGATAACAAAAGATGAGTACAAGCCATGTTTGACTTCTGCAATTACAAGAGGTTACCATCAGCGTCCAGACACTTCTGATTATGGCGAACTACTGCTTGAGCAACGCAGACCAGTCCACTTGTATACATTTTTTTGGCACCCCTGATATATCCAGGATCTAATCGCTTCCCACTTTTTCCATTGCTACCACCCTGCTCCAAAAGTGCCATCATCTCTCCCTGGGTTGCGGTACAGGCCTCCCGACTCGTCTCCCTGCCCTGCCCTCGCCCTCTGTAATTTATCACCCCCACAGCACTCAGAGTGATCCTTTTATTATAAAATGAGTAAGTCAGATCATATCCCTCCACTGGCTCCCATGCCAGGGCAAAAGCCAAGCCCACATAGGGCCTACAATGCCCTCTGTGACCTGGCCCCCACCTCCCTCTGCCCAAAGCACTGACCCCTTCCTCCGGGTTCTTGCGTCCAGGAGTTCTTTCCTTCACAGTGCAGCTCATTTACTTCAGGTCTCGCTCAAATGTTACCACTCCGCGAGGCCATCCCTGTCCACTCTTTCTACCATGGCACTCCATCACTTTCAAACCCATTACCTAGCCTTTTAACAGAATTCACTGCCTGACATATTACATATTTATTTACACGTAAGTTTATAATCTCTCCTCACTAGAATGTAAGCTTCGTGAAAAAATGTAACTTGTCCATTCTGTTCACTGCTGTGTTCCTAGCACTGGTACTTAGAACCTGGGTCAGTACGTCCATGCTGAATGAATATATGAGCCAAGGGGACCAGCCAGGAGGGATGGCAGTGTCTGCTGGCATCTAGCCTCTAGGTCTTCAGATGTGTCATGTCCCACCAACCACACCAATGTTGGCCGGCTGCACTCTTCACATTTCTAGCTGGTATGTCAGATGCCACCTCTCAGTGACATCGATGGCCAGATCACAGTGAGTGAGATGAATTGACTGGTCCTTAACTGAATTCTAGCTGTAGATGTTGTAAAGGCTCTAAGGTGGGGCAAACTGCATTTTAAATAGCTGAGATAGTGTTTAATAAAACAGTCAGATATTTGTTGGTGGAGGAAGTGAAGTCCTCCAAACCAAAAAAGCAGAAAAGTTGAAGCGATCAGAGAAGACTTTTTTTCCATTTAGCATCAGAAAAATAGCAGGAGTATCAAGTTGCAAATTTCACTATGAGTTAGGATGAAACTACCAGTAACAGATGAAAGCTAATGTGCCCTGTGAACTATCAACGTATTAAAACAGAAAATATTATTTTGAAATGTAGGACTTTTAAGAACAAGTAAGCAAATAAACTAGGCATAGGAAAAAGATGAAATTTATAAAAACCCTGGTTATTTGAGGTTGAAGATATACTGATTTTTTTTCCCTATTCTTCCTAAATAATTATTTCTCAAAAATTTGTATAAGAAGGAAGTATTTTTATACTTGTAAATAAATTACTACATTTACTTACCAAATATTTCAGAAAAATGATGTAAAATCTTTTTAAACTTTAAAAACACTTCCCAGGAAGAGAAAAAGGTAAAATGGAAAAATACTGTAACTACAGTATATGCTTTTTTAAAAAGTTCTTTACCATTATTCAAATTTTAAAAAGCTTTACATTTTCTTGACTTACACAGCAATTAAGCTTCAATACTAGTTAAATTTGGCTTTTAAGCAGCCAAGTTGAAGATGTGCACGCTTCTTCAAAATAAGCTTTTCAGAGATAAAATTATAAATACAAAGTTAAGAAAAAAATGTGTTATTAAATTTGAAGCGCAATATCCACATAAATTCAAATAATTACAATAGTTTTTATTAGAAAAATTTTCAAACCTATACAGAAAGAACAGTGTAATAAAGCCCTCAGCATCCTAATTAATTAGCAGCACGTGGCTACACTTGCTTCACCTCTATCCCTCAACTATTCCTACCCCCATCCATCCATGAACTATTTCAAAGGACATCTTATCTCATCAGAATACGTCAGTTATGTCACCTCCAAGAGTAAGGACTCTTCTATTTTTTTAATAACCACAATAACATTATCCCAACTAATAATCATTCCTTTGTGTCATCAGATATCAAGTTTTCAGATTTCCCGGACAGTGTTAAAATTTTGTGTGCATTTCATTTACAGTTTGGTAACATGAAGGACCACCCACTGGCCAGATGTGTGATAATTTAAACATTAATGACTAAAATTCATTTCAACACACTGAATATGCAAAAATCTATAAAAAAAAGAGATTATTTGCCACAACTATACATGACTGTTATCCTGACCCCTTACTTTGAAAATTAGTAATTAAATAAGAACTAAGCATTTATCCTACCTTTTTAGGAAGAACTGGAGTCATCCCCAGCTGATGAAGAAAAGCTCTTCTTCAGAGAATGCCAGCTAATAAATGGAGAATAAAAGTAAAAGTAATTTAAAAATTGCCACTTTGCCACCTCCAATCAAAACACTGATTCGGGCAAGGATGGATACAAAAAGCATTAGGTAAAAAGCTGATGAGGAAGAGGGCCGGCTGAGTGGCTCAGTTGGTTAAGAGCTCGCTCAAGAGTTTGAGCTCTGAGCAACAGCGGTTCGAGTCAGCCCGAGCTGAGCAGCCGTGAGCTGCCAACAGGTGGCGGGATGGCTCAGCTAAAAAAAAAAAAAAAGCTGATGAGGAAATAAGGTATTCAAGTGGTGCCAAAGGGTGACCCAAAGATGATTTCCAAACTGAAACAGGAAAAACACTCTGGCTGTCACTCTCCTAACCAAGGGTCAGTCTCAGCATCCCGATGGTGGACAACTTGACATCCCAGTGCATATGTCATTGTGTGACACGGCTTGTGGAGGCACCTTCTATGAAGCTATCCTGCCAGCAGGTTAACCTGACCTGGTCCAGCCTCCAGACGTACCTTCCAGATTCCAAGGAATACAAGATTTAGTAGATATCATCACCAGGGGTGGGTCCCATCCTGTAAGAAATGAAATTGCTTACATGTATTTTGAAACTATGCAGACTGAGGAGTGAAAATAACTTTTATTATTTGTTTAGTCACTGCTTTTCTTTCTTATATTTCTGATATTCACAAGCTCATATTGACATCTGTTCTTTCCAGGGAGGTTGGATCAAAGTGACATAGATTCTAGTGGTTTAAGTATTTGTGAAATTAATTTTGCCAATTCCTATGACTTTAAATCTGTTTCACACTTTCCAAAGGAGTTTCACAAAGTCCTTGCTTCTGTCTGCAGACCTGCAAACTGTCCCACCTGCCCCCTTCCAGCCCCCGTTGTGTAGCGTCAATGTGAGAGGACTGCACTTGTGGTCACCAAGACCTCACATCACTGTCCCTTGGTTCTGGTTTTGCTCTTCCATAAGGAGCACGAAGTACTCTCCACACCTATGTTAGCTGTTTAAGAGCTAATACACTGATTTACAACACTGGAAAAAGCCAATAATATCTTTGGCTAATTACTTAACCACCATTTTTTAGCTATAAAAATTTTAATTTATTTTTTTTTGGTTATTTTATTGAAATAACCTAACAACAACCCAGGAAATGTTTCTTAAAAAGCTTTTACATTCAGAACCAAAGGCTCAAAATTACAAGTTGGATTTATTCCTGTCAATCTTCTAAATGGTCATTTCTGTCTCCCATAACTCCCTCAGTGGCCAGCATTCTGGTCCATTCAGAACCATGTGTGGTCTTTTCCACTTCTACTCTCCCTCACTCTCATAGCTAACCCAACACCAAGTCTCATCAGATTTACTTCCTAATACCACTCAAATCCATCCACTTCTTTCCATATCTATTGCCACCACCCTAGTTTAACTTACCATCCATCTCCTTTGGATTCCCATCAGTCTGCTGACTAAGCTCTTAGACCACACTGGAATTCGGCAGTCAGCTCTCCCCTCTGCACTGCTGTCACCATACCCAATACCCTCCCCACCTTAAGATTGCCCCTCACTAGGCCAAAAGGCCCTTCCCACTTCTCCAGCCTCCTCCTATACAAACTCTTTTGCCTAAACCATACTGGCTGTTCAGATTCTTGAAATGCTCTTCCCTTGGTTTAGGAAACATCAGATCACTGCCTAGTGCCATCTTTCTCAGAGTATTCTGATTACCTCCCAGATCTCCCGCTACTCACTTCGCTCCCATTTGTTTGAGCTCAACATTAAATGCTTCCACAGTATAGTTTATCTTTCCCTTCTATCATTTACCACAATTATAATTTAGAAATTATCTTATTAGTTTCTCTCCTTCGGTAAACAGTAAGTTCTATGAAGCAGGGACAGAATCTGATTTATTCTTTGTTGTATTGTGCCTTGCACAATAAATAGTAGTTGATTTTCCTCCACTCTGCTTTCTTAGACTGAGGCCTTTTATAACATGTACTTGACACCGCAGCTTTTCAGTAAAAACACTTCTTTCAGAAGTCTTATGCTACTGAGCCTACTAAATGATAAATGGGGGAAAAGAAGAAATCCCAATCACTTCTCAACATTCCCCACTACGGATCCACCAGCAGCTTTTGCTTGGCCAGCCTTTCCTGCCCAGACGCAGAGCACCGGTACGCAGGCCGGGCACGCTTCCCAGCAGCGCGGACTCGGTCACCTGCAACAGCGGTGGCCACGCCCACCCCAAGATGGGGCGTAGGACGCTCGGTGTGCGTGCATGCGGGCGCGTACGTGGATCAGAATGACCGGGTGGGATGTCCAAGGGACTGAAGGGCAGGCACCGCGTGTGGGTCCTGCGACTCACGGATGCCCGGGCAGCAGCGTGGCCCCAAAGACGGATTTACAGCCCGGCCGATTCCCCGACCCCACGGCAGGGCCTGCGGGGCCTCTCCGCGCTGCGCCTGGCAGCATGGGTGGCACTGACCTTCCAGGGACGCGGCCGAATGCAATGCCGCTTCCTCTGCAGGCACGTTCCTAAGACCACGTTCTCCCACGGCAGGTCCCCTCACCCACGCAGCGTCCCTCGCCTTTAGCGTTCCCGTGCCGGGGCGGCAATTGGTAAGGTTAGGCGAGGGAGCAGCAAACGGGCTACGCGCCTAGACCCCTTCGCTCTCCGTAGTGGGCGGGCCGAAGGCCCGCCTCTTAAAGGAAAGGTGACCTGGGGAAGGGTGCTTTGCCGGCGCAACAGATAAATCCCTCCGACAAAAATAAAATAAAATTTTAAAAAATGCAGAGGGCGAGGGGCTGTTCCTGCGGAGAAATTGCACTGACCTGGCTCCTGTGTCTCCAGAGGTGAGAATAAGACCGGTGTGTCAAGTTTGTGTGGCAATCAGAGCTTCCCTTCCCCTAGTTACATTACGTCGACTCCCACCTCTCTGTGGCTACATTCCCACTATGGCTAGTAAAGAACTTTCAGAAACGTCATTTGTATTTAATAAAATATGTCATAAATGTCTTCCTAATTATCCTGAGTCGGGAGTACTGCCCCTGTGTTGCAGGCGAGCAAACAGACTCAGGAAGTAAAAGGCCCCCCTTGGTTCCCAGGTAACGCGCGGCATGCTGGCCCCACCTGAGCGCTGAATCACCGCAGACAGGACGCAGATGGGGCCGGGACGTGTGACATTCGAGAAATGTAATTGAAGAGCTTCAAATAGGTCGGCAGTTATACTAAGGGCAGAACTCAGTAGAGCAGCACTCAACCTTGGGTGCATCCCAGTGCTCTGGTTTCTCGCCTGCCTGTCTTTTGGAGGCCACCACTGGTTTCCGAGGCTGCTGACTGCTGTGTCCTCCGTTGGACTACTGATGTCAACCTCCTGCCCCGCTCACCTCTTTTTCAATAGGAAACTCCTCAGTGGCAGACTGAGAATTTCCAGTCCTGACTTAGTGGAGTCACCTAATTAGGGAATCCTTTCATTTATCATATGAGAGGAAATTACATTTATTGGGTACTTGTAGTCCAGTGGAACACATTGTTTTTATTTATTCTCTCTAAATAAGTTTAATCAGGTATTCTTTTATTACAGATGAGAAAACTATTTTAGCTTTAAATCGTTCCTTGAGGGAAAAAAAAAAAAAAGACCAAGTCTAAGTTTCCTCACCAGGTCCACTCTGTTTCCACATCAAGTCCCAGGCCTATCACATTAGACACAATATTTATTGAAATAGTGAAAACCCAGAAACAGTCATTTCTGTGACCCAAAGTCCAAAGTTAGTTATTTGCATTTTGGCCATTTCCAAGTTAAACAAGAAGAATTAGAGGTTCATTTTATTCTACCCAAGTTATTCCTTAATACCAAGATACAAGTTTGTTTAGTGGAGATACAGGGATAGAGTGACTACTAGCACAATACCTTGCAAATGTTAGGTTCTAAATAGGTGCTACACCTCTAGCATTTACCTGTGCATCTATCTGCCAGGCACTGTTCTCAGCGCTTTACTTCTATCAAGTCATTTCTTTTTCAGGACAAACTTATTACCCCATTTCACAGAGGAGGGAACTGAAGCATAAAGAAGAAAAATTTGTCCAAGATCACACAGCTAGCAGCAGAATCAAGAATAAAAAACCCAGGTGGCCCGGTGCCAGAGTTGGTGCTCTGACTGCTAAGTGTTCTTTATGCTGCTAAAGTGGTGAGTGAAGCAGTGGAGTGACAAATCTGTGAAGATTTTAAGTGGAGTGTGTCACATTAATTGAGTTTAATATCCAAACTAAGGACTTGAAATTTGGTAAGATTATTATTTGAATAAATCCACACTGAGTAATCCCTGGTAACTGGAGGTACCTGCCAGCATTCCTTTTGTAGCCCCTCTTTGAAAGCATATGTGTCCAGAGTAAATGACTTGGGAAATTTTCTAGACAGGCCATTGTCAGATGTCTCAACAAAAGGAGGTACTTTAGTGTTCCTGCAAGGAGATGAGCAGAAAAGGGTAGTGTTAACAGACATGTCCTCAGATAGAAGCCATTTTTTTTTTAATCTCTTGAACTCTGATCAGCTGCAATGAGACATGGCAGCTTTTAAAGAGTCACTGAGAGCCTTACTTTGAAGACCCTTGAATAAAGAGTAAAGCAGGCCACTGGCTCTTCCAGGACTCCTTCCTGTATTTATGACCTCTACTTGCTAAGGCACACATCTGGGTTTGGGAGAGTAATGTTAACTATACCACAAATCCTCTGTAAACTGTCTGCTTTCATATATGTATAAAAGGGGACTCTCAGAAGTGTATAGAGCTTTACCAATTGTTACTGTTTCTACCCATAATTTACGAAAAACACAAAAACAAACCCAAACTCCCAAATCCTCAAATCCTGGTGACTCTAAAACTTCAAAATTTCCCACCACAGAGTAATTTCCATGTTAACATCCATGGTTGGTCCCTGAACACATTTTTCCCCACAATGCATATATTGGTGTTTTGCTCTGATGAAGGATTAAAGGCTATATTCTGTCCCTCTCCTTGACTGTTAGCTTTCGAAGCCGCCCCTCTCTCCACTGTCATGAAGGGAACCTTTGAAATAGGGAGGCGTGGGAGACAGTTGCTTAGCCTGAGGTCATTGAGGTTCAATATATGTGTTCCATAAAGTACCCAATGGGTGATTTCTTTGAAAAGTTTTTAACACGCTAAGCTGTGTCTTCGTGATGCCACAATAACCGTAAGAGGCTAATCTTAAAATAGTCAAAATCTTGTGTTTATTTTGAAGTTAAGTAGATGTGACAAAGTGTGTATGGGTTCAAATATTAAACACACTCTTACACAGTTGTTAATGGATTATAGTTAGTTTATATACCCCGTCCTTCATTCGATTGTAAGCTGGTATCAGGGTAGTTTAGCTGAAGCGGGAATTGAAGCCTATTATGTGTAAGATCTTATGTAGTACCAACTAAATCTAGCTAAGAGAACTTGTCTTAAATGGCAGTACTTTCTCTTTAGTGCCAGTTTAATATTTGGTTGGTGCAAAAGTAATTGCGATTTTGGATCATGAATTTTAAATCATTACAGCTAGGCTCAAACACATCTTTTTTTTTAATTTGTAATTTTTTTTTAATTTTTAATTTTTTTTAAAGATTTTATTGGGGAATCAGGGAAGGGGAACAGATAAGTTGCTGTCCTTTTGTTCTTCAGTCTAGTTAAGGACGCCGCTTCACTGGCCCATGTTGGTATTATGATCATTAAGCTCTTCTCGGCTGGGACAATCGGTCGCTGGCCATTGGACAGCTGCTCATGGTAGCTCATGGCAGCCCACTGTAGCCCCACTGTAGCCTACGCTGTTGCCGGCCACTCTCGGCAGCCCAGCTCCAGGTTGAGCTGTTGTTCACCATCTTAGCTGTAGAGGGCGCAGTGTCACTGGCCCATGTGGGAACCTAACCCGCGGCCCTGCTGGTCAGAGCTCTCACTCCCAAGCCAATTCTTAAAAACGAGCTGCTTGGCCAGCCCCTGGAACACATTTTTATTAATCAAAATAGGAACCATTGCAATCAACACATTTTTGCCAATGAAAAATAAGTTTGTTTATTCCTGTAGCATAAAAATTCATGCTTTGGGATTTGATGAACTCTTGGAAAGCATTTTCTGCATCCTGCTGGTTGTAGAAGCATTTTCTCTGCAAAAAGTTGTCGAGATGCTTCAAGAAGTGGTGGTCAGTTGGTGAGAGGTCAGGTATGAATATGATGGATGAGGCAAAACTTTATAGCCCAATTCGTTCAATTTTTGAAGTGTTAGTTGTGTGACGTGCAGTCTGGCATTGTTATAGAGAAGAATTGGGTCCTTTCTGTTGACCAATGCCAGCTGCAGGCATTGCAGTTTTCGGTGCATCTCATGGATTTGCTGAGCATACTTCTTAGATGTAATGGTTTCACCAGGATTCAGAAAGCTATAGTGGATCAGACTGGCAGCAGACCACCAAACAGTGACCATGACTTATTTTTGGTGCAAGTTTGGCTTTGGGAAGTGCCTTGGAGCTTCTTCTAGGTCCAACCAGTGAGTTGCTTGTCACGGGTTGTCATATAAAATCCACTTTCCGTTGCACATCACAATCTGATTGAGAAATGATTTGTTGTTGTTGCATAGAATAAGAGAAGACGACACTTCAAAATGACAGGTTTTTTTTATTTGCGGTCAGCTCATGAGGCACCCATTTATCGATCTTTTTCACCTTTCCAATTTGCTTCAAATGCCGAATGACTGTAGAATGATCCATGTTGAGTTCTTCGGCAACTTCTTGTGTAGTTGTAAGAGGATCAGCTTCGATGATTGCTCTCAATTGGTTGTTGTCAACTTCGGATGGCTGGCCACTACGCTCCTCATATTCAAGGCTCTCGTCTCCTTTGCAAAACTTCTTGAACCATCACTGTACTGTACGTTCGTTAGCAGTTCATGGGCCAAATGCATTGTTGATGTTGCGAGTTGTCTCTACTGCTTTACGACTCATTTTGAACTAGAATAAGAAAATGGCTCACATTTGCTTTTTGTCTAACATAATTTCCATAGTCTAAAATACATATACAATAAACAGCAAGTAATAAGTCATTAGCAAAAAAGCATAAAGTGAGAAATGCGCATTAAAATGATGTATAACATAAACACATTTATTTAAGAATGTATTCCAATATCAAAGGCAAATTTCAACAATGCAAAAATTTCAACAATGTTTGCACCAACCTAATTTAAACTGAAGGTCCACACTCTCCTGAGTGTGTTTACAAACTTGTCAAAAGGGATGTAAAAAGCAAGGTGTACAGGGGCTTTGAGTGTGAAGCAATTCATCAAAAACCTAAATTGTTCTCAGCACAATACTGTGTGTCTATTCTCATGACATCTGCAAGCTGCAAGCCTTCTTACAGAATCTCTATCCTCAGGCAGAACTGTGATTAATCCATTCCAATCCTAAGCATCCATAGGCTTAAAAAAAAAGAAAACCCCTGGCAAGGAGATTCAGGTCATTTCAGTGTTTGTAAGGACTTAGGGAATTTTTCCTTTAAGTAACCTAGACCATCATATGGCTACTTAATGCTGCTTCCACAGAACAGCTGGAGAATAGGTGATGACCACACCTGAGTTAAAACCCTACATGAACTCTCAAGCCGTTCTTAGATTCAGAATAAATTTATCATGTGTAAGATTTCCCATCACACAAGATTTAATCATTTCTCTTGCCAAAAAGTGATGGCACCAATTATTAAAATGTGGTAGTTGTGAGTTAGCAAACTAAATTTGTCTAAAATGAAGGATATATTGTAATGAATTTTTTAAGATGCTTTATGACTGCTAAATAAAAGCATACATGAAGATAAAAGAGTGTTTATCTGTGAAAAATCTGGTGCAACTGAATAAAGCAGAAAATAGGTTCAAAAAAACAGCAGAGCCATGTGTTTCCATTTCAAAGGTACCAAGTATTGGGGTGATTCAGTTAACTTTGGTCATTTTGAAACTCTTAGTGAAAGTGATTTCCATTACCATCATAAGACATCATGCAGAAATATAAAAAGCTAGTGCAGGAAACCTTGCAAAATATACAATGTTTACTACTGTGCAAATCAAAGCAAAACAAGACCAAGTTATCAGCATTTTACATTTTAAATAAAATCCAGTAATGTTTTTAAATACCCATATGAGATCTTTGAGTCACAAGGATATTTAAGGAAGGCAGGACTGACAACAAAATATAATGTCAGTGATAAAACAAATTTGTACTTTCACTGTTTTCCATCTTTGAGGGAAATGGAATTAAAGGCAAATTATTCCATTTCGGAAAGTCCCTCAATGTGGAGTTTTACAAGCTTACTGTATAGGGAAGACTTTCCACTGTACGTTTTAGTCATCATTTGATTGCTTTCCCTCCATCCCCGAAAGTTGCTACAAAGATTTTAAAGACTATTTTGTTGGCAGCCTAGGATGCATCCATGACCTTACCAAAGTGGAAGTGAAAGCTCTCAGTTTTCTTTCTTTCTTTTTTTTTTGCAACAGTAAATCTACTAATTTTACAGTCAGTTGAACAGCAATAGATTGATTTGTTTAAAGACTGCCTTCACAAAGAAAACCTGAACTTCAGTGGCTTGAATGCCTGAAACAGCAGCATGATGGTTGAAGAGTAGACACCCTAACAACTTGCTCTAGGAGGCAGGCCGTCCACTGTCACCTGCTCCTCTGTACAGGTGCTGACCCCTCGGGTAGCAGGAAGGCTGGGCCTTTGTGTGCCACAGAGAAGGCTTTTCCAAGGACTGGGCCAGTTGTCTGCAGCAGCCACAGGAAGCAGAAGAAAGAAAAGGTCAAGGGCCACCGCGAAGGTCAGAATAGGTTAAATTTAGTTAACATCAGAGGTTATAGCTTTTAACAAGAGCTTAAAGAAAACTGATTCGAAGATGCAATTTGTTTCTTCTTTGTCAACCATTATTATTATTTTTTTTTACGCTATTGATAGTGACAGCTTAACAAAGTTTTTATAGGCTAGAGGTTTTCATCCTTTAGAGAATAAAGGACTGTGCTCCTAAAAAGAGGTGCAGGTGGGGGACTTTATAAAGCTTCCATGATTTTCAAATTGGGAGCTTTAAAATAGACTCCCTGCTTGGCTAAGTAAAAAATAAGCTGTGAGAGATGTTGAAAAAAATCCCCCATGCAGGGGTTCAAATTTCCAGAAGCTTCTTTTGTGTAGTTCACTTTCAACCATTCTAGCATAGCTTTCCCATTTGTTATTCAAAATTACCAAAGAGGCCTTCTCTTAAGCTTCCCCTATGTGTATTTCTTTAAATTTAGAGTACAATACAGGACAGAACCGGTTGTTTCTTGCATTTCTATGTAAGCAAAGAAGATGGTCACAGATTTCTGCATATGTCCTTTATGTTCTTTTTTTTTTTTTTAAGATTTTTATTGGGGAATTGGGGGATGGGAACAGAGCTGGGGAATTGGGGGTAGGGGAACAGACAAGTTGCTGTCCTTTTGTTCCTCAGTCTAGTTGTGGAGGACGCTGCTTCACTGGCCCAAGTTGGCACCATCATTGTGCTCTACCTGGGCGAGGCAGATCAGTCGCCGGCTTCTGGACGTCTGCTCACAGCGGCTGCTGGCTGCTCACGCTGGCTGCTGGCTACACACGGTAGCCCATGGCAACCCACTGCCACAGGGGCTGCAGCCTACCCCATCGCCAGCGACTCAAGGCAACCCAGCTCCAGGTCGAGATGTTGTTCAGCATCTTAGCTGTAGAGGGCAGTGTCACTGGCCCTCATATGTGGGATCCGAACCGGGGCCCTCTGGCGTCCCAAGCCAGCTCTTAACCAATGTGCCACTCGGCCGGCCCTCCTTTATGGTCTTATCATTATGTTAGTTACTACCCCACATTTTCTGTTCAAGGACTAAACTGTTATGGAAATTGTCCTTTCAAAAGAGAGCCATGTAAACCCTAGCTTAACAATTGAACATTCACCCCTTCCGATAGGTATGATTACATAGGACAATGTCAAGTGTTTTGCATCATACGAAGTCCTCATGTATCATTTAGCTGCATTTCTACAATAAATAAGAGGCTCACCTTTTTTTGAATGAGTTTATACATTCATTTAGCTGAGGTTTTAGATGCTAAACTTATATTTCCATGAGGCATGTTTTCTATCTGGTCAGCAAGGTCAACGTAATCTACACATTTAAGTGCTGTGCTATGATACACATTTGACATGTTTGTTTCAGGGATAGTGAAGACTCATTTCATTATTATTTGGGAAATAAGATGTTTTGTATAAGAGAATGTTTTGGGTACCTAAGCCTACCTCTCAAATGAACACAAAACATCTTACCATGTTGAATACACATATTTTATATACTGTATTACAAACTTTATTGCTTTCTGAAACATAGTATAATGAATATTTTTTAGAGAACAAGAGTATCATTATGACTGTACAATATTATATGGCGGTATATAATACAGTCACACCTGTATTAAATGCCACTTATACTATATGACCCAAACTATCATAGTTTTTGAATTTGTAATTCTACTTTTTATAGATTTTCTTACTCCTCTTTTGCCATTATACCATAAACTACTCTTTCTTTTTGCAATAATTGTCTACCTAGCTTTAAGAGTTATCCCAGGTTTCTAAATTTCAAGGGGACTTTTAGCTCTCCATCTCACCTTATTCCAAATCAGTCAACACACCATGACCAGGATAACCTTGTTTCAATAGAGTTCCATTCATACCATTTCCTTGCTAAAACAAACTTTTAGCAGTTTCCATGGCCTGCTGAATTGAATTGGTTGTGATTTTTCCATACTAGCATTTATCGCCCTCTGCAACCTATCTATAGCCTATTGTTCTTGACAAGTCCGTCAGTTTGTTCTGCCCAGACCCCTTTCTCGGCCTCTGCTCCTGTACACGGTCCCTGAAAGGGGAGCCCTACAGCCCCAAAGCCCTGCCCCCATGCCCTCTTCTTGTTCACAGCTGATTGGACCAGGGTAGAAGCCTGACCTTCAGGAAACCAGTCCACAGATGATGACAACTTGCAAATTCAAAGTGGGAGGTTTTCTGGGTGTCAGAAAGCACTTGTGGCAGATGTATTAATTGGTTATCCATCCTCTTCTTTGCCAGGTTTTAGCTGGGCACATAGCTGTCCAGAATGAAGACTGTGTGTATAGCCTCCCTAACAGGTGGGTGGCCATAAATCCACATTCTGGTCAATTGAATATATATATATATAAAATAATCTCTTTCACTCTCACACTTTAGATGACATATGACATGGTCACCTGAAATAAGCAGATATGTGCAACTTCCAGAAAGTTCTCTCAGGAGAGTGTGCTCTTCTCCACTTTCTCCTTTCTGCTGGCTGAAAGGTGGATGGATAGCTGGAGCTTGGATGGCACCCTGGAGCATGAGGGAGTCATGGAATGAAAACCATTCATGATAGAGCAACGAGATAGAAGGAGCTGGGTCCTAACACCATGACACTCCATGCCTGAATGTCTTGACTGTGACAGAGAAACAAGCTTGTATACTGCAGCCGGACCTGCTGCTAATCAACCCAGGACTTGACCTAGACAGTCTTATAAATTTATTGCATGACGCAAACCGATGCCACATACATGCTGGAGTTCTTCACTCAGATGAATTGGTTCAGCAGGGAGGAGAATGAAATAGACATGCAGAGAGAACCAGGCAGAAAGACACGGGACTGTGGGCCCTGTGAGAAGTGGGGGTAGGGGCCTTCATTTCTAACTTTCTCATTCCAGTCCCCACAGGTCCACTGGTCTTCATTTTTGTCTTGATATAACTCTAGGGTGAATTTTCTTATGGTAACTTTCTGTTCATTGCAACCAGCTATTTTTATAGCTTTAACCCTCTCTTCACTTACTACGGCCAAGAAGCTAAATGACAACTTGCTGTTCCCTAAACATATTTTGTGCTTCTCTGCCTCTGTGCCTGCTTGTGCCTTACATTCTACCTGAAATTCGGAACCATCTTTCAAGCCCAAGTAGCACCTCTTCTGTGAAGTCTTCCCTTAGCCCAACTGGATGAATTCCTCTCTTCTTTCGACCCCTGTCATTTTACATATGCCTATTCTGTGGCATTTCCTTTTATGTTGCCTAATATAGTGACTTGAGTGTTTGGCATATCCTGTCCTCTGCACCGTGAGCTCCTTAAAGGCAGGAATTGAACCATTCCCCCTTTTTCTGGTTTGTGTCATCTATAGCAGCCTGTCTAAGGTCTGCATCTTTAATGTACATTAAGTGTTTGTTGAACAGTTTGTGGGCTGTAAAATGCACAGCTAAGCCTTTTCAGATGGTCTGAAATAAGAGAAACAGACTGTCTTTGAATAAAGTGTATGAGCTTTGGGAAAGGACTTCGTGTGTTAGAGGCCTCCCTTGCCCTTTCTGGCTTTGAGCTAAGAGTACTTAATAAGAGAGCATTAGGCATTTTATTACAGTTTTAGGAGGAACTTTTCTCAATCACTGGGGAGCTCTGCTGAGGTCGGCATATTTTGTTGAAACAAACATCTATGCTAAGTAGCATGCTTAATGCTATAGTCGTTTACGATTACTGAATTTGAAGTACAGAAAGTCTAAACAATTTATGAAAAAAATCACAGAGAAAGTCTGTCTCATACAAGAGTTAACAACGAGGTCTTTGGATTTCCTTGGATTAATTACTACATTATGGACTCTAATTGCAATTTACATTCTATATCATCATCATCATCATCATCATCATCATCATCATTGTCAAAAGGATTATTAAGTGATCACACATGTAATATTGAGTTGACCTCATCACCTCTAAAACAGAAAGTACACACAATACAGTAGAAAACCCAGTCTAACCACTTCTTTCATTTTCGGTACATAATTGATTGATTTTTATGACTGCTTTTGTCAAATGTTTTGGTATTAACACTCACCATGAAAAATAGACATCGTAAAATGTAAAACGAATCTATGTGTAATTATAACTGTAAATTTAAATTATTGCTCTGAGAGCATGTGATAGAATCATGTGGACTAATGAAGAAAAAGTATGTGTGACTCATGTTTATGATGCATTATTTATAGACCAAAATTGGTAGCCTTTGGCAATTCATAGTGCCTCCATTCACACTCCGCCATCGTGCTGTGACACACTACTAGTGTGGGTAGGTTTTTATATTAACAATAGTTTAAGACATAAAAGTTGGCACTGGTTTTACTTATTTAATTTTATTTGTTACAAATTAGAATGGGTTTGAAGCTATTCTTATAATCCGCCTCTTGCTCACTTGCTTTCTTAGACGGGAGAGAGCTGCCAAGTAACGGGAATGCGTTTTGCCCCAGACCTGGTCGCTGGGCCACCGCCTGCTTCCTGGACACCCGCGTGTGGCCAGGGGGCTCTCACCTGTGCTTCATCACACATGTGGGGAGCTGCCCCCAAAGGGTGACAACTGATATCCTGAGCAAAGACGATGGCATGGATGAGAGGACAAAACCGGGGCTGAGAAACACATTCATACACATAATGTAAAAAGCAAGAGAAGGAGACACAAGACAGTGAAGAGTTGTACAAGTGGGATGGGGTCTGGAGAGCCACGTGGCTGGTTGCCAATAAGGCTTAGCAACGGGAGTGCAGCCCTGCAGCCCGTGATGGGTCAGCTGGTTTGGCTGCTGTGTGACTTTGGTCAAGTCACTTACTCTCTGTAAACCTGTTTCATCATCTGTTGCATGGGGATTACGAAAGTTTATTCCACATGGACTTGTTAACATTTAAAAAATGCACACACACACACACACACACACACACACACACACACACACAGAGTTCCTGGCACATAGTGCTCCACAAAAGTAATCTAAAGTAATCAACAGAAGGCATGCCTATGAAAAGTAAGTATGTCATTCGCAGAAAGACATGGACAAGCCTCGTAGGAACAACAGTACATTCAATTATATTGGCTGAATTTTCCCTGATTCCAAACCAATCTTTTTCTATTACCTTTTTATTTCCTTATTCGTAATGAGATTTAAAACTGGGTTATAAAACTAATCTTCCTTATTTCATTTTAATTTATTTTTCTTAGTACCTGTAGCCTGTGATAGCATGGCTTAATATTCCTAGGCTTCTTTGATTGAGTGAATCTTTTGTTTACAAGTAGCCTATTGATATGTATACATTTTTTTAGTTACTACCATTTCAAGGAAACTGAGTAGTTGAATTTACAATGGAAGTGCGATGACAAAAAAGCATTAATAAGTTTTAAATGTTGACAATGGATGAATTTAAGGATTTAAAAATTGAAAGAGAAATACAAATCAAAACCACAATGAGATACCTATTGGGGGTGGCTAGAATAAAAAAGAATAGCAATACCAAGTGTTGGCAAGGATGTGGAGAAACTGGTGCCTTCCTAAATTTCTGATGGAATGTAAAATGGTACAACTTTTCAGAAACAGTTTGGTAGTTTCTTAAAAAGCCAAACACAGACTTATCATATGACCTAGAAATTTCATTCTTAGGTATTCAAACAAAAGAAATGAAAACATATGTACACACAAAAACTTGTACATGAATGTTCATAGCAGTATTATTTACAATAGCCAAAAAGTGGAGATCACCCAAATGCTCATCAATTGATGAATGGGTAAACAAAATGTGGCACATCCATACAATAATGAAGCACAGATACAAGCTACAACATGGATGAATCTCACAAATATTATGGTCAGTGAAATAAGTGAGTCACAAAGAACATTTACTGTTTTTTTATATATGTGAAATATTCAAATTAGGCAAATTATATATAGAGACAGGAAGTAGATTAATGGTTGCCTAGAACAAGGAGTGGGAATAAAGAGTGATTATAAATAGAAAAGAGGTTTTCTTAGAGCGATGGAAGTGTTCCAAAATTAGATTGTAGTGATGGTTGCACAGCTCTATAAATTCACAAAAACTTGTTGAACTGTACACTTACAATGGGTTGACTTTATGGTATATAAATTTTATTTTTATCAATAAGGCTAATTTTAAAAAGCCAAGGGAAACATTATATTATAAGAAAGTAGTTAAAACATTTCAGGAACAATCTCATTGTATAAGATCATCATTTTACCAAATTTCTATTCTTAGTATTGCATCTATTTTACCCCAATGACATGTAAGATAGTGATTGGTATGTTAAATATGAACAGCATTTTTATTTCCCTAAAATTATTATTATGCAAAAAAGCGGTTTGTATTTATTTCAGTTTATGTGGTATTAGACGGGAATGTATTTATTTTCCTCAGTGAGTCAGTATCCTGTGGAATTGAGGGTACTCAGATCTCAGACTTTTGTCTTAGCAATTTAAAAATATAGTTTTAGCAGAATTTTCATGGAGTTTATGTTTAAAAATTATCATAATCTTAAAGTATCATTTTGGTTAATATTCTGATAGAATATTATAGAAGTGAAAATTAGAACACAGCTAAAATTTGTATTATGTTGTATATGAGTCAGTTTTAGATATTTTATAAATTCAGGCTGTGTGTCAATGAGATTTCTTTTATAAATTTACCTATATAAACAGTGCAGCTTATCCTTCCACCAGAGTACCTATTTCTTGTGTTCTTTTCAATAATTGACTAAAATAGTCTCGTGAGAGGAGGCTGGACTAGAGCGGGCCCTTCATATTCCAAGTGTTTGTGTGTCTCATGCCGCGTAGAAGCTGGGTCTAGAAATTATTCCTACAGATGCCACGAGATTTCTATTCTATCGATAGGTTCTTTGGTGGGAGTCTGGTCTCCCCGGTTTAAGAGGTTCTGTTGCCGTGTTACTGCTGAATTGTTCTCACGCCGTGATCTTAAGATGTATTACTGAACCAAGTCGGGCTTCTGAGGAGAGGAACTCATGGTTTGGTAAATTGTGTCCCTAGTTCTATGACTGATGAGCCATGGGTTTCCTGAGGGGGGCAGCACACACAACCATTAGGAAAGCCACGAATGAGAAACCTGTGCTGGAGAGGCACTGACAACAGAAAGGTTTTGCGAATCAGGCACCGTCAGAAAAAGTCCCCAGGACAAAGCGAGTGCACGGGGTCAGATAACCCGGGGAAGGAACTTCCATAACCCGGGGAAGGAACTTCCAAAACCCGGCACCCTGGCGTTGATGCCACACACGCCTCAGCCCTTGGTGGCAGCATCGGTCACAGTGCTGCGTTCTCCAGCTGTCTAACCTTTATCTCCGGTGCCTTCTTGGGAATGATACTGTAACCCAGTCATAAACCTGGATGACCCAGCCATGTGTGCCTATCAGGGAGGGGTGCGAGTGGCAGCAAATCGCGGTGCTCCCCGGCAGGAACTACAATACCTGGGATTTCCCAGCTTGCTCCTTCTGGCTCCCCCGGATCTGCTCCCCGAGGGGCCTCTGGGCTTTTCCTGCCTCCAAGACAAGGGCTGGGTCTGAGATGCTCTGTGAATTCGTCCCTGACCTTCCTTTTGAGGACACTTGGTCTCCCATCTCCCCACCGGAGGGATTCTATCTTGTTTTCGAGAAAGAATTCTAGATCAGAAAACTGATTCTCCTTACCCAGGACTCCTGGTCTGAATTAAGGCCTCCAAAGATCCCACCTGGCCCCAGCCTGAAGGCTGCATGTTTCCAGGGCACATGATAATAATAATGATATAAAATATAATATGCATATATATACACGTACATATGTATACAGCTTACTAAGTGTGCCACACACTCTTCAAAGCACTTTAGGTATATCGATTCATTTACTTCTTATAAAAATTCTATGATTAAATACTATTTTTCTTTTTATATATCCTTTCATAGTTAAAGAAATTGAATCAAGAGAGGTTACGTAACGTGTCAAAGATCATATAGCTAATAGACGGCAGAACTGGGGTTAGAACGTAGGTCAGTCTCCAGAGTTCATGCTCTTACGTGCTGTATAATACATGATCGTTCAAATAATATTGTGGTGTGCTCTTTACTTAATAATAGTAATAATGATTTATTATTATTATCAAACCAAGTATATACCTACGTTTTACTTAAAGTGAATTATAATCCCAGAACTTTCTTCATTTCTCAAAAACACTGCTAGGAAGATGACACTGAAAATTACCTGCCATGAAGGAATAGTTATCTTAGTATTTACTTTATTCTCAAAATTCTTTGTGTTCAGTGTGGAAGACAGAGCTCCACAGAGTCAGAGGACCTGGATTTATTCCCCAACTCCATATTTTACCCTCTGTGGTTTCTTGAGAAATTAATTTTTATTTCAGGGGTAATAGCATCATATAATTGCAAGGATCAAATCAGATAAATTAAAATATTTTGGAAACTATAAAACAATATACACATGTAAGATAATATTAATCTCCTGGTCCCGGGTCTCCTCAAAATATTTACATCTCAGTATTTTCTGACTTCTGTGCATGACACTGGAAACCAGTCCTACTTTAGGTGTGGCCTGTGGACCCCCAGCATCAGCAGCTCCCGGAAGCTTGTTAGAGATGCAGTTTCATAGGCCCATTCTCAGATCTACTGATTCAGCAATCTTGTTTTGAAAAGCTCTCCAGGTGATTCTGATATGCACTAAAGTTTGAGAAGTACTGAGGTGAGCAGTTCATTCATTCACTCAATAAATATTTATGGAATATCTCTAGAAGGGGCCAGTTGCTGGGTTAGGAGGATAAGATACAGGTACTGATCTCAAGCAGAGTATATCCGTCTTAATTAACTCCTTCTTGTTCTTCAAGATTCTGTTCAAATGCCCACCGCTCCCAGGACCCCATTGCCTGCAGACTGCAGTGTGACTCCTTCTAGCGCACTCAGGTGCCCACCTACATTTTCAGCTGTGCTCCCAAACCCTTCCTCCCACCTACAGTCCAGTCCACTCAAATTGCTCTCTGGCTTTCATGCTTTTGTACCCACTGGTCTCTCTGCCTGTGAGTCTCCCTCCTCCTTCTCAATTCATCCCCCAAGGGCACTCCCGCGAAAACTTTCCCCACCTCTCTACATGGCAAGCCACTTCTCCGTTCCCTCAGCATTTGTGTACAGCTACTATACACCTCTTAGGCTGCATGGGAAAATGTTTTCTCTCTGGTTTGCCCGCTAAGCCAGAAGCCTGTAGTTTTTATTTCTATATCTTTAGAGCTTGATACTTGAGTAGGAGCCCCTGAACGTTCGCTGATGGAAGACAGGAAGGAAGTGAGGGGGAGAGAGAGAGAGAGAGAGAGAGCAGAGAGAATGGGTAAGTTCTTACAAAATGTCGTGGTGGGCTAACACTTGCCTTTTTCCCTTTGTAGTCATCTGTTATGCAAACAGGATGGTTTTGTCTTTGGTGTGGAAAGGGCTTTTTTTCAGAGCATGATTATTGAAATGATCTGCAAATGCTACACTTGGTAACTATTTATTTGGCACCTACTACATAAGGCCCTGTGTAGATGGGGTGAACCATCCCACCCTCAGATGACTCCGATTCTAGCAGAGAGAAAGACAGCAGCTCTTAGCTACTCTAAGTAATGGTGACTGTGGCTTTACCAGGGTGGCAAGTCTCAGGGGGCAGGGGCAGGGAGAGCAGTGGCCCAGAAGAGGCAGCAGAACTTGGTGGTGAAAGAAAGCGAGGGCCCCATAGAAGGGTGGTTCCCCTAGTCCGGATCAGGAAGAATTTCCACCCAGCCCTCCTGAGAAGAGACATGAAAATGAAGATCAAAGCTCCTGTCACTGAAGCTTGTTGTATACAGTTATATTTGAATACAGTGAACAGTACAAACTTCCCATCTATAGTACAGATTCAATCACGCTCAACCAACCCTTTGGTTATCCTAGTAACAGTGAGGGCTAAGGCCCCCTGCTGAGTACTGGTCATGGATGACAAGTGAAATGGATGTCCCGACTCTGGTAATTGCTGTCCAGAATCTGGGGTTCAGAGTCAGGAAAATGAGGCGAGCAACTTTCCTTTTGGGATGTTGCTTCAAGAAAGCTCAGTTTTGACCCCACCCCTCAGTAGGCTCTGTGCCACACCTACGTGCAGTGTCTTCTAAAGTGTCTGCTGCTGTCCTTTGGGAACACGGGGAGGGCACAATCATGGCATTCTTAGAAGGGGGACACTGAGCCGTTCTCCTGGATTGGCCTTCCGTTGGCATGTTTCCTGAACAGGGGTCGCCTGGCAAAGTGAAAAAAAGCATGGGCTTTGCTAGTGAGTGAAACTGGGCTTAACCTCTGACCTTGCCATTTGTTAGCTGTCATCTTGGGCAGATTATCAGACTTCTCTGTCTTTGCTTACGCCTCTACCAAATGAGGATGCTAATTTTATTGTGTAGCTGGAATCTCTCATAAATATTAAATACAACAAGCTTCTTCATATTCAGTGCAATCCGTATCAAAATTCCAATGTCTGTTTTCAAATAAATAGAAGAAATAATCCTAAAATTTGTATGGAACCACATACACACAAAAAAACCCCAGATAGCCAAAGCAATCTTGAGGGAAAAAAAACCCCAAAGGTGGAGGCATCATACTCACTGATTTCAAACTATATTACAAAGCTATGGTAATTTAACCATATGCTATTTGCATAAAAACAGACACATAGATCAATGCAACAGAATTGAGAGCCCGGAAATAAATCCATGCATATATGGTCAATTAATGTATGGCAAAGGATCCAAGATTACACGATGGGGAAAGGCAAGTCTCTTCAATAAATGATGTTGGGAAAACTGGACAGCCACATGCAAAAAAATAAAACTTGACCCCTATCTTATACCATACACAAAAATTAACTCAAAATAAATGAAAGAGGGCCGGCCGAGTGGCTCAGTTGGTTAAGAGCTCTCTCAAGAGTTTAAGCTCTGAGCAACAAGTTTGCCTATTCGATTCCCGGCCTGAGCTGAGCTGCCGCTGAGCTGCCAACAGGTGGCAGTGTGGCTCAGCTAAAAAAAAAAATGATTGAAAGACTTGAACATAAGACCAGAAACAATAAGACTCCTAGAAGAAAACATAGGCAATAAACTTGACATAGGTCTTGGCAATGAGTTTTTGAATCTGAAACCAAAAACAAAAGCAATGAAAACAAATAGGTGGAACTACATTAAAGTAGGTGGTTTCTGTACAGCAAAGGAATCCATTAGCAAAATGAAAAGGCAACCTACTGAAAGGGAGAAAAGATTTGCAAATCATATATCTGATAAGGGACTAGTATGCAAAATATATAAAAAACTCATACAACTCAATAGCAAAAAATAAAAAAAATTGACTAAAAAATTGGAGAGAAGCTCTGAATAGACTTTTTCCCAAAGAAGACATACAGACCACCAATGGGTACATGAAAAGGTGGTAAACATCACTAATCATCAGAGAAATGCAAATTAAAACCACAATGAGATATAACCTCACACCTGTTAGAATAGCTATTATCAAAAAGACAAGAAATAAGAAGTGTTGTGGAAGATGTGAAGAAAAGGGAAACCTTGTGCACTGTTGGTGGGAACGTAAATTGGTGCAGCCACTATGGAAAACAGTATATAGGTACCTCAAAGAATTAAAAATAGAACTAGTGTATGACTCAGCAATTCTATTTCTGGGTATTTATCTGAAGAAAATGAAAACACTAATTCCAAAAGATACATGCATCCCATGTTCATTGCTGCATTTTTTTGGGGGGGTGGAACAGCGTTGAGGAATCAGGAAAGGGGAACAGACAAGTTGCTGTCCTTTTGCTCTTCAGTCTAGTTGTGGAGGATGCCGCTTCACTGGCCCATGTTGGTATTATGATCATTGCACTCTTCCCAGCTGAGCTGAGGCAGCCGGTCACCGGCCATTGGACGGCCGCTCACGGCAGCTCACACGGTAGCTTATGGCAGCCCCACTGCGGCCACACTGCAGCCTGTGCCGTCACCAGCCACTCACAGAGCCCAGCTCCAAGTCGAACTGTTGTTCACCATCTTAGCTGTACAGGGCGCAACGTCACTGGCTCATGTGGGAATGGAACCGGCAGCCCTGCTGCTCAGAGCTCGCACTCCCAAGCCAACTGCTACACTCAGCTGGCCCCCCATTGCTGCATTTTTTTACAATTGCTAAAATGTGGAAACAATCAAAGTGTCCATTGATGGATGGATGGATGAATAAAGAAATTCTGATATGTAGATAAATATACCGGGGGTGTAAAAAAATGTATACAAGTGGACAGTTTGGTCAACGTTGCTCAAGTAGTCATTCGCCATAATCAGATGTATCTGGACGCTGATGGTAACCACTTTGAGCACCTCTTGTAATTGCAGAAGTCAAATGTGACTTGTATTCATCTTTTCTTATTAGTATATATTGAGTATTACAAATTTAATATAGTTTTCCTTTCTTAAAATGTGTATACATTTTTTTGGCATCCTCTGTATGTGTATTTGAAATGGAATATTACTGAGCCATAAAAAAGAATGAAATTCTGCCACTTGTGATAACATAAATGAGTCTTGAGGGTATTATGCTAAGTGAAATAAGTCAGACAGAGAAAGACAGATATAGCATGTTCTCACTTACATGTGAAAACTTAAAAGAGATACATAGATACATAAAACAGATTGGTAGAGGTATGGGGATGGTGGAGTGAGAGATATAGGTGAAGGGGATCAAAAGATAAAAACAATAAATAATAATTACAGTGCCTTACAGAGCAACAACAACAAATGAAGCAATTGTTTTTCTCTGAATACACAAACCTAAAAGTGGGATGGAAGTCCTGAAATGATCAATTCTACTTTGAGTTATTTTCCTCTTTAACCATAATATTCCAAGAAAACTTACATTAAAATGTAAACCACATTTTAAGAAATGTTCTTGCTCACATTTTTCACTTTGGCAAACAACTTATGTCTGCCCATTTCCTGCATTTGCACCTGGTAATAAAATATTTCTCTTCAAGACCAAGTCAAGGCCTTGAAACTATGTTCCTGGTGAGACCTCATCTGTGTGCCAAAAGGCCCCAGAATGACTTGGGTTGGACCTAAGCTGGTACAGAAGAAGGTCGCCCCGGAAAAGTAAACCTCCAATGGATGCAAACCTCACCTCAGAAAGCTACGCTTTGTAAACGCACGATAAAATAGGTTTGCAGTTTCATGGTGAGGCCACTAGGTTTTTATACAAGAACACTGTCCATCCAAGTTGATAAGTCGTTGGGGCCCCCCCAGATCTTCGGATTTGAGCTGGTAGTGGGGTTGCAGAGGGAGGCAGGATTAGAGGGGCGGGGCCCTGGCTGAAGAACAAGGTGGCCTTTCTGTCAATAGGGTAGAAACTCAAGATTGCCAGTCATTTAGTCAACCCATGCCTTCCTCAGAACAGGGGGGTCTTGTGGGGGAGGCGGTCAGCAGGGGCCATGTCTCTCTGTCTAGAATGCCTCCAGGCTCTCATGTCTGTTCTCTCTCTGGGGTTCTGAACTGCTGTGTTCACTAGGGGGGAAAAAAAACCATAAGTTGGTAATACCTGGTGTTGGTGGAATGAAGGGGTATCCAGTGGGATACTCACATACATGGTTGATGCCAAATGGGCATATCCATTTTCTGAGGCCTATATTATTACAGCTTAATAATTTGAATGGCCTTTGATCTAGAAGCCCTCTATCCATCAACATGGAAGTTTCAGGCGAGGTTTTGGAAAAGGATCCCAAGTTGATTCTGACCTGCACCCAGGTTAAGGAGCTATGGCTGAGGGGATAGTTCAAGGAGCCACATGAGTTTTCTGCTCCAGGCAGGAAAGACAGCCATTATTTATGGCCCAGATGGTTGAGCTGGGCACAGCTCCACGTTCTCCACTTGGTGGCTGGACTTAGTCCTCACGACAACCCAGGTGGTGAGGTGCCACCATTCTCTCTGCATGGATGGATGTCAGTCAGTACACAGCACCTGAGCTCCTGAGCACAGAAATGATGACACAGAGGCTGCTCCCCGTACCCACTTCCAGAGCAGGATGGAACCTGGGAGCCTGGGGACCTTTCGTTGCTGGTGGCAGAGGTATCAGGACACATACTGCTGAGGTGGTTAGTTTTTTAAAAATTAGATACACCAATATTATTGCAATTATTGTTTTAGGGTAAAACGTTACTTGAAGTGCTACAGGACAGGCAGGTTCAAGGTTTCCATAAAGTGGTGATCGGAACCACTACTGAAGAACCATAACTATTGGGTCTGCCCAATAAAAAAGCCTTCATCCAGCCAGGAGGGTGGTGCCTTCACATCTGATGGGCCCTGACGTCACCATCACCTCACTGCTCCCTGGTCTCACCTCATTTATCCTCTTCCTATCTTAATGCTGTCTTCCCACTCATGACTTATCTCCACCTTCTTCTCCTCCATCTACCCCCAGGGAGAATTTCAGGTCAGCATGGGAAGAGATGGTTTTTTGATTGGTAGATCATTTGGAACTCTTCCCATTATATTCTTAAGCCATTGCTGACTTTCTAAACATAGGGCTGATGCCACAGCCCTCTGCCAAGTCCCACATTCCCTCCAGAAGTTCTCAGCTGAGCCCGGACACGGTTGCTGCTGGAGAACCTATGCAATTATATTTGAGCTTTTCATACTGCTCTTTTGTTTAGAGGTGAGTGGGAGGAAGTTGGTGAAGAAGAGGCATGGAATGTGAGGATACAGGGCTGAGGAGGGTACGGGTGGGGCCAGTGATCAGATAGAATTATGTTTCCAGAGGCAGTGAGGCTCATTTGAAATATTGACTCCTCCATGGAGGTCACAGCCCAGCCTTTTTGAGCTTTCAGGGGAGCTATTTATACACTTTGGTTTCTGTTTCAGAGTTGTCTCCTATACTGGTGACACTCCAGCTTTGCAGAAGTAATGTTTAAAAAAGAAAGTAGTAATCACTAACTGCACGCCCAGATGTGGGGAACAGAAGGAATTCAGGACAGAAGTCCACATGAGCATTCTACTCCCGCTGCTTCGGGGGGAAATGGGAACCTCTTATTTTCTAGCTGAAGCAAGGTTCTTGGAATAAATTAAGTAAGGGCTTTCATGCTCTTGAAATCCATTCTTATCTTGGGTTTTCACATCCCTATTCTGACTTTTGCAGTGTGATGCTTTTATCCCTCAGCCTTCACACACATGACTGGGGTGGGAGGCAAGGGAGTGAGGGAGAAGACAGATTGAAATGTGTAATCTTAACAGCAACCTTTCCTTCTCACACGTCTGAATTCTCTGCCTTCCTCCTCATGCCTGGCTCAGCAGTTCATTTTCCAGAAGCCTGGAAATTTAACACCACATTCTCAGGACATGCCCAGTTGCTCTCTGAGTGCAGCTGAATGAGAGACCCCAAGTGAGACCAGCATAAGTACTGTCCAGCTGAGCCCTGATCAATTCTCAGAACCATGAGAAATAATGAGATGCTGGTCATTTTAAGCCACTAAGTTATGGAGTGTTTGTTATGCAGTCATAAATAACCAAACGTAATCTATTAGACTAATATTAAGGAAGAGGAAATAGAACTCATTTGGGAAGCAAAATGGTAATACTTATCAAAATCTAGAAAGGTATTTACATCCTTTGAAGCAGAAACCCTACTCCTCTAACATTATCCTAAACAATGTATTCAATGAGCAAAAAACTGTGTGCCTGAAAAGTGTTCATTGTAGCATTATCTAAAAAAAAACCCCCAAAAACTTACAAATAATATAATGGGGCAAAAATTAATGACAGGTTTTACTAAATTATGACACATCAATACATGGGACTGTTAATCTGCTCTTTAAAATGACACAACAGAATCTGTCTTGTGTGACTCAGCTGCACGACCTGGGCCGGGGGCTGAGGCAGCATGGACCATGGTGGTCTCCCGACCTCCCGGAGCACCTGTCTCTGTAGGGCCTGATGACCAGATGGCATTAGCCAGCAGGCATCCCCGCCCCTGTGGCTGCCCGCACTGTGGCGGGGAGGCCCCTGATTTTAGCGCTGCCTTGTTTACTGGAGAAAATGTACTCCTTCCGAAGGGGCCACTCTAAAGCTTACCCTGGGAGACTGGCTTTGTAGGCACAAGCAATGATCTCCACAGAGGAGACACTGAGGCTGTTGGGTGAAGGGCGCTTTTGATCGTATCTGAAGGAGGTTTGTCTGCATAAAATGGCTATGAGTGGACATATCTGCTCCTTTAGATTAAGTTTCCTGGGCCTTATTTTTGCAACTCAGAGCTCTGTTGTGCATTGTGATTCATGACCACCGTCCTCAAACTCGCTTGGAAACAAGAAGCCCCTCTTAACCTACACACACAGCTAATATCCCTCCCTCAATAAGAGCTAATAATAATAATAATAATAATAATAATAATAATAATAACTCTTATGTGGTGCTTGCCAGTGATCTCACAGCTAGAAATGATGGAAATGGAACTCTTCCAGTTTAAATCCAAGTCTACCTGATCCAGGAGACTAAGCTTTTAGCCATCATGCTACCGTGCCACTGGGTATGTGTGTCTGGCACTGTGCTAGGTGCTTGCCATATTATTTCTTATTCTTACTATGGCCTGGAAGATAGTCTTGTGTCCCTGTTTTCCAGATGAGGAATTAGGGCTCAGAGAGCCCAATGTCACAAAGCTAAAAGCCATGGGCTAAGAATTCGAAACCCAACTCTGTCTGATTCCCACACCAGCTCTTGCCCACTGCCCCAAGCAGCCCTTCTGGCAAAATCAGCATCAGTGTGAAGGCAGGAATCCACCCTACATGTGTGGGAAATGAAGTCATTTTGGAGACGGATTCGGGATGTCACAGCTGGGTGAAATGATTCAATTGCAGGTTTTCCAGTGCCGGGGTCTGTGGACAACAAGCTGAGTTGGGGTGGGTAGTGCATGACCCCTGGATTTGAGGGTGCTGTGTGACCCTTTGGATTTGTATGAGGCCCAGATGGCTACTTGACCTGCCCACGGTCACAGAACCAGGTGGCGAGGGACACAAACCCTCAGGCGCTCCTTTCCCCTCAGCAAAATAAATACTTCTCTCCTCTGGAGCCTGGAAGACTGGTTCTGACTGCTCGCTTTTCTTCCATGTCTGGTGATAAAGCCCTGTGTTCTTCATGACCTTGGCACTTGCTCCACATGCTCTGGCTTCTGAAATGGAAAGGCAGGCACAGGTGAGGTAAGGAGCACAGAGGAGGGAAAAGAGAGGTTACCTTCAGGGTGCCTGCCTCCTGGAACTAGACCCAGAAGGCCTGGTGACACGTGGAGAGCCAAATCTCGCACATGCCCACTGTGCATCAGTCACTTTTATATGTAAACAACTAAAGCCTGAATACTGGAGCAGAGATTTGCCCCGGGTGATGCACTGGGGATGGTAGTCAGCCTTGAGTTTTCATCCTCTAGGGTCTGTGAAGATGGCCACAGGCGGGCCCAGATCTAGCCCACCTGACATGTGGACAGCCAGCTGCTGCCAAGCCACTGAAGGCTCAAATCCCACTTGTCCCCAAGGCTTCATGCCATAGGCAGCCCTGTGCTGGATCTGCACAGGGGCCCATCGCAGCCTTCATCGGGACAAACACCAATCAGACACTCTGGAAAACAGAGAGCATTCCTTCAGTCATTCTTAGGTGAAGGTATTTCCATCTAGGGGGATCAATGAAGCAACATCTCTCACCTGGACTACTGCAAAGCTTCAGACCTGGTCCTACTACTCCCTGTCTATCCTCTTTCTAATCTGTTCTCCCCTGGCAGCTAGAATGTTCTTTTGCATGTGTGTGGTTAAATATACATCACCTATAATTTACCATTTTAACCACTTCCACGTGTACAGCTCAGTGGCATTAAGTACATTCACACTGTAGTGCAACCATCACCACCATCCATCTCCAGAACTTCTCTTCCCAAAATGAAACTCCATCCCCATTAAACGAACTCCTCTGTCCCCTCACCCAGCCTGTTGATCACCCTTCTACTTTCTGTCTCTGTGGATGTGCTGCTCTGGGTACCTCAGGTACATGGACTCATCCAGGATCTGTCCTTTTGTGACTGGCTTATTTCACTTAGCACAGTGCTTTCAGGGCTCACCCACATTGCAGCATATGTCAGAACTTCCTTTTATTTAAGGCTGAATCGTATTCCATTGTCTGGACAGACCGCATTTTGTTTATCCATTCACGCATCAGTAGACATTTGGGTTGTTTTAGAATGTTCTTTTTAAAACTGCTAATCTGAATGTATCCCTGCAGTGAGACCCGCCCGCATCTTTAACAAGCTGGCGCGGCTGTGCCCCTTCCCCAGGCTTGTCTCACTATCCTCCGTCCCTGGGGCATCACCCCTATCCCTTCAGGTGCTGGCTGGGTGTTGGCCTGGGAAGCTGTTCCCACCTCATTACCTGGATAACTCACCCTGCAGGTCTCTGCTTCGCTGTCACTGCCTCCGGGGTCCTATCCACATCAGAAGGACCGGTCAGTCTCTCTCAGGGCCATCTTGTGTTTCCTCCTAGTACCGTTCACACCTGTCACTATGCCTCCAGTTCTGTGAGTGAGACCTGCTTCTGCACCAGACTCTAAGCTGAGTTTTGTTCACTCTGTATTCCTAGCAGACAGTAGGTACTCATGTAAACACTCATGTAAAGAATGAATGTTACATAGAGTACAGGGATGGAAGCAACTGACTCAGATTTGATCCTTAGCTTCGATGACCTTGAGAGAGGCTCTTAGCTTTTCTGAGTTTTCGTTTCCTCATCTGCACCAGGGCCAGTTGCATCAATCTTGCATATTTGTTGGGAGAAGGAAGGGACTAGAGCACCAGCACAGTGCCTCACATAGTAGGTGCTCAGCAAAATCACTGCCCTTCTTTCCTGTTAGCACAAATGCAGCCAGAAGGGGACTAAGGGTCAGAATGTGTTTGCTCCCATAAGCGCCCCAAATTGTACTGGCTCACGTGTGAGGCAGCATGTCCTGCGGAGAGAAGGATGTGGGAAGGTCCTTGTGAGGTCCATGGACCCTCTTTGCGAGTCCTGAACCCCCTACCTTGTCTCCATCAGCAATTTCACTGCCTGACCTTATTCTGAGCTATAGACACGAGTGTCGGGGGGGGGTGAAAGGCAGAGGGTGGGGAGCAGCTGGGGATCCTCCCCCAAATTTCATCACTTGGCCATTGAACTCTCCTGCCAAGAGGAATGCTCCACGCGACGTGTCAAGTAACCAGTGGCTAGGGACATCCTTTCCTTTCCTCCCCCGCACTGTTCTCAGCAGGATGAGCTGAGGGCAACGTGTCAGAGCAGGGCCCTGGGGTGCCCCCTGGGCATCACTAGAGCAAACATTAGTGCCAACATTCAGGCGGCTGCAGAATGCTGGAACGAAGCCTTGGAGCATCGGCTGGGTGAGAGAAACCGTGAACTTGTTTTTCTAGATTCAGACACTTCTTTTTGGATGCAGGGCTGACAATGGCCCTCCCATTATGTGGGACACCTCCACTGGGACTTCCTTTGAAATATCAGCTGGGTCAGGTTCTGTCTATGCAAATCATTTGCAGCGTTTATTCTGCTGTTCATTAACATAATAGCTCGTGGGCCTTCACACTAGCCTCTCTCCTCTGAAACATTTCACAGGCAAGAGAGGATCAATGGGGGACAGGAAATGCCTGCTTCCCTGTGAAGGGCATAGAGTTTTATTCTCAGCTCTTCAGCTGCTGTGTTATTGTATGCAACACCCACATCTCAGGAGCTTTATTTTTCCAATTAAGAACAAAGTGAAGCTGCAATTAAGTCCTGGATTAAGAAGCCCAGAATCTCAAGGGAGTTCTGAATTCTACCTGCAGCACTCTTTCCACAATGCTATGCTTGTTATCTAGGAAATGGGCCAGATTCCAGGTAGAACAGAAAAATAAACAGTGCACTGATGTGCTCATTGCACGAGACACTACTGAGGACCATCTCCTCCAGATGCAGGATTTACTCTGAGGGAGAGGACTGGAGGGGCGGTTCCCACCACCTCCTTCTCTTCTGGGAGAGCTTGGTTTATTTCTCTGCCAAGTAAGGGGGCGGGCCTCATCTGCTGCCCATTTCCCCCAAATGTCACCTTTTCAGGTTGTCACTTGATTTGCATACATACACGGACCACTTTTTCAGATTCTATGTGTGGTGCTATCAGCCTGTCTCTAAATCCACTCTCCCGTTGTACCAACACCTTCCCAGCACTTAGTATGGAGACACAGGAGAGCACGCAAACAATGCTTGGGAAGCTTTATTAATGTCATGCTATGGGTGGCAGGCAGGAATTCTGGCTTTGAGGAGCCTTTGTTTCTGAAGTGCTAAAAGCAAGGATACAGAACCACATATAAGATATAATCTCAGCTATGCACACACACACATACACACACACACATGCACACGTGCAAGACCAAAAAAGTCTGCACACTATCACTACAGTGTTCAAAGAGGTTATCTCTGAGTAGTTGGAATTATAATTGGTTTTTAGTTTTTTGTATTTTTTCGAAATGTCTGTAGGAGCTTACACTACTTCTGTCATCAGAAAAAAATAAACATTGTATTTCCTCTATAAAAGTATGCTTGAAATTGATTAATTTGTAAGTAGTCCTTAGGCAGCATTTTCAGAGGAATTAATGAACAGCCAGCTCAGGGCAGGGCCTTGGAGAAATGGACATGATGTCCATATCTGAGGTTGTGGGAGAGGCAGGGAAGTGGTGACAGGAAGAAGAAAGGGCCGTGGTCCAGCGGACAGTATCCCCCAACGTCACAGCTTTCTTACTGGTGGTTTTATGGGTCTCTCACGTATTGTCCTCTGCCACCTCCCAGAGCTGACACAGAGCTCTGGGCAGCCCAGCAGCTGGAATAGCTCCACTCCGAAGCTTTAAGGTGACAATCAAACCTGCATTATCAGTCAAGGCCCAACCAGGAAAGCAGAAACAGCTCCATATATTGAAAACAGAGGAAACTGGTTTCACTGGTGAGCGGCCAGTAGGGGACTGTGAAGCCATGGAGAGATTAGCACTAGCAGGAAGCCACCAGCACCTCTAGGCTGCAGGAACAAAGGAGTGGATGGTGAGTGACTGCGGGAGCTAGGCCTTCCGGTGGACCCAGGGCCAGGGAGGAGCACAGAGGACAGGGATGGAAAGGCCTGGCTTCTCCTTTCCTCCCTCTAGTCTTCCACCTGCACCTCCTGTGCCAAGCCCTGCTGGAAGCAGCTGAGCCTGAAGCCCGTGGGGTTCAGTCCCTGTGACATGGAGCCGAGGGGGGAAAAGGGGAGGGACCTGAGGGCAGACAGGTGCAGACTGACACACTGTTCGCCCCTGGGCCAAAGGAACTGTGCTACCGGCCCCTCTCTCCCCAATTCCCCACCTGTTAGCAGGACTGCTTGAATCATACCAGGTAATTATTTTCTAGTCTATATAACCTGCTAAATTGCAGAAGAAAACATTAAGCTTGTTTAAAAGGAACTCCGAGATGTTTTTGTACACGAGGGCACTGTGGTTTCAGGGTGCCCGTCCCTCATGGCTCTCACTTCCACGTTCACCCCACAGGGAGTGGCCATGGAGCCAGAGGATGGGAGGGTGAGCTTTATGACACTGGACCTGCCTTGAAACTAGTCCTTGCCTTGACAGAACGAAGGTTTCCCTTCCCTTTCCCCAAGTCCCAAACCTAATGTCCCCACCTTGCATCAGATGGAGGAGCAGAGGAACGGCAGGCTTCCAACCTAGGAGGCGGTACATGGGGGCAGGAAACCAAGACACCCCCCCCAGGCAAACAGATCCAAGGAACAAGAGAGGAAGGCTGGGGTCTGGTTTTGCTCTAGGGCACAGCGACCTAACCCAGACTTGGTCGAGGGTCTCGCCAATCAGATTAGTACTTCTCTCTTGTGGGGGAGAAAACAGGTGAAGCATAGGAGATTTTGTCTTATAAGCCAGAGCAAGAATTACAGAAAAGAAAGAGGAAGGGTGTCTCCTCCACCCTTACCTTAAACTGTGCAGATAACATGGTATATATTTGGGGGGCTGCCTCAGCCTTGAAGTTGAAGTCATGGGTGAAAAAAAAGCCAAGGTCCAGGTGGAATATATTGAGTAGGGGAACCTCTACAACTGAGAGATAATCTTTAATTAGCCTCTTACTTATATTTCTTTCCAGTTTCTTATAGGATCCTATTTTTGATAGGTAAATGTAATAAAACTGATCATACACATGTACAGTTTTATATTCTGCTCTTAAAAATTAACACTATATTATAAATTTTTAAATCTTAATATGAATAGGTTTATAGCAGCCCATTGAATGGTTGCTCAAAAATGTGGATGTAATTGTAGGACTTTCTCTACACAGAGTAAAAATACAGTCAGTCACACCTCTTCTATACTCTTTTTTTAAATTAATTTCTGGAACACCTTTTCTGGAATAGGCCTTTTGGGCAGAAAGTACATTTTGTTCCTTCACGATTCCCTGCCTGTCCACCTCCCACCCAAATTCTCCAAGAACACTTGATTCTTCCTCATCCCAAGAGAAAGACTGCATCCAGAGAGCAAGCTAACGAAAGTGGAGACCCAGATTTCCAGCACTGCAGTTCCCTCTGGCTGCCACAAGGTGTCACTGTTGAAGAGTAGTCCGGCTCATCCCACCTGGCAGTAACCATCCTCATCTATCCTAGGAGGTCCTCGCTAGTCCAGCCCTTTGTGGTTTACATTTCCACTCTCAGCCATTGTGCTCTAAAACACAACCACTAGGAAAGACTTGGGGCACTTCCAAGATCAGTCACATACAGTCCTGAAATCAATTCCACTACCAATTCTTAGGCCCCTGTTATGAACTTGGAACATGAGCCTTGAGTCTTTCTTACAGGATAACTTTATTTCAGGGTCTTGTTCATTTCTCTGCCACTAGACGTGAGCTCCCCTGATAGACCTTTCTGAATTCAAATTTGGAAGAGCAGCGGTTGGACTGTTGATTCTGGGATTCTTAGACAAACCAATCCACTTCCTCCCCAGGCAAAAACTCTGCAAATCAAGTATGTTGGCTTTTGCTAAACCATTCAGAAAAAGTGTTTTATGTCTTCCTTTCTTCAGGAAAATGGCTGCCTCCTTGCCCTATGTTTATAGGAGACAGTTGACACATTTTTTTGCAGCTTGAAAGTCTGCTTCAGTGCGATTTTCTATACCTGTCCTGAAATGTCTTTCTAAATTAAAGTCTCACCTCCAAGCTCCCTGTGACCTACTTATTGCCCTATTGCTGGCCTTTGAGTTGTGACATATTTTAAAAACTATAATAAATAATGTTGACTTCAGGTTTAAATATGGCCGGTTGTCATGTCTTTGTCTCCACTTCCTCCCAATATGTTATCGAGACAAACAACAACAACAAAAGGAAACAATAGGGGAAAATGTATGGCAGAACTCGAGACTGGGAAATATGCCATGGATAGAAAAGAAATCTTGAGACATTCTGGTGTGATGATAATCACAATAATAGCTATGTGGATTCACTACATTCCCATTATGGTGCAATGCCTTAATACATGCACCAAGTCATTTAATACATGCATCATGTCATTTAATACATGCATCATGTCATTTAATACAGGCACCAAGTCATTGAATACACACAGCAACCCTGTGAGATGGACAGGTGGAAGCTATAAAGCAGAGGGAAAACCGAGCCTTGCTCAGCCTTCTGTTGCACGCAGGGAAAGACGAGGAGGGCTCGCCCCACTGGATGCATTTCCCCAGCTGAGCCCAAGTGTAGGCTGGTCATGGGATGGTGGCGAGGGTGGGGTGAGGAGCTGAAGGGCCACTGTGCCAGGGCCACTAGCAGGTACCCTTCACCAAGCACAGCAGGCTTCTGATGTGGGTAGTGCACTCAGAGGTTGGGCCACGTGGCTGTGGCTGCCCTCACAAAACTGGAGTTCAGCTCCAAAAACCCCCAAGGGTTCAGCCCCAGAGCTCCTTCAGGGGAACTGAGGGGAGAGGGGAATACAGATCCCTTGCCATCCTGTCCACACTGCAGCAGGGCAAGGGCTGGATGGGGGAGCTGGTTGGGAAGTGCCTGGCTGTGTTATCTTCCCAGGACTCTCATTCTGGGGGACTTCCAGAGTCCTCCACCCTTTAGCAAGCTCCCGCACCTACTGCCACACCATTTTCCTTGCCCAAGCCAGGGTACTCAAGTCCCCAGCTTTGGGCTTTCTCCTGGTAGCTGAGGCACAGCGTGGCGAGAGGAAAGAGATGCTCCCAGAGCTGCCTTCGCCATAACTAGAGGGGTGTTTCCTGACACACCTTTGAACTATCTGGGTGCCTGGCTGATATTCGCCTTTGGCTGCAGATATCAAGAGTATTTGTGACATGGTTCTTACATCAGAAATATGAGCACCGTTTCCTCAATAAGAAGTCAAAAGGTGGGCAGCACGGGAGGTTGGTTTGGCAACTCAGCGTCATCAAGGACCAGACTCTTTTCTGCCATCCTCAGTAGGTTGGGTGTGTCTTTTTTTGTGTGTGGACACAGCATCAGCTTCTTGTTATAACGTCCAAAGTGTGAGGAAGCCATTAGTGGTGGTGGTGGGGGGAGGGGTAGAGGGAGAGGGGGTAGGGCTATACAGAGGTTTTCTCTTCCTCGCTCTCTTATTTAAAGAAGGAACTCCCACTGTATTTCCCCACACGTCTCACTGCCACATGCACAGCCTTAGATTAAGCAGTGGCAAAGAGGAGAGGACACTGGTGAGAGTGGCACTAGACTAATGACAAGTCAACCCTCACGACTGAGCACGCCATTGACCAGACAAATGGTGTTCCACAAACAAGAAAAAGAGGAATGGTTACTGGGTAGGTAACCAACAGCACCTCAATCACCCCTTCAGGGTTATGAGTCCCCTTCCTTAATGCCTTTTTCTTACAGGTGGACCAAGCTTCCTGAGGGCAGCACAGGTCCTGCCGTCCAGCGTGGCCTGCCCAAAGGGAGACTAAGTGGATATTTTAAAAAATATGTGGTTTTTTATGGGATACTAGCCAGCAATAAAAAAGACCAATTACGGATATGTGGAACAACACGGATGAATGTCGCAGGTGACGCTGTGCTAAGTGAAAGAAGACAGATGCCAAAGGATACATACTGCGTGATTCCAAGTCCATGAAGATTTAGAATAAGCAAAAAGATTTCAAGGTGGAAAAAGATCAATGGTTACTGCTGAGGAATGAGGGGATTACCTGGCCGGGGACACGAGGAGGCTTTCTGGGAACAGGGAAATGTTCTGCTTTGTGATAAGTGTGGGTTAGGAGGGTCTATTATTTGTCAGAATTGTACTGCAAAGCTGTGTTCATCCCAGCATACGTACAGCTGACCACAGTGACTGAGTGGGGGAGAGTGAGGGAGAGACACAGACGAAACAAGAATAGCAGAACTAGGCTAATTGTTGGAGCTGGTTGGCGGGAACATGAGGTTCATTATTGTCTTTATTGTGTTTATATTATATGTTGAGTTTTTCTAAGTTACAAAGAAATTCAGTATTTTCTTTTATCTCTTTCATTCCAATCTTGTTTTGGGAAGGTGAAAAATAATTTTTATTCATTTATTTATTTATTATTTTTATTTTTCAATTACAGTTGACATTCAATATTACTTTATATTAGTTTCAGGTGTACAGCATAGTGGTTAGACATTTATATAATTTATGCTGTGATCCCCCTGACCAGTCTGGTACCCAACTGGCACAATATATCGTTATTACCATATTATTGACTATATTCCCTGTGCTTTACTTTACATCCCCATGACTGTTTTGTAACTGCCAATATGTACTTCTTATTCTCTTCACTTTTTCACCCTGTTTCCCAACTCCCCTTCCATCTGGCAACTGTCAGTTTGTTCTCTGTATCTATGGGTCTATTTCTGTTTTGTTTATTTATTTTGTTCTTTAGAGTCCACATATCAGTGAGATCATATGGTATTTGTCATTCTCAGTCTGACTTATTTCACTTAGCATAATACCCTCTAGGGCCATCAAAATAGTAAGACTTGTTGTTGCAAATGGTTAAGATTTCATTTTTATTTTTTAAGAATTTATTGGGGAATTGGGGGAGGAGAACAGTGTTGAGGAATTGGGGAGGGGGATCAGCCAAGTTGTTGTCCTTCAGTCTTAGTTGTGGAGGGCACAGCTAGCTCAGCTCCAAGTTTAGTCACGCTGCTCAGCTCAACGTGCTATGGTCAACTAGTTGCAGGTGGGCGTAGCCACCATCCCATGTGGGAGTTGAACCAGCAGCCTCGTTGTTAAGAGCACATGCTCTATCCCCTGAGCCACCCGGGTGGCAGCTCAGCTCAAGGTGCTGAGTTCAGTCTTTAGTTGCGGGCTGGTGTAGCCCACCATCTCAAACAGGCAACCATTTTGTTAGAAGCACATGCTCTCACCAGCTGAGCCATCCTGCCACCTGTTGGCAGCTCAGTGGCAGCTCAGCTTGGGTGCAGCTCACTGGCCCATGTGGGAATCGAACCGGCGACCCTGTCGCTCAGAGCTCGCACTCTTGAGCAAGCTCTTAACCAACTGAGCCACTCAGCAGGCCCAAGATTTCATTTTTTTATTCCATTTCCAACTGGGTCTTTAGTTAGCATCTCCTCTCTCTGAGGTTTTTCTCCAGAAGAGGGCTTGGCCGGCAGCCCCTTGCTGCCTCTGGCATCACGGAAAGGGGCCTGGGCCTCTAACTGTGAGGTCTGGGTGACTGGCAGAGGTCCAGGTGCAGGCTCCACCTCCAACACACTGTGGACCCTGCCTTTGCAATTTGCAGTCTTTAGGCTCCTGGAAGAGGAAATGGTCACCCCCTGTGTGCCCAGCCCCTCGCACAAAGCCCTGCTGATAGTTGGTGCTTACCAAATGTTTGCTGAATGAATAAATTAACAGAAGAGTTAAGCCAGTAAATTATGGTCATAACAGTCTATCAACTTTTCAAAAAATAAGTGTATTGTAGGCAGAACTCAATTTATAATGGATTCTACTCCAGACGTTTATTTGTCAACTGGATTGCTTTTTTTATATTGCAGTATAATTGACATTATATTAGTTTCAGGTGTACAACCTAATGATTTGATATTTGTATATGCCGCGAAATGATCACCACAATAAGTCCATTCACCATCCGTCACCATACAAAGTTACAAAATTTTAAGGTTTCTTGATGAATTCCTCCTGAGTGGTGAAGCTTCCAGATCAGCCATAACAGATGGTGACCTACTTCTAATTACAACATGTGACATTGTCACAGTGAGAAAATGCTTCCTTGATGCCTTGTACTTCTCATCACTAAGGGTGGTTCCAGAATTTCTACCCAGAAAAGGGTTTCGAGACTTTGTCTGGAGGCAGAATTTGTTTTTACTTAGATTGCAACCTACGTAGATCACATTGAGTGTTGAATGAATGCACTGATGTCTGAGAGCAAGGCGGCCGAGTGTGGTGTGCATGGAGAAGCTTGTGGGTGCTTCTAGACCCAGCAAAACATCCCCAGCCTCTGGGGCTGGGCCTCACACAGGGGCGATGGAGGCTGCTCCCGGGGGTATTTAAGGAAAGCTCTCCAGCAGGTGGACGCAGAATCCATTGCCTACTTAATGTGCACGAGGTGCTATGTGCTACAGGTTTGATGTCCATTATTTCATTTTACCTACACAAATAATATCAGTGAGAATTATACAGATATTTCCATTTACAGAGGGGAAAACAGAGGCTTGGAGTATGGTTGTGCTTGGAGGTAATAAATACACTAACTCACTTAAGACACCTAATACCCAGTGACTCAGGGCCAAAGCCCTCAGTGCTATTGAGGTGACAAAATCCTTCTTGTGCCTGAGCTCAGTTACCATTACATTGCAGCTACTGCTGTGGATGCCAAAAATGCCATCCCACAGCCCGCCAGAGGAAAGAAAGTCAAGCTCTGAGAGTGCCTTCCACACACGCTGACAGGTCAGGGTGTCTCCCTTACTGTCCACTCAGGGAGACCTGGTAGATTCATGGCCTCTGGCTGCTGTAACAAATGAATACAAACCAAGTGGATTAGGACCATAAACATTTTTTTCTGTTACAATTATAGAGGCCAGAAACCAAAAGTCAGTTTCCCTGGGCTAAAATTTAGCTGTGGGCAGGACTGGTTCCTTCGGGGGAGAATCTGTTTCCTGGCCTTTCCAGCATCTGGAGACCCCTTCCTCCCATCAACCCCTGCTTCTGCCATAGTGTCTCCCACTGCTGACCGTGACCTTCTTGCCTCCTTCATAGGATACTTGTGATTATATTTAGGGTCCACTTGTGTACTCTTCCCATAGCAAGGTCTTCACCTTAGCCACATCTGCCAAGTCCCTTTTGCCATGTAAGGTCACCTTTGCAGGATTCAGTGGACACCTTGGGGGGCCATTATTCAGCCAACCCCACCCAGCATTCACTCATGGATCCAGCGTGAGTGGGCCAAGGGTCAGGGTCAGCAGGCCAAGTAAATAACTCAATTGGAATTGTAAACTTCAAAATATTATTTGTAAAAGTATAGAAGAGACAAACCATCTGACTGACACTTGAACACATCAACGCCTTTGACTTTTCCCATTTTCCCTCCTGCCCTGGGCTCAGCAGAGACATACATTCATGTAATTACAGTAGAGGGTGAATACAATTTTTTGTTCTGCTTATTTCACTTAATATAACATATATTTTAAAGTATTCATCGTTGTAACCAAGAACCTATTTTAAATTATTCTTTAATGTAAAGAGGGTAAGAGACTTCTTTAAAACACCAGGGACCACTGAGATTCACAGGGTGCAAAAGGACTGCACCCCATATCCTGGGCAAGACCTCTGTCACCATTCCTCCCTCAAAGTCAACATTAGGGCACTAGCCCTCCCATGCCATGCCCCCAGGACAGTTTTAGGTGCTTTCTATTGACAGCTTTAGAAATACATCTAATTTCTTCAAAGAAGACATACAGATGACCAATAGACATATGAAAAAAATGCTCAATGTCACTAATCATCATAGAAAAGCAAATTAAAACCACAATGAGATACCACCTCATACCTCTCAGAATGGCTATCATCAATAAATCAACAAATAGCAAGTATTAGTGAGGATGTAGAGAAAAGGGAACCCTCACACACTGTTGGGTAATTGCAAATTGGTGCAGCCACTATGGAAAATGGTATGGAGGTTCCTCAAAAAATTGAAACTAGAGCTGACATCCGACTCAGCAATTCCACTCCTGGGTATTTATCCAAAGAAATCCAAAACACCAATTCAAAAAGATATATGAACTCCTGTTCATTGCAGCATTATTTTTAATAGCCAAGATATGGAAGCTACCTAAGTGTCCATCGATAGACGATTGGATAGAGAAGAGATGGTACATATACACAATGGAATATTACTCAGCCATGAAAAAGAATGAAATCTTGCCATTTGTTACAACATGAATGGGTCTAGAGAGTATCATGTTAAGCAAAATAAGTCAGAGAGAGACAAATGCCATATGATTTCACTTATATGTGGAATCTAAGAAACAAACTCATCGATACAGAGAACAAACTGATGGTTGCCAGATGGGAGGGGTGTTGGGGGATGAGTGAAAAAGGGGAAGGGATTAAAAAATACAAATTGCCAGTTCTAAAAACAGTCACAGGGATGTAAAGTACAGCACAGGAAATATAAGCAATAATATTGTAATAACTGTGGATGGTGTCAGAATGGTACTAGATTCATCAGGGTGGTCAATTTGTAAGTTATATAAATGTCTAACCACTATGCTGTACACTTGAAACTAATATAATATTGTATGTCAACTGTAGTTGAAAAATAAAAAACTTGTAAAAAACAGAAATAAATACTCCCGGAAGTATGCCTAACCCTTTGATATCATTTGCAATCCCTTTGCTTCCTGCTGGATGAAGAGGACAAGTAGGTGCCACATGGACAGTGGGGCAAAGAAGAGGAAACACGTGCATTAGAGGAGACACCAAGCAGACACTGGCCTGTCTATCATTCTAAATTTATTTCCGAACTCACCCAGCCCAGCAGCTGAGCTATGAGAAGACTACTTACTGTGCTGGCTAGACATTTGGGCCTCTCTTATACTGGAAGTATTTCTTGCTGAAAGAGCAGCTGCATATGCCTCCCACAGAGAAGGAAAAGACAGCCAGCATGATGAGTGGTCTGAAAGTTTATTCAGTTCCTGCACGCAAAGGTTATTCTGAATCTGCCATTTTCTCGTTTTAAATCCTATAAAGGTAAAGCGGGAGCAAATTTTACTGTAATGGGGTGGGGGGAACCCAACCCTTTAGCTTGTGGTTTCAGTAATTAGCTCAATGTGCTAATGAGAGTCTTCAGGGAGGACAGCATTAATTAATGGGTGAATTTCACTTTAATAAATGTATAGGCAATTTTCTAAATGCAGATGGCCGAGCCCGCCCTGATGGCTCTACCTAGAGCCACTCAATGTGGTAAGTGTCTGAGGAAAGTGGTTAATTTGTAAAATGCTTCATGATCCTGATTAGAAGAGAAATAATGCTCATGTTTGCTTTCCAATGTATTATTCATCTCACAGGCTGAGAACTCCATCCTCACCCCTTCCCCATAGTGTCCTAAGGATTTTTGTTGCTCCTGTTGTCCTAAATGGGAAGACACCTCTCTCCTTGCTGGGGGCCTGGCCTTCCCCATCTGTGGGCTTTCTCTGCCCATTTCTGATCCCGAAGCCGGCCCGGGGTCTTTATCTTCTCTTGCTGAAAACTCTCAAGAGCCAGGATGTGGTCCAGGCGAGATCACTGGCACTGTTTTAGAGAAGGTTCTTCTCTATTATGATATGTCAAAATCCATTATGACCCCTATCTGGACAACAAAACCTCAGTTTAACAAATCTTCTATGAGCTAGACTCAAACAAATTGGAAAATCCAGTTAAATGGAAATGACTTGTCATTTTAAGAGTCAAAATGGGGCAGTGCTCCATGATGATTGTTATTGCTTAGGAAGAAGAGATGAATGACAAGCCAGCTGTTTGTACCTTCAGCAAACTCCTATTTCACTGGGTGTTTCCCACACTCGCTAGAGACCGCCAGTCACCATCGTGTACCCCATGCACCAGCACTGATATTCAGGAGGTGACTGAGGGGACTGCAAGAGCCTTGGGACAGACCCCACCCACTTGTCTTTGATGCATCCTAAAGGGGAGGTAAAGTGCCACACCCTAGGGACACTTTTATGTACATGAGGCAGAATATTTTTCCCTTCAATCCACAATGAGTAGCAAACAAAGTTAATCAGACATTACATTCTGATAAATAGATTCTGAATTCAGCACACAAGAGTCCAGTACAATCACAGAATCTGTGTCGTCCTGGAATCACAGGGTTTTTCTAAGAACCAGAATGGAACCTGGGCTATCGAGTGTTCATAGCCCAGGTGAGCAAAGCGAGGCCTGGAGGGATGGGGGGACTTGCTCAAAGCCCTTGGATGAACAGACCCAGCTCCCAATCTACAGATGAGAGCTCTGGTCTCCATGACCCAAGTGGAAGCTGAGATCTGCCTGCTGGCTTTTTTCTTGCCAACCCCTCAGTGTGCATATCTTCAGGGACCAGGCCATCATCACTGTGGGCTTGGAGGGATTCTAGTCTTGGGAATAAATAGGCTGCTAAATTTAGACAAATGTAGCAGATTTAGCAAAGTGAAGAAACCAACATGGTCACATCAGCACACACAGCAACTCTACCAGATATAATTATGTGTCTCTTGGAGACACCATCCTGATTCATGGATCCTGGAGGGCAGGAGGGCAGCTATCCATGTCTCATTTTATTTTATTTTTAAAGATTTTTTTTTATTGGGGAATGAGGAAGGGGAACAGACAAGTTGCTGATCTTTCGTTCTTCAGTCTAGTTGTGGAGGACATAGCTTTACTAGCCCATGTTGGTATTGTGATCATTGTGCTCTTTCCCGGCTGAGGCAATTGGTCTCTGGCCATTGGACGGCTGCTCACGGCAGCCCAGCACCAGGTTGAGCTGTTGTTCACCACCTTAGCTGTAGAGGGCGCAGCATCACTTGCCCATGTGGGATCCGAACTGGTGGCCCTGGTGCTCAGAGTTCACGCTCCCAAGCCAACTCTTAACCAACTAGCCACTCGGCTGGCCCCATGTCTCATTTTATAAGCAAGCTGAGAAGAGGAATGCAGACCTGATTCCCTCCCATCATATTGCTTATTGGGAATTAGATGATCAAAAACAACAGCTTAGGAAATTCTGGCTAAGAGTTAGAAGATAGAATGTGTGAAGGGCGAGCAGCACATCAACCTCCCTGGACTCTGGTCTGAGGCTCCGACTCAAGCCAGGTGAGCCCATCTTCTCTGTTAAGAGAAAGCACGGACCACTGAAAGTCAGCCTCCATGGCTGGGGCTGTATCATGCGCTTCATGGTCTAGTCTGAAAAGCCCACCAGCACACGTGGCTCTGAGATGGGGACCGTTTACGGAGCCACTTCTGGGGCAGTGTTCAAAAGTAGCGGAGAAATTGCATAGATCCTGTACACCCTCCACAGGTGTGCTCAGTCGGAGATGTTAATCTCTTAAGTCAGTGGTTCTCAACCTTCCTAATGCCGCGACCCCTTAATACAGTTCCTCACATTGTGGTGACCCCCAACCATAAAATTATTTTCGTTGCTACNTGCTACTCTGAGAGGCCTCATGAGTCCCCCGACCCCTCATTATTAATTGAGTGGACACCACTCCCAGTTGGGCTGCTGCCCAATGCAAAATTTTTAAACTTACCTCATGTAATGAGGAGCTCAATCGAGCATAATGTGCGACTGTTTCTTCTCAATATGTCATTCACTGCATTGTTAGGGGCAATGCCTTCATCGATGTCAGTTAGAAAAAGTAGACCTGTGCTATGAACGGTCTGGGTAATTTGGTCCTAAAACAATGACCCAGAAGGTATCGGTGGCATGGCCCATTAGGGAGACACTTTCCATGGGGTGGCTTTGAGCAACTCAGGAATCATGGCTTCAACCAGTGGGAGAATAATTTCCAGGTTCAGACCACAGGGCACTCCTAACACCTCTGGATGGCACTGCTCCAAGCCCAAAGATGCTGAGAAGACTTCCCCAGCGTGGCATTCCCCCAGGAGGCACTGGGACGCACTCCAGCGCTGTCCAGTTGGTGATCATCCAGCAAGTTCAGGGGTGTTTTCTGCAGAAGCTTTTCACCTGTGGGGCTTATTATCCTGTTTGGAGCTCCTTTAAATGTAGACAATCCATGCCAGCATGGTACTCTCATTGTTACCTCTGGTCTGTTGACCCCCCACTCTCCTTAGGGAGGAAAAGCCTGGAAACTGCGTCCTAATGGCCCAATTAGTCCTAATGCTGCGTGGTGTTGACTGTTTAGTTACCACCATATTGTGTACAGAACTAATTGTGGTGAAAGCAAATGAATGGTCAGGAAACAAACAGACTACTAGAAAATAATTACCTGGAGTGTTTCTCTTTAGTACCTGTGCAGCGGATTTCATTATAGTCAACAGCCTCTAAGCTGCTCGAAATAGTGGTATTTGTCATTTTCATAGAAACTTGATAATGACATTAATTTATCTTAATGGCCTGTTCTATTGTTATAAATAGTAAAATTAGCTTAAATTGTCTTGCTTTTGCTGGTTTTGGATGGCTGCAGAGGGCCCTGCAGCAGCCGACGAGTAGATAATTTGGTGTGCTTGACAGATTTCCAATAATTTGTTATGTGGAGGATGAGTAATGCTAGTACCATTAATGTTCATTTTCCTCTAAATTCATTACTGCCCTTTTCCCTTTTATCTTTTTTAATGTCTGGGCCATTTTTCTGTATTTCAAGTGGAGCCACAGAGTCTATTCATATTCAGCCAGCTATTAACATTCTGCACATAGCGAGCCTCCCAGAGAAATGACTCCTGATGAAATGATGAGCCTGGCCGCTGTGCATGACAGGAAAACAGGCAAAATGGGGGGCCGGCTGGTATCAGGGCCTGGGTATAATTAAATCAAATGTAATTTTAAAGAAATTTAAATGTTTTCATTTTATGGCAAAGGTAAAACATACTCAAGGGAGAGTCGAAGACAGTGTAAACGCATTAATAGCCCTCACTCCTCCCTCTGCATATCACTCCTGTTCTAACGTCACATGGCGTTTCATCAAAGATGAGTACACACCATTCCCTATCAATCCTTTTCTAATTAATCCCTAGTTTCTAATTAATTGACTAGTTTCATTTGTATAAACAGATATGTTGACTTAATACCTGGTACAAACATGAAGGCTATTTGTTTATCACCAGAAAAACTCCTAGAATTGCATTTATTCACTCTCAGTTCCAAATCTTTGTGTGTATAGGTCTGGGAAAGACCCCGGACTCAGTTGCATTGGTCTTCCAGCATTTTCCAAGTACATCTCCTCTTCTTTCATGTTGTGACATGAAGGCTACTGAATAACAAAGAGGCTGATTAGAGCTTTTTTTTGGGGAGCGGGGTGCGAGAGTGGGAGCAGGGCTCTGTGCCTGGTATGAAATGTGAACTATTGGGTTGTCGAAAAAGTCATGATGTATTTTTTCTCTGTTTTTCTTTGCGAAAATGCGTCATGACTGTTCCGACAACCCAATACTTTATCAATAGTCCCAGTCATCAGATGGGGTCTCCATGGACCCCATTTTATGGATGAGGAAGCTGAGGTTCAGGCCATTTACAAAGCCTGTCTGAAGTCAAAGGGGAAGGAGATGGTGGTGCCCGGACTCTGCTGAACCCCACTAAGAGTGGGGGAGCCTAGAGAGGAAAAGCCTCTGGGGAGAGCACAGAGCCTCTCAAACAGACACATCTGGGTTCCAATCCCACGTCTGCACCCACTAGCCACGCAGTCTTGGGCACGTTCTTGTACCTTGTTCTGATGTGCGTGACTTTAGTTTCCTCACGTGAGTAACCTTGCTTCACAGAGCAGTGGGGAAGATTAAAAGGAAAATGCAGCAAGGTGCTTCACCCAGTACCTGTGCCTTGGCCTAATTAAGGGAGAAGGAACAAGTCCCCAGAGCCTTCTCCAGCTTCCCCTGACGACCTCGCCATGGGACTTCAGTTGGCGCAGCACAGGCCCAAGCGGACAGGTGGACATCTCATGGACCAACGGCTTCCAGTCCATCCGCTGGATTTCCACCTTCAGATCACCTGTTCCCTCACCTGGAAGCGGAGGTAATGAAGTGGCCCACCCTTTGGGGAAGCATTGAGAATCATTCATATAATTATTTAGAGCATGCTGAAGTCTCAGGGTTAAGATTGTGATAATCATCATCACTGGCTATAATGAACTCACCGGATATTTTGCCCAAGAACCATGTCTTTGAAAATCATTATTTGTAATGTTACAAATGGAATGGCCCCAGCCTGGTCAGCTGCCAGCCAGGAGACTGGAGGGTCCTGGATGGGAGTCTCTGAGCATCCCAGGGGCACAGTGGGGTCAAACCACCTCCTCGGGGGTCCTTTGCTCCCAAGTCAGTAAATGCCACAGTGATACAGACCCCAGAATCGAAACAGCTCTTTCTAAGCTGTCAAGAGCCAGATGGCATCGCCTTCTCAGGAAGCCCCCTTCTCTCCGCCTTCCAGGTCCGTGGCCCACCTACATGTTGCCTCATCCCATGTGACTGCAGTCAGAAAGCCCACCTTGGTGATCTTTGAAAGAGCTCTTATGTATCAGGGGCTAGCTCCGTCCCAGGTGCTGCGCAAGACAGAAAGGAAGCCAGGTGTTCTCTCTGCCTGTCAGAGTTGATTATAGCTGTGATTGCAGAGGAGGAGGACGCAGGCCATCTGAGGAGGGAGATGGGGAGGGAGGGAAACTGTGGTGACTATGGTGTGGATTTGAGGGGGATGCTGAGGGACACTTGGCTTCTTTCGGGGTCTTGGCGGCTCCCTAAGGCAGGAGCCATGGCTTTTCTTGGAGGAGAACTGATTTTGCAGTCGCAGTGCCCAGTAAGTCTACCCATGGCTGTGGTTTGTGGGTGGTGGATGTAAGAGGGCAGGGGATGCTCTCGGGGAGAGGCGTGAGGACTATATGCGCGCGCACACACACCATGTGGGTGCCTGCCCGGGTGTGGAGGGGCAAAGGGGCCCTGTGGGAAGGATACAGGTGTGGGGCCTGAGACACCAGCCATGGGCTCTCACCTCTGCCACTTGGCCTCTGTGTCTCAGCTGACCGCGAGAAGAGTTTAGCACAAAGGTCCCTTCTGGCTGATTCCATACTTTAGGTGCCTTGCGGATATCATGTTATGAAGCTGGTGCAAATCGAAGGTCTCATGTACTGTGGTTTGTGAGGTGCCTCCAGCTCACAAACTGTGCAGGCTGCACCTGTTCCCCTCTGGGTCCTCTTTTTTTTTTTTTTTGCCTCTTCTTAGTAGTTCTGTTGTTGCCTGAACTTCTTACGGACTCCAAGTCCCTTGGAGATCTCACAGATGTGTCATATCTACTGAGCCCCCCTTAGGGGGCTCCCTGAGATAGTACTGAAACCAGCACTTAGGGGGAAAGACGGTGGGACTGGCCTATGGGCAGCCTCTGAGTGGTATCCACAGAGCTGTCTGCTCACATGCCATGTACTAAAAGGGAACATGCCTTGGGAGCCCCCTATGCTACTCTGAGAGGCCTCATGAGTCCCCCGACCCCTCATTATTAATTGAGTGGACACCACTCCCAGTTGGGCTGCTGCCCAATGCAAAATTTTTAAACTTACCTCATGTAATGAGGAGCTCAATCGAGCATAATGTGCGACTGTTTCTTCTCAATATGTCATTCACTGCATTGTTAGGGGCAATGCCTTCATCGATGTCAGTTAGAAAAAGTAGACCTGTGCTATGAACGGTCTGGGTAATTTGGTCCTAAAACAATGACCCAGAAGGTATCGGTGGCATGGCCCATTAGGGAGACACTTTCCATGGGGTGGCTTTGAGCAACTCAGGAATCATGGCTTCAACCAGTGGGAGAATAATTTCCAGGTTCAGACCACAGGGCACTCCTAACACCTCTGGATGGCACTGCTCCAAGCCCAAAGATGCTGAGAAGACTTCCCCAGCGTGGCATTCCCCCAGGAGGCACTGGGACGCACTCCAGCGCTGTCCAGTTGGTGATCATCCAGCAAGTTCAGGGGTGTTTTCTGCAGAAGCTTTTCACCTGTGGGGCTTATTATCCTGTTTGGAGCTCCTTTAAATGTAGACAATCCATGCCAGCATGGTACTCTCATTGTTACCTCTGGTCTGTTGACCCCCCACTCTCCTTAGGGAGGAAAAGCCTGGAAACTGCGTCCTAATGGCCCAATTAGTCCTAATGCTGCGTGGTGTTGACTGTTTAGTTACCACCATATTGTGTACAGAACTAATTGTGGTGAAAGCAAATGAATGGTCAGGAAACAAACAGACTACTAGAAAATAATTACCTGGAGTGTTTCTCTTTAGTACCTGTGCAGCGGATTTCATTATAGTCAACAGCCTCTAAGCTGCTCGAAATAGTGGTATTTGTCATTTTCATAGAAACTTGATAATGACATTAATTTATCTTAATGGCCTGTTCTATTGTTATAAATAGTAAAATTAGCTTAAATTGTCTTGCTTTTGCTGGTTTTGGATGGCTGCAGAGGGCCCTGCAGCAGCCGACGAGTAGATAATTTGGTGTGCTTGACAGATTTCCAATAATTTGTTATGTGGAGGATGAGTAATGCTAGTACCATTAATGTTCATTTTCCTCTAAATTCATTACTGCCCTTTTCCCTTTTATCTTTTTTAATGTCTGGGCCATTTTTCTGTATTTCAAGTGGAGCCACAGAGTCTATTCATATTCAGCCAGCTATTAACATTCTGCACATAGCGAGCCTCCCAGAGAAATGACTCCTGATGAAATGATGAGCCTGGCCGCTGTGCATGACAGGAAAACAGGCAAAATGGGGGGCCGGCTGGTATCAGGGCCTGGGTATAATTAAATCAAATGTAATTTTAAAGAAATTTAAATGTTTTCATTTTATGGCAAAGGTAAAACATACTCAAGGGAGAGTCGAAGACAGTGTAAACGCATTAATAGCCCTCACTCCTCCCTCTGCATATCACTCCTGTTCTAACGTCACATGGCGTTTCATCAAAGATGAGTACACACCATTCCCTATCAATCCTTTTCTAATTAATCCCTAGTTTCTAATTAATTGACTAGTTTCATTTGTATAAACAGATATGTTGACTTAATACCTGGTACAAACATGAAGGCTATTTGTTTATCACCAGAAAAACTCCTAGAATTGCATTTATTCACTCTCAGTTCCAAATCTTTGTGTGTATAGGTCTGGGAAAGACCCCGGACTCAGTTGCATTGGTCTTCCAGCATTTTCCAAGTACATCTCCTCTTCTTTCATGTTGTGACATGAAGGCTACTGAATAACAAAGAGGCTGATTAGAGCTTTTTTTTTATCATTTTAATAATGCTCACATTTTGGCTACTGAACATGAAAAAAAATGTGCAGCCATTATTCTGGACAATGGAAAGACATTGGAATGCAAAGCCAGTTTCTTTTTACAACTTGGGCAGAACGGATGTTGAGAGGTCAGCGCTTACAGACACAAGTTCTTAGCCTGAGTGCCACAAGCTACCTCACTATCACCGTCACCCCAGGTTAAAATACCCATGTGGGGTCCAGTGAAAACATAAGCATAATTAGAATATGCTTTTATATTATAAACTGAGTCTTTTTAAAATGTAAACTTAACAAAAAGGAAATATTGACTTTCTTAATGATGCTTTGTCTCAAGATGAGGGTGATTCTTTTTCTGTAACTGCTAAACTTGTTCCGGTGGTCCCATTGGGGGGTGTTGAGGAAGAAAGGAGCACTGAATTTTTTTTAATGGGACTCTGGACATTTCTGTCAACCCAAAAGTCCCCAAAATGATGACTTTCACACTGAAATAGCAAATCATCGTTTAAAGAACTTCTTGTGTTCATGAGACAGAATGATTCCTGTTTTCCACTGATACAAACAGATTTTAAAAGCAGTCTGTTCAATAAGATCACCAAATGTGCTCTCGAGTGTATGCCCAGGCCCTGAAAACCTTGGGGAGGGATGAAAGATAATGTACTAATAATGTGATGTATCAGAGGGGCAATTCATAAAATATTTATCCTAAAGCAGAAAATGTGGCTGTCTGCCTTGTTCATTTATAAAATAATAGTTTAGGGGAATTAGGTACCAGCTAAATCCCTTAGTCAGTGTGGTTGGTTTCACCCAGAGTCCATTAGACTAGGTTATGTATCTGCGGAGGAAGACGCAGCCTGTCAGTGGCGCATAATGGATCATGAAAGACAAATGGAATTACGCAATTGAATAATTAGAGTACTGCCCACCAGCACGGCTCTAAGTAAAGGGTGTGGGGGCTTCCATTAGAAACCTCCCTTTCAATGGTTAGAAATCCATCTGGGGAAATTTGGCTGGTGCTGAAAGTTAGTGCCCAGTGGGGAAGGAAGGGGAAAGAATCTCCCCAGGAGCATCCTGGTACCCAAAGCCTATGTTGGGTGACTTAGGAGCCATGCTAGAGGGACTTGAGCCCGGCCCCCTTCCCCCACCTAAGTCTCCCAACCAGATTTGATGGAATTAAATATGTCCCTGGAGAGGGCACAGTCTGACCTGTTCCTCTGTCCTCAGCCTTGGAACACTCAGAGATGCCTTAGGGAAACCCTGTCCTATGAATGATGTACCCTGGGATTGTGCAGTATGCAACCTACACAACTGGGCTCAGACACCCTTAGAGGGCCACATCTCCAGCACTTAGCACAGTACCTGGCACACAAGGGCTGCTCAACACTATCTGATTAACGAACAAACCAATTATTATGACCTTTACCGAATTCAGTGAAAAACAAGAAAAGACAAATCTCAAATAAAGGTGGCACCACCTTTGACAAGGTTAGACAAGGCAACCTTGACACCTTTGACAAGACAAGAAGACAAAAGAAGAATAGGTGCAGCTTTCTACAGATCCATTATGAGAAGAGAATGAAGTCTCTGGGTCATTGCTAAGAAACCCAGAATGCATTTTTTACTCAATAAGTATTTATCGAGCAGCTGCAATGTGCCAGGCTATGCTAAGTGATAGGAAGGCAAGGATGAAACTCAGGGTCCAATCTCAAGGAACTCTGTGTATACTGGGGTGACATCAAGCTGGAGGATAGGGCTGTTTGCAGCACGGGGGTACTGTGGAGGCGCCCTCAGTGTTCCCGGAGGGCCTCTGGCATCTAAGCACATCCATGCCCAGTAAAACCTGCACAAACATTCAAATGTTTTAATTCAACAGCATCTAACTGTATTCTGAAAACCATTGCCGGAAGGAAAGAAGGTTTTTATTAAATATGTGACTACGTATAGAGGGAAAAGCAAAACCCCCTGGCGTGGGGCTTGGCCTTTTATTAGCTAGGTGACCTTGGGTGAGTCACTGAATGTCTTTAAGCCCTGGTTCTCTCGGTGTTGGCGGAGCTGATAACCGCCACCGCAAAGGGTTCTGGGGATTAGGTGAGAGACAGTACGTCTGAGTGCACTGTGAACTCTAAACGTACACATGCTCGTTATGGCCCTCACTATTTACAGGAAGTTCACACAAGTTCATGAAGCTTTCATTGATTAAACACATACATATCTAATACACCATACACATTCGGATGAGGTCACATTGGCTCTATTTTATTTAGAGAGGAGAGTGAGACTTTAGAAGGCTCAGGTATCTGCTCTAATTGGACGGCTGGTAACCAATGACATGGCAGGACTCAGGCTCAGGTCTGCCCCCACAGAGGCCCTGGGGCAGCAGGTTTTGCTTGGCCTACACAGATCAAGGTCCTGGCACAACAGATGTGCTGGTCACATGTGCACAGTCTCCAGGAGGAAATCCCTGCCCTGGTGGACATACCAAGGGACAGAGGCTCCCGAGGAGATGTCGCTGGGGGCTGGGGTGTGACAACCTGTGGATCCAGAGAGCAAGTCCTGCTCACAGTTTGCTCGGAGGCCAAGGCGGCCACATTGCTGTCCAAGCATTTGCTTTATTCATAACTTTGCTCAGAGTCTCCCCAAATGAGTCAATAACTCTTAAGTTCCTGTTCAGTACAGAGACATGCCGACATCCCAAGTTACCTCCATCTTCGTTTAGCCTGCCTCCTCCCTGCTCCTCTCCTGAGCCTTCTCTCACCTGCTGCTGGGGCTCGGTCTCTCCTGCTGCCTCCAAATTCTTGTACTGTCGCCATTTCTGACCTCTGTCTCCAACCATCTCTTCCCCCAACTCCTTCATGTCAGCTTACAGATATGGTCAGTCTACCAAATCCTAAAAAAAGAATTCCTCAAAAAACAGCCTTTCAACCAATCTGTTGGTCCCACAGGTACTGCCGTAACTTTCTTTTTCTTTTCTTTTCTTTTAAAGATTTTAATGGGGAATCGGGGAAAGGGAACAGACAAGTTGCTGTCCTTTTGTGCTTCCGTCTAGTTGTGGAGGACATTGCTTCACTGGCCCATGTTGGTATTATCATTGCGCTCTTCCCGGGTGAGGCAGTCGCTCACCAACCATTGGATGGCTACTCACAGCGGTTCTTTGGCAGCTCATGCTGGCTGCCAGCCACTCACGGTAGCTTATGGCAGCCCACTGCAGCCTACACCGGCTCCAGCCACTCACAGCAGCCCAGCTCCAGTTGTTCACCATCCTAGCTGTAGAGGGCGCAGCATCACGGGCCCTCAAGTGGGATCTGAACCGGGGCCCTGCTGCTCAGAGCTGGTGTCCCAAGCCAACTCCCAACCAATGCGCCACATGGCCGGCCCTGCTATAACTTTCTTATCTCCTACCTCTCATTACCTTTTCTGAGAGAATCCAGTATTGTTCTGTTCCCACTCCTTCCCTTTCTGTCACCCTTCAACCCTAGGCATGCCCAGTACTAGGCAGGATCTGCTTTTTCTGGAGTCACTGACTACCTGCTTCCTCCAGGTCCACTGTCTTCAACCCATCATCACAGCAGTGGATGCTGCTGCCTGTGTCCTCCTCTCCCAAGTCTCCTCCTTCAGCCTCCCCACAGCGCTTCCTTGTGTCTCCCCCATGAGCCCGTGGACACCTACACAGATTCCTCTTCCTCCTCCTCTAGCCCTTGAAAACATGGCTTCCTCCAGGTCTTTGTCCTGTGGCCTCAATGCTACATGTTCATCACTGGCCATCTTGTCCACTTCAACTGTCACCTGTCTGCTGATGACTTTCAGGCCTATGAACAGATCCCATTTCTCTCAGCCTCTCCCTTCCAGCATTTTCTTCCTTCCCTTCTTCCCCCTTCCAATATTTTTCAGTGTCTACCATATGTCTGGTCCCATGCTTGGCTCTGGATACAAAGAAGGGTCCTCTGTAGTTCCAGACCTGAGTGACCCTTGCTATCTGCTGCCACCCTCTCAGGATGTCCCTCCCACAAGTGCCTCAAAAGCAATGCGACATCACCCAGGCACCCCAGCCTGAAATGTTAGAGGCCTTCTCACTTTCCACCTCTCTCTCACACTCCACATCTAATCTATCACCCAAACCCATTCAACCTCATCTGATAAATATGCATTCTTCCCACTGTCACCGTCTTCTGCCTTCCCACTGTAATTGCCATGGATGAATGGCTAAACAAAGTGTGGTACATACATATGATGGAATATTATTCAGATTATTCAACCTTAAAAAGGAAGGAAAATCTGACACATGCTATAAAGTTGGTGACCCTTGAGGACATGATGCTAAGTGAAATAAGCCAATCACAAAATGGCAAATACTGTGTGATCCCACTTACATGAGGTACCTAAAGTAGTCGGATTCATAGAAACAGAAAGTAGAATCATGATTGTCAAGGGCCAGGGGCAGGGGCAGGGGAACAGGATGGGGAGTTATTATTTAATGGGTTCAGAGTTTCAGTGTTGCAGGATGAAAAGAGTTCTGAGATGGATGGTGGTGATGGTTGCACAATAAGAAGGTACTTAATGCCACTGAATGTGTACTTAAAAATGCTCAAGATGGTAAATTTTATGTGTATTTTACTACAATTAAAAAAATAATATAATAGTGCCAGGTGGGTATTAGACTAATCAGGGGGATCACATCATAAATTATATAAATGTCTTACCACTGTGCTGTATACCAGAAAGTAATATAAACTAATATTGACTGTCAGCTGTAATTAAAAAATAAAAAGTTTTTAAAAAAGAAAAAAATAATAATAATATATTTTTTTAAATCATACAAGCTGGAGCTGGCATTCTGGAAACACATCCTTAGCAGATAGGAGTTAGTGCAACAAAACGTATGCTATGCATTAGAAAAATGGAATGCTTAAAGCCACTAACAAGTGTTTAGTTATACAAATTTTACACCTTCTGATATGTAATAAAGGGAGTCATATTTTCTCCTTTTGTAAGTTAGCAAGTTGAAGGGAAAGTCAGTCCTTCCATGATCTACAGTGGGGAGAGGGTGGGGTTGAGTGAAAGGAGGGCGCAAAGCTGCAAGTGTACTATAATCTTGTTATAACAGTAACAACAAAATTAACCAGTGGTATTTAGTGTGTCTGTGTGCTAAACACTTTGTAATCATCATTTAAAAAATATCCATAGCACTTCATGAGGTAAAAATTATTCTAATTTTCCCAGCAAGAAAACTGAGGTTTAGGGAGAAGAGAGGAGAGAGAGAGAGAGAGAGAGAGAGAGAGAGAGAGAGAGAGAGAGAGAGAGAGAGAGAGAAAATTAGGATAGATAGATGATAGATAGATAGATAGATAGATAGATAGATAGATAGATAGATAGATAAAGAAGCAGCAGTATACTTTACTGTTCCTGCAAATAGGCTCTTCATTCTGCAGGGAACATGGGGTGTTATTATTTCTTGTTGAATTCTTACAGTTTTCCAATTAAAGAGGAGAGAATGGGTTATTCTCTCCCATATTCAGTTTGACATATCTCACTGAGGAAGACTGATGGGCCTGGCTTGGGTCATGTCCTTTCCTGAAGCAATCACTGTGGTCAAGGGAGATGGACTAATAGAATTGGCCCAGTGAAAGATGGGGTCTTTAAATCAAACAAACACCCTTGTCATGTTCCTGATTTTAAGGGAGATGCATCTGATCCATTACCATTAAAAAGCACAAATGACAAAAGAAAAAATAATAATAAATTGAACTTTTTCATAGTTAAAAACTTTTGTGCTTCACTATCAGGAAAGTAAAAAGACAACCCATAGAAAAAGGGACAAATATTTACAAATCATACATCTGACAAGGGACTGGTATCCAGAATATATAAAGAACTCTTACAACTTAACAAGAAAAAGACAGATAACCCGATGGATTTGAATAAGTGTTTCTCTGAAAAAGATATACAAATGGCCAATAAGCACATGAAAAGATGCTCAACATTAGTAGTCATTAAAATAATCCAAATAGAAACCACAGTGAAATCCACATCAAACCCATTAGGATGGCTATAATAAAAGACAGACAATAACAAAAGTTGGGAAAGATGTGGAAAATTGGAACACTCATATCTTGCTGGTGGGAATGAAAAATAGTGCAGCTGTTTTGGAAAACAGTTTGGCAGTTCCTCAAAACAGTGAGACATGGAGTTACATATGACCCAGCAATTACACTCCTACGTGTATACCCAAGAGAATTGAAACACATATCCACACAAAAATGTGTACATGAATTTCATTGCAGCATTATTCATAATAGCCAAAAAATGGAAACCCAAACATTCATCAACTGATGAATAGATATAAACAAAATGTGGGCTATCTATACAATTGGAATATTACCATATTTTGTCATGTATAATGCACATTTTTTTGTCCAAATTTGTGAAGGAAAAATAAGGATGCACATTATATATGGGTACTAACTCCGTATCTATATAAATGTTTTTAGTTCTTTTATTTATGCTTATGAGTTAAAAATGTAACTCTAGAAATCAATAACAATATTCATATGCAAAATAATACCCTGGAACATGACAATCAGTTTTGTTGAACTTACAAAGAACTTGCAACGACGAAGAGTTATTGGCCTTCTACGATGTGTAAATATCGTAAATTTGTTACCGGTACATATAATTTCTTGTACCTTGTATCTGTTCTTGTGTTTTGTAATTATTTGTTACATAAAATTTCTTGTACCATAATATGTTAAAAAATAATTGCTAAAATTCCTTTATAACACAAAAAAGAAGTATCTAAATGTAAACAAATAAAAATTTGAATTAAAAAATTAAAATGAAAGATTTCTTTCCCTGAAAGTTTGGGCTAAAAACGTGGGTGCGCATTATACACGGGAGTGCATTATACACGGCAAAATACAGTATTGGACCATAAAAAGGAATGAAGTACTGATACATGCCACAACATAGATGAACCTTAAAAATATAATGCTAAGTGGGAGAAGCCAGTCATAAGAGACCGCACATTTACGATTCTATTTATAGGACATGTTCACAATAGGTGAACCCATAGAGAAAGAAAGTAAATTAGTTATTGCCAGGGGAAGGAGGATGGGACATTGATGGCTATGGAGTTCTTTTGGGGGTGATGAAAAAGTTCTGGAATCCAATAGTGATGATGGTTATATAACTTTGTGAATACACTAAACCAAACGCCTTAAAAGGGCGACTTCATGATCTGTGAATTTTCTCAATTTGAAGAATTAAAAAGCAATTGAATTTCTGTATATCAGCAATAAACTTAGAAAATACAATCTAAAAACATATTGTTTATAATATCAGCAAAAGCATAAAATAGTAGGAATAAATGTAACAAAAACAAATTCTTACAGAAAAAGATGAAAAGGCATTGCAACAATTTATTTTTTATTTTAGCAGTTTTTAATGAAAGTTGTATATAAGATTACTTTATTCCTGCATTTTCTCAATTGTTTCTTTCTTATGTTTACCCTTTTCTTTTCCTCTTGACAAATTTGCTTTGTGTTCAAAGATTTTTTTTTTGTAGTGTTTGTCCAGTGTTAATCTAGTGATAACCACCCTCCTGGGGCAAATGCCAAAGAGACGCTGTGTCATTCGCCTCCTCCTGCTTGTTCAGTGTAAATGACATAGTTTTTCTTGTAACCCTGACGACTTTGCCTGTCTGCTGACCTTTCTGGTGTCCTCACACAACCTGAACTCCAATCATCCTTTCAGACGGGCAAGGATGGAACCCTGTTCTTGTTTCTCTGTTCTTCAGAGAAAAGGGACATGATCTTCCTGTGAACATGGCAAAAGGCAATGAAATGCCTTTTATGGTCTTGCTCTGGTCACAAGTCACAAAGGGCTTGAACTTCATTTTGGCGGCTGGCACATCAGCGATGACCACAAAAGGGAAGACTTTCAACACATTGAAAAGACCAAAACAAATGTTGGAAAAATGAAGTTCAGGGATAGAAGACATCGATATTGTAAATGTGAGATTGTGAAGATGTCAGTGCTCTCTGAATGATCTCAAAGCAATTCCAATCAAAATGCAAACAGGCTTTTTCAAGGAACTTAGCAAACTGAATCTAATATTTATGTGAGAGTAAAGAACCAAGAGTAGACAAAGAATCCCTGAAGAAGAAAAAGGCAGAGGGACTCTAAAGCAAACATAAAGTCTCATTATACAGCTATTATCATAGGGAAAAAAATAAAATTGGACTCCTTTGTGACACCATGCACAAAGATAAATTCTGATGGAAGAAAGATGTAAATGTGAAAGGTAAAACCTAAATATAGGAGAGTATCACAATGACACAGGCATAGGAAGAATTTCTTAAACCAGTTCCCAAAAGTACTAATTATGAATGAAAAGATTGGTAAATGCAACTACTTTAAAACTGAGAACTCCATTCATCAAAAGACAACATAGAGGGAATTAAAAGACAATTCAGGTGAAATGCATAGTGGTTGGTACTCCGGATTGAAATAGCAAAAGGGTGTTGCTGGAAAAACTGCTAAAATCCGAATGAAGTCTAGAAGTTTAGTTAATAGTAGCATATTTCAGTGTTGGTTTCTTAGTTGTGGCAAATACACCTTGGTAATTTAAGAAGTGAACAGTAGGGGAACTTGGGTGAGGAGTAAATGGTAATTCTCTGTACTATCTGTGCAACGATTCTGTAAATTTAAAATTATTCCAAAATAAAAAGTTTATTCACAATCTGGGAATCGATTTTTATAAAAATCCTTAATCAATAAAAGATTAATTTTAAATAACTACAAAAAAATCAACAAGAAAATGTCATGCCATCCAACAATAAAATGGGCAAAAGTTATGCACAGATATTTTTCAGAAGAGCAAAAGTAAATGGCAAATGAACTTAAGGCAAGATGACAATCTCATCTTAATAAGCAGACAACTGTAAATTAACGCAACAATGCCATCCAATCTCAACAATCCTCTTATAAACCGCTGGTTGGAATGTAAAATGGTACAGTCACTCAGGAAACAATTTAGAGGCCCGACAATCCCTTTTCTAAGTATGTGTCATAGAGTCATCTGGAAAAATGTTTGCAGCAGCACTGCCCATAATAGACAAAAACTAAAAATGACTGAAATGTCATCAATAGGAGAATGGATAAGTAAATTATGGTGTGCTCACACGATGAAATGTTATACAGCAGTGAAAATGGTTGACTGTCAGCAACATGCAAAAGGAAGGATGAATCTTCAAAACAATGTTGAATCAAAAAAAGTCTCAGAAGAGCCAACATATAGTATAATATTTTATGAAGTTCAAAAGCAAGCACAATTAGACTTCATATTATAAAACTGCAAATAAATAATAAGGACTTGATAAACACAACATTTAGGATAGTGGTTACCCCAGGATTAAAGATGAGGCAGGGGGATGGGTTCAGGGAGGGACACTCAACTACTTTTAGTGGCCTTGGTGACATTCTTGTTTTCGGGTCAGGTGGTGGGTTCACGGTATTCATTTTATTATTATGCCTTGTATTACATGGATTATTTTGTATCTGTTAAATGTTACAGAATTTTAAAAATTTAAAGATAATTTTAAAAAAACAAGCAATGGGCGGAGCAAGTATCCAAAATTTTTTAGAGGGTTGTATTTTTAAAAAACTCTAGTGTTTCTAGAGGAAAATGGAATCTTTTAAAAGTCTTCAGGAGACAATGGAAGCATCCACATGTCTTCTCAGCTGGAATTTATGCCGAGAATGTAGAAAAGACTGCTGATCTTAGTCAATTTATTGAGAGGGCATGGTGGGTGGATTAATATGAAAGTGCTGTTCAGCCTCTCAACAAACCTTCGCTAAAAAAGGTGGGTGCTGAGCCACTGGTGCTCTGGAGGACGCCCGGATGGGAGGGACACAGGTCCACCGCCAAGGGTCTCGACATGAAACTTCCGGAGATCTGGGGGCATGCTGACATGTCTGGAACTGTCAAGAAGTGGCTTCTTGCTCTGAGCCCGATCTGCCTCCCTACAATTCCCGACTCAGCACCAGCTCAGCCCTCTGTGGAGATGTCCTCTCTATTCCACACAACAGCTGCAAACTTACGGTGACAGCAGGTATGTGACCTGGGTTATTTCAGGGTAAACACCCGCTGTTTCCTCAATCATACCGCACATGACAAGGTCTCCAGAGCTCCCTCTGGACACCATCCAGATTCCCATGTCCACCTCTAGAAGTGCCCACAAGGACTGGATGTGATGTGCTCAGAACAAAGGACAATGGCGGCTCCTTCCTCCCTTCCTGGAGGCGCTATGTTCCAACTGTGTTCATATAACTGAAAACAGCACCAGCAGCCAGGTTACATGTTAATTCATACTGAATTGGGGGCTATCTAGAATTTCTAACTTTCCCCCCATCTCGTAGTTATTCAATTAATTATTTGAACCTAAATGAAGCATTTTACCTTTTAAAAGCTCATCCTTTCAGTTTCAGTTTATTAAGATCATTTTGAGTCTGAATATTTGTTCATCTAACCTTTTTACTCTCCCACCTAGCTTTATGTCATTTTGTGGTAAAAGTACCTAGGCGAACCTCCAAGGACAGAGCTCTGACCCGTGACATTACAGTCTCTTCTCAGTTGACTCTGAAGCATTGAAAATGAGTTAATATCCTTTTCAACCTATCTTAATAGCTCTGAGTATAATAACATCCATTTCACATCTCAGAAACCTTTTTTTTTTTTTTAAATCACTTTCACCATGGAGACTGTGCTTTCAGGTCATTTCATCCCCAGTTCAGACAGGCCAGAGTGTTATTCATTATTATTAGTTTTTGAGATATAATTGACATATAACATTATATTAGTTTCAGGTGTACAATGTAATGATTTGGTATTTGTATATATTGCAAAGTGATCACCATAATAAGTCTTGTTAATGTCTGTCCCCATATATAGTTACACATTTGTTTCTTGTGACAAGGACTAAGACGTAGTCTCTTAGCAACTTTCAAATACGCAATACAGCATTATTATTAACTACAGTCACGATGCTGTACATTATTACATCCCCAGGACTTATTTACTTTATAACCGGAAGTTTGTACCTTTTGACCCCTTTCACGCATTTCTCCCATCCCCACCCCTTGCCTCTGGCAACCACCAATCTGTTCTCTATATCTATGGCTTTCTGTTGTTTTTTTGTTTTGTTTTGTTTTTAGATTCCACATGTAAATGAGATCACATGGTATTTATCTTTCTTTCTTTGACTTTTTTCACCTAGTATAATTAGCACAACACCTTCAAGGTTCATCCATGTTGTCACAAATGGCACAATTATTCTTTCTTATGGCTGAGTAACATTCCATTATATATATGGACACTTAGGTTGATTCCATGTCTTGGCAATTATAAATAATGCTGAAATGAACATGGGGGTGCAGATATCTTTTGAAGTTGGTATTTTCTATAGTGGCTGCATCAATTTACATTCCCACCAACAGTGCACAAAGGTTCCCTTTTTTCCACATCCTCGCCAACACTTCTTATTGCTTGTCTTTTTGATAGAGCCATTCTGACAGGTGTGAGGTGATATCTCATTGTGGTATTGATTTGCATTTCCGTGAGAATTAGGGATGTTGAGCATCTTTTCATGCACCTGTTGGCCTTCCATAAGGAGTGTTATTCTTACTAAAGTTATGCACTGAGCCAAATGCCCACTCCAGTCAAACCTTTGAGAAGTCCATAATAGCCTCTCACTAATTTCTCCAGAATCTCCTATGTCTGAGTGTAATGTTTCTATGTCACTCACCCTCTTCTTAGTGTTACATGCGAGAGTGAAATAAAGGGTAGATGCCTGTGGAAAGATGCAGCCTCAGAAGTCACCAAAAGGCGCCCGACACAATTGAGCTTCTAAGTGAGTAGTGGCTGGGGAGAGATTCCTCCTCTTATGCCATCATCTTTACATCACTGAAACGCTTTTAATCTTCATCCCTCTTAGGTTTCTTTTAACCATCAGCACTTGTCTAACACAATTTGAAACTCCTCCCTTATGCCTAGACCCTATAAAGATGAAGTCCCCCCAAAAGCAGGCAATTTGGATTTGGTGGGGGAAGGAGTCAAAATGGAATGTCCTGAGCCAAAGCTTTCCTAAAGTACTCCTCAACTGCCACCCTGCCCCAGCTATGGGACCAGATCCAGGGCACTTGGGAGCAGGTGTGAGCGGTGCCAACTGATGGGAGAAGGGCGGAGACCCCATCCTGAGCCTGCCAGCAAGTTCCACTCCAGGTATCTCTAACGGGGAGGGGCTGCTTGACCAGCCGGCTGGCCAAGGAGCTACATTGTGCAAGGTACTTTACTTAATTTCTACATCTATAAAACAGGAATGACAATACTTTACAGGGTTTGCTTTGCTCCGGGTCAGTAGACTGGAATCCACTTTTGTCTCTGTTTCTTCCCAGCTTAGTGTCTGTAGAAAACTCTCCACCTCACTGAACTTGAGTTTCTTCATTGTCACTAAGGAGATCTGTCTATATGTCCTCTAAGGTCTCTTGCGGGGCTAAATACCAGGTGCGAGATCAGTTTTTACCTGAGTTCAGTTTTCATCAGAGTAACGCGCAGATGGAGGTATGGTTAATCATGTGTTAAACAGTTCGGTTTTTATTTTGGAGAAACACCTACTGCACAGAGTGTGTATGAAGAAGGTTTGCACTGTATGAATTATTTTCCCATTTGAAACCCAGAATCTTGCTCAAATGGCTTTCCAACCCATATTGTACTGAAGTATCTTGTTTGTTCCATTAACTATTCACAGAGTCAACTGGGGAACCGTTGTTATTAATTTCAATGGAAAGCTAAAATGCAGTTCATTTTCTATAATTGCAGGCCCACGGTCTAAAGAGCCAGCAAAAGCTTTTAATCTGAGGCATTGTTAGAGGAGTATGATCAGAATTACATTGAACATCTTTTGAAGGTCCATAATTATGAAAACCTCAATAACATTGACATTCAAAGAGCTCTATACCATAGATGCTAAACTCGCATGCTGTGGACAAACCAAATTGCTGTCTTAGACAGGGTGGAGAAGTGCCCATGGGGAAGGCGGGCAATGTTTGCACACCTTGCTTTTCTACTTTATGCCAATGATGTGAGCTTTTCATACACTTGGAGGGAGTGTCTCCACTCCCCTTGTACATGTAAGATTTTTGTGTACTCAGAGAGTCCGCCCTTCCTGCTTGGGCCTCGCCCACACCTGCCTTTCAGGTCCGGGGAAAGGGGCTGCTGACATTGGGGAGCGCGTGAGGGTGGGCACGCCCTCCGGCCACCAGGTGGCGCGAGAAGGCGTCCAGTTTCCACGTCTCTCCAGGAGCTAGCTCCTGGGGTTCTGATACCCAGCACCCCAGAAAAAAAACGAACCAGTTCCTCCATTGCTACCTTCTTCCAGACTACACAACAGCCTCAAGCGTTTCAGGGCTGGCATCCGAATTGGTCACAATTCCATGAGGACGGAGCCCCAAAGGAGGAAGTGCAGGAAGAGAGGAAAGGGGAGTGACCCTGAGCAGCCACAGTGAGCCACCTGGGCCCCAGGTGTCAGCACCACCACTCCAACAGGTGGCCCGGAGATGGTGAGAAACGACCGCAGGAGAGAACATGACCGCTTTCATTCAAAACTGCAATCCATTTCACAAGCACAGCAGACAGACAGCTGCTCAGCAAGGGGACGCAGGGACAATGGAGGCGTGGACCCCACAGGACAGGTGTGTCAGCCCTGTCCCAATTCAGCATTGACACCTTTATGGAGGGACACAATTGACGATTGATGTGCTATGGGAGCAGAGACGAGGGAACCATTGTTTCTGACTGGAGCAGGTGGAGACGGGGCAGTGGGCAGTGAACTAGCTCTGGCAGGTCCAGGGTGGAGGGAGACACGAGAACAGCAGGAGCAAAAGTGAGAGGCCCAGGAACAAGTCCCAGGAGGAGCTGGAGGTTGGGGTGAAGCACCTAAGGCAGGTTGGGGCCAGTGGCTGATGGACCCTCTGTAGATGTACAAGTAAGTCAGGCTAAGGAATCTGGACTTTATTCAGCTGCTATGAGGAACCAGCAGTGGTTTAAGTGCTGGAGCGCCACGTGGTCAGATGTGTAATTTACCAGGTCTTCCCTGGGCCTTTGCTGTCGCTGTAGCTGGATGGGGAGAAGGGGGCAGTTTTATCATGGTGGGGCAGATAGTGAAGCAAACACTTACCCGCCTGCCCTCCTTTCTCCCACATGGTTCCTGGGGGACCATCCTCAGTGATGGAAAGAAAATATTAGAATTCTATTTATTTATTTTTCCTAAAAACGAAAAAAAAATTACAGAGTTAAAAAATATAGATTGATGCTAGCACCCTCATTCACTCTGATTGTCAAAGTCACACATTGTGTGGTAGGTGAGATACGCCATTAAAAAGAGAGGGTGGTCACCAAAGATGGATGTCAGAGGGAACCTTCACATCTCCATTCGTTTTCAACATGTTGTGGGGCTTATTGTAGTCTGCATGCATCTGCTTAGGTGGGTTTAAGGATTTTATTATTCAGTGTTAATTAAACCTTGAAAAAATGGCTATGGGGCTTTTAAAAAGATCACTGCAAAGAAACAGCAGATTGACAATATTAGTAAAAAGTAAAAGGGAACACAGAGAAAATGACTGAGTTGACACCTCTGCTACTCCAAGGAAGAACCCTTCATCAACCACGCAACAAGGGAGAACAGTGAGGGTCTAAAGAAATCTGACAGACTTAGGCCGCCAACATTTATTTTAGAAAAGCCAACAAGCCCAGCATTTCAAGAAAAGAGGCTTTAACAAATGAGAATGTATTTTTTTTCCCCTGAGGAAATGTATGCTATTGGGAGAGCAGTTTGGAAATGGAATGTTTGGAAATTTCTTATTTGTTATGCCATTTTTGTTGTCAAAAAGTTAGATTTATAGTTGTAACCTATAAAAACTCTCATATACGCACATGAAGTTGAAACAGAATTTTCTAATTATATGAAAATCTGCCAAATCTCCTTACAGTGTTTCAAAACCTTTTGTCAAAAATGTAAAATTGAGGCCAGCTGAGCAGCTCGTTGGTTAAGAGTTGGCTTGGGACACCAGCTCTGAGCAGCAGGGCCCCAGTTCGGATCCCACATGGGCCAGTGATGCTGCGCCCTTTACAGTTAAGAGGGTGAACAACAGCTTGACCTGTAGCTGGGCTGCCGTGAGTCGTCAGCAATGGCGTAGGCTGCAGTGGGCTGCCATAAGCTACCATGAGTGGCTGGCAGCCAGTGTGAGCTGCCAAAGAGCCACCGTGAGCAGCCGTCCAATGGCCGGTGACTGACTGCCTCACCCGGAAAGAGCACAATGATCACAATACCAATATGGACCAGTGAAGTGACGTCCTCCACAACAATACCAACATGGACAGTGAAGTGACTGAAGAACAAAAGGACAGCAACTTGTCTGTTCCCCTTCCCTGATTCCCCAACACTGTTCCCTCCCTCGGCCCCCCCCCACCAAAACAAAAGTAAAATTGCAAGAACTTTTGATTCACATGCAAAACTGACATCAGAGAAGCTGAAAATTTACTAGCTCAACTTTAACAACAAGCTGTGTGATTGGTGGATGGGCACAGAAGTGAGTGTGTAAGCCTAGCCAGCAGCACCCTTCTCCCATGGGGATCAGCCAGTCTCGGAGAGGTATCTTATTGGTCTGTGACAGCCAAGTATCAAAGTAAACTAAATTCTAGAACCAGTCCTTCAAGATACTGTATTACAAAATGCAAAATAAAGATTTAAAAAAAGAATGGTGTATATCCAATCAGATTGCTCTACCTAAAAGTTTTAAATACTTCAGTGAGAGAAAACATTTTCATACTTTTAATAAACTAAAACCATTTAAAATATTGTTTATTGCATCTTTTCTTATTTATGTTACTTGCATATTTTGTTTTATAATAATTATATATTAAGAAAGTCATATATATAATTAATAAATTAATATTCATATATCAAGGAGTGAGTGCTCGTAATTCTTTACTGAGTGGGTACACAATCTCAAAAGTTTGAAGAAACCGGCTTTGATGAACAGCATAGTTTGTGTCATTTCTGACTTCTCTCTGGGCATGCCCATCGGACCCTCTCTGCCTTTTAGAATGAAGAAGATTGTTTTGGGAACAGAGATGGGCTGGGAAGAGGCAGGAAGCCTAGTAGGACACACATGACAATGAGGGATGAGACCTTTGTCACCATCCCCTCAACTCAACACAAGACAGAACGACAGGGGGGATGATGGGAAGGGGGGCGGGAAGGGCAGGGAGGCCCAAGGCTGGGTATGAGGACCAGGGCCATAAGCCGTTTCCAGCTGGCACATCTGTAAAGGGTGGGCATTGATTTGGTACCTTCTCTGTGGCAGCATCTTGGGGGACTGAAGGAAACAGCAAAAACCTGGTGCTTGTCTTCAGGGAGCTTAGAACACTTTTGCCAAGGTATGGCTTCCCCATGAGACAAGGTGCAGTACAAAAAAATAAAATGAAAACGGAACCTGGGAGAGGCCCACACCAAAGCTCAGGTCATGAGACGCCCTGTTGGCTGGGGCGTCCGAGGAGCGGAGAGCTGGCGAGAGGAAAGGGGGTGGGGGCTGTAAGAGGAGCATTTGGCTAAGTGTGTGGCTGGCGAGGCTGGGGCCGAGGGATCGTATGAGAAGAAAGAGAAGAGAGAGAACAGAAATGAAGGCTCGGCCCTCTAGAACCGAGGGCTCCCGTGTCCCTGGGGTGTGAGAACAGCCAGACACTTGAAATTCAGCCACAGACACCTTGAAAACCCAGCCAAGCAACAGAAAAGAGCTGTGGGAAAAAGATAAAAGATATAAAGAAGTGTAGTTAAAAGCAGTGTAGCTTTCAGGCCGGCAGAAACAAGAAAAAGAGCAAAAGGAGGCAAGGGGAGGGCACGAGGGACAGGCACAAAACAGAGAGGAGAGGGCGACACTGGGGCGCCCGGGGTGGGGGAAGCCGGGTGAGGGCTTTCTCACAACCCGGGCGTTTCATTTAGGCTGGTCTGTCAGTCACTCCCTTGGTCATCCGAAACCCACCATGCAAAGCCTTGTGGGTACGGCGTGACCAAGACAGATTCTGCCCCTGACCATGTGTTTACATGAGTGGGCTGAGCAGAGGGTCTACCTGCTGCTGGTGGGATAATTCTAAATCTTGCCCCAGAAAGCCAGTGTTCTTGAAGAGTCCCGCTGGCCCCAGGCCAGTGTAACCTGACCTTAGGGGAGGACCACAGGCTGCACATTGGGAGAACCGGCATTTTGTCAACTAAATGTGGTGTTTCTAAGCCCTTCCTCACATTTACTTCTTGAAAATAAGCAATCCCATCTACAAGACCACATGAAAACAATTGTGCACTGAATATTGTTCTTATCACGAAGCAGCAGGAAATAAATTAGAATTGGGGCGGATCACAAGTTCTGTCCAGGTGGCAGGAACCGTCCAGGGAGGGGGCTGGTCCCGCTTCAGGGGCTGGCCCACTGGGGCACTGTTTCTATCTTCCCCTTGCTGCCTTGCCACATCAGATGGTGACAAGAGAATTGTGACAATAGGGAGGCAAATGTCAGGCAGGAAGATAAAGGCAAAGGCAGGTTAGAATGTAGATTTCTGATCCGGGTCAGTGCTCACACACAGTTAAAGGGATGGAGCCCTTATCTGGTGTGGGATCCGGCTGGCCCTCCCGTGAACGTGGGACAGAATGTAGCATAGGGGGTTCCAAGACCTAGGAGCTAACCTCTGAGTGCCTTAGTTTCCTCTGCCTGTAGAATTGGGATAATTGCAGTATATAGTTGGGAGCTCATGAGGAGCAAATAAATAAATGCACGTGAACACAGCTTGGCATATAATCAACTTTTGATAGCTGTTAGTAGCTGTCATTTCGATTAACCATGGAAACCAAGGACATTTTTTTCAGGTAGAGATGCTGCATTTTTGGAGTTCTCCAAATCTTTTACTGAATTTGCAATGTCAAGTTCTCAACGTATGCAGCCTCTGAATCTTGGAGTGCCCTTGAGAATTTCTGCTAAGGTACGTGAGAGCCAAGAGCAGGAATTGCGAAGACCTCCAACAAACCTCCCTTGTTTAGAAATTAAAATAGACAATTGGAAAATAGAAAGGATGGACTGAAATAAGCTGGTCTGACACTAGGAATGAAGAACGCCAATCTTGTTCAAAGTCAAGGATAAGAGTAAATCAGAACATAGAGTGAGCACAGTTTACGACTTTGCAAAATTCCTACTCAGTAGAATTTTAACTCCTGGCCTCTCCAACAGTCTGGCAGAGTGGAATATTACATTTCATTTGACTTGGCTACTTACACTGTGAACGTCCCAAATGGCAGGGCTGCCCTACTCATTTTCATGTTTGTTGAATGGATGTTGACTGTAGCGAAGCACTCAGCATGGGACAGGGGAAAGGCAGATGTGAGAAGAGGTGGCAAGCATTTCTTTCCCGTACTATTTTCAGGAAGTGCAGTGTTACCAGGGTACTAGCAAAATGCAGTGAGGTGGAATCTTGCAATGGGCAGAGGGGAGGGGAGGTTGGGTGGGGGTTCTGGTTTCCAGTGTGTTTTTCCATTTGCCAGTTAAGTGCAAATAAGTCAATTAACCTCAGTTTTCTGCATTTATCAAATGGGAAGAATCTATGCCATACATACATCATAAAGATACGTGAATCAAATGAAAAATCTGTCACAAATGCAAAAAGTCTGAAAGTAAAACTGTTTAGTGTATTGAATGAGACAAATGTTGGGGTCATTATGTCAGACATTTGTCACTTGTGCTACTTGAACTTGTAGAGAAGATAAAAACCAGCAAATTTGCCTAGAAATGAGGCAAAAATCAATCAATCAATCAATCAATCAATCACTTACTTGTGTTTCTTGTACAGACTCATTGTACCAATTTCAAACTACAGCGGTCTGGATAATGACAGCCTTTTTTCTCACTTCCAAACTTATTTCTTGGTTTGTTGTTGTTGCGCTCTTTATACAATGGACAATTTCAAACATTCCCTTACTCTCTTCTATTCCCTTATTTCATTTTTTTCTTCTTGGTTTGCTGGAGTGTTTGAAAGCAGATCCCACACACCATGTCATTTCATCCACAAATACTTGCACCTTCTACCCATCTTCTTGCGAAAGCAGCCTGCGAACGCCTCAGCTGCCTCTGCCTCCACTCCTTAACCCTTTGCCATTAGTCTTCCCAGCTCCACCCCACTGTGCAATCTATTCTTTTAATCATCAAGGATGTAATCCAGAGGCCCTTTCTCAGTTCTCATCCTCAGCTTCTCTGCAGTTTCTGACACTGTTGAATTTAAAGCAGTGAGCGTTGCACAAACGCCATGTGCCAGGCACTGTTAGGTGTGTGGTGGCTGCATACCCAGACCTTGGAGTTCATGGCCATTGAGGGGCACAGCAGTGAGGCCTGCAGTCAGAGCGCTTGGGGATGGAACACAAGCTCAGAGGAAGCAAAGGCTGCGGCTGGGAGTTGGGGAGGGAAGAACTGTGATCAGCAGTGCTGGGAAGCCTGGCAGCTGGCACTTGGGCTGGGCTTGGAAGGACGAACAGGGCTTGAAAGGCTGGGATCAGGCGCCTGGAAGGGGTGGAACAGCATGAGCAGAAGCCTGGCCATCAGCCATGTCTGGGGCAGGTGACTCACTTATGTGACTGAGATGTGTGGGAGAACATGCTGATTAGTGCATTGTGTTTAGGAGTGTGTGCACAATATTGAGAGTAAACAAAAGTGCAGAGTTCAGAGGAAACTGTAAAAGCAGGTAACTCACTTGTAGCATGATTCTTGATAATTCCCAGGGGTAATTGTAGTCAGTATCTCTTTGTGTCTACACATAACTACAGCTATCACCTATTTAACACCGTGTGTCAACCACTTTATCTGCACAGTCTCTAAAACCTGCAACTACCTAGTGAGGTATTCTTCTTCTCATTTTACAGATGAGGACACTGAGGATCAGATTGGTTAAATGAACTATCCCAGCTCTTTTAGGCCAGTAAGTGGCAGGAGCAGATCTAGGCCCATCTGTCTTTATCCACTGTTCCACACAGCTGCCCTCCCTCTAAAATAGTATCATGTGTCTACCAGCATTTCTCAGTGTTTTTGCTACAGAGCAGAAGGAAAAAGGAGTAGGGGTCCAGCTAGCATGCTGTTACCCAGAAAGGACTCACTGCCCAACATGCACAGAAGCCGATACTGCGGCATCATCTTTTGATAAAAGGAAGAAGCTTTACTGTGAAGTCAACTGGCAAGGAGACAGGAGACAAGACTTGTCTGTCTCTCCCATTCAGGGTTTCAGCACTGGATCTTCCTGGACAGCAAATCCTTCGCTTCTGAAAGGGTTTGGGTGTTCAGGTTCCAGTCATGTCCCCGTCCGTTGGTTCCGTATGGGGGGAGACACTTTGGTTCCGGGTGTAATTTACAACATTTTCTCTGTACAGGCTTTGGCTGCATGACTTGCAGTTTTGTTCTGTTGTCTCTGAAAAACAACTCAGTATCTTGTAAGAAACAGGATAGGGCCAGCTTGAGCTGGTTCTGCAGTTACAGTGCCATGAGCCCAGAGCCTGTCATATCGGCACAGCTGTCCTAGAGTGATCACCACTGAACGGGATGAAAGCTTCCCAAAGCCATTAAACAATCTTGCAACATCCAACATGACCCTAGCTACGATGCCTCCTTGGAGAGGCCTTCCCTCACCACCTCTCTCACACACTTTATTTCCATTACATGTTCTTCTACTTGGCTTTATTTTCTTCATAGCATTTGTCACCATCTAAAATTATATCACTTATTTTATTGTTATTCCCCCTTTAGAATGTGAGCTCAGAGACAGCGGGCAACTTAGTCTTGGTAACTGATGGACTCTGAGCACCTAGAACAGTGCCTGGCACATAGTCGTAGATGCTAAATATTTGTTGGGTGAAAGGAAAAGATTAATCAGTAAGTGTTTGGTGTACTGTGCTCACTTAATACTCATTTAAATATTAAAAGTAATCAGTGAAGAGATCTTTTTCCTCCTACAGTTTCCACGCTCCTGGTGGGAAGAGAGAGAGGGATGAACTATTACTAAAAAAGCAATCACTTATAATTAGACTTACCCAACTTGCAAAAGTGTAAAATGAAGTAGTGAGGTCCCTGTCATGGAAGCATTCATGCAGGAGCTAGATAAAATGTTATAGAAGTGATTCTTATACCAGAAATATAGATAAGGAAGGAACCACAATTCTAAGAGTCAATGATTTCGGGACAACGGGGGAAAGACAATGCAGGGTGTGGGGACCTGGCTGGCACAAGAACACCATATCCTTTGGAATGACTTATGAGAGGACACAAGAACTCATTTTCCTTAGACATTTACTAATTACCCACAGGGTAAGCTTTGCTGCTGTGAGCACTGGCCACTCTCCACAGGCGTTCCCCCCTACATCAGTTCTGGCTGGGACCCCAGGAGCAGGAGTGTAGCCCTGGCTGTCGGGCCAGGGGAGCGCCCAGACTCCATCCTTGGAGGCCTGCAGCACGGAGGAAGGAACAGGCAGAGAGAGGGGCAAAGCCACACAACAATTCTGGGGCACCACTTGTCTGGGGAGTCTGCTGGGGGGTGAGGGTCACCATCATGGGGATGTGACCTCAACACATCCCAGAAACTAAGGGCTTCTTGGATTGGTTCTAGAGCTGTGGGTGAGAGAAGTTTTGTGGGGTTTTTAAAAGATTTTTATTGGGGAATTGGGCGAGGGGAACAGCATTGGGGAATCGGGGAAGGGGAACAGACAAGTTGCTCTCCTTTTGTTCTTCAGTCTAGTTGTGGAGGACTTTGCTTCACTGGCCCATGTTGGTATTATCATTGCGCTCTTCCCTGGGGAGGCAGATCGGTCGCCGGCCACTGGACAGTCGCTTATGGTGGCTCTTGGCAGCTCACACTGGCTGCCAGCTGCTCATGCTGGTTACCAGCCACTCACGGTAGTTCATGACAGCCCACTGCAGCCTACACCGTCGCTGGCGACTCAAGGCAGCCCAGCTCCAGGTTGAGCTGTTGTTCACCATCTTAGCTAGAGAGGGTGCAGCGTCACTGGCCCTAATGTGGGATCCAAACCGGGGCCCTGCTGCTCAGAGCTGGCGTCCCAAGCCAACTCTTAACCAACGTGCCACTCGGCCAGCCCAAGAGAGAAGACTTTTTAATACAATCTAGGCAAAGTAAAGAAAAACTATTTTTAACAGCTGCCTCCACTCTCAGAACCTTGACACTGGACACTTGCTACTTCCAGTCCATCAGAGCCTAAGCAGTAGATCTTTCTAATGTGACTTCTTAAAATAGTGGTCAGTCTGCAGGCAATCCAAGGAAGGATTGCAGTTGGGTTCACCCTGAAACTGAAAACTACTGAGGTAAAGAGGTGATTGCTGATAGAAGTTTGAGAAATAGCCCAGCTTCAAAGCATTACTTGCAGGTGAGTGAATAGAGCTCAGATGGAAATCTTTAAGTGCCTGGCACGCAGCCACTGGGGCCACAGCTGCCTCCTCCTTGTGGGAGTCATGAGCTGGGTGCTGTCAGGTCTGGAAGGGCTGGTCGCTTATTCCTGTGTGTGATTATGTTTTAGCATCTCCTACCTTAGGCACTTCACAGCCAGTAGGCACTGTGCTTACATGTACAACTTTACTTCTAAAGAGCTTTGGTGTTGCCAAAGAAATTAATTGGTAGCATAAATGGAATAGATTCGCACTATTAAATGGCGAAGAGCTTTTGGATTAGGACCCTGAGGTGCGGAAGCCCTTCCTTCAGCAGGCAGAGAAAAGCTCAATTATGAATTCCTAGGCAGTGACCGGGCAGCAGCTTACTAGGTTGGTGTAACTATACAGTTTTGCTTATCACCAAATGTGACAAATGGAAGTCTGAGTTATGAAGATAAAGTTAGGTGTTATAAAGTGATTCAGAGCCCATCAATATGTTAGGCACATAGTCAGTGCTGGCTAAATTCTTATTTAAATGACCACACAGGAAAGAAACGTATCATTCAGGTGAAGGTGCATGCGTATTCCTCAAGTGCTTAAGGCAACGCGAAGACAGTACACTTCAGCGTGCAGCTTAAATACCCCACCCTCCATTTGTCAGTATGTTCATTCAAGATACCCGTTCTTTATATGAAGTGCCAAGTTAACTTCTACTCTGTCTAGCATTCAAAATCCCAATTAGTTAAGTCTGAATTAATGGGGCTTTGCTCTACCATCATAGTGGAGCTTTAGGCATGATGAACTGGGTGTCTTACCCTTAGAAGCTGAAATTCAGGTTGGTTAACTTCAAATGCAATTTTAACCATCCATTTATCTCACTAAAGCTTCAAGTATTGGAGGAACCATAAAGCCACAGCCTACTTTAATAGACAAAAGAATGAAAATCAAGTTCAGAAGTTGTAGCAATGGAATTCACAGACCCCATGGTCTTTTAGTGAGAAGAGTGTAATAGCTATGATGGGGTACGAGGACCCTGTTGGCTGAAAACCTGCTCATATTGCACAGCACGTATCTTGAGAAAAGGAACACTCTAAATCTGCCTTCCAACTTTTCCCATAAAACATGTCTGGATTTATAACATAAGTTGTGTCTGTTCTAGAAAAGTTGGTGACAGTAATCTCTGCTGGCCTGCGTTTTCTCCCCCGACTGGAAAATGAGCGATTGCTTTAGTGACTCCAAACAGCTTGGAAGCTGGCAACATGATGGTGATGACGCTGCATCCCAAGCTTTTACGAATCTTCCTTTACATCTGGACTCCAGCTTCAACCCATTAATCCCTCACTGGCCTTCTGTTTCCCACACGTTCTTTGTGGGATAGTATTGTAATGTTAAGAACTACCACGAACTGTGTTTATATTAGTTTTTCTGCATTTTATACAGTTCAGAAACTAAATCTAAACAAATCTTAACTGTTTAAAACAATGATAATAATAATGACTAATTGGAGAAAAAAAAACATGGAGGAACTACAATACTAGCCAATGTTGACTGTAGCATGGCTGGAGTTTAAGGTCCCCAAATGGTGCAGAGGGAGGACAAGGCTATTGACTGACCAACTTAAGACTTTTGTAAATACGCACAAAGAAAAATCCAAGGGTAACCACTAAATGAATAGAAACAGATTTATAATTCAGTAGAACATAAAGCACAAAGTAGCAGGTTAAGTTGAAAGCACAACATACGATGGAAGAAAAAAAATACAATAATCAAAACAATATAAATGGACACTTGGCAAAAGAAATTTCAGAAGCAGATAAAAACGGAACTTACTCTTTATACATTTGTCTACATTAAAATGATGAACTTCAGTTTATTGCATCATTACAAAGTTGAAAAGTCACAAGTTAGAAGATGCTTGCACCACATATAATCCACTCAGAATTAATATCCAGAATAAAAAAAATCTATAAATCAGTAAGAAAAAAGCAAACAGCTTATTAGAAAATGGTCAAACAGATTATTCACCAAAGAGGATACTGAATGGCTAGTGAACATGTGAGAAGATACTGGATTTCACCAGTAATCAAGGAAATGCAAATCGAAACCACGATTAGATGCCATTTCACCCTCTTCATTTTGATAAAACCAAATGTTGGCAAGAATGTGGGACAACAAAACCCGCCCACATCACTAGTAGAAATGGACATTGGAACAGCCATTGGGGAGGTGAATTACTCTAAGATGTATCTACCCTAAGATCTGGCAGTGCACTCCTAGGCCAGTAGGTTTCAACCATGGCTGCACATTATTCACCCGAGGAGCTGCAAAACAAAACAAAACTGATACCCATGTCCCACCCCAGATCAACGAAATTAGCATTAGTGTTTTCTAAAGGTTCTCTAAGTGATTCTTTTGGGGAGCTAATGTCGAATACCCTACTGCCCTAAAGAAACTCCCCCAGGTGCACAAGGAGACTTGTTTTTGAGTGGTCACAGCAGCACCATTAATGATGGCAAAAAATAAAAAATAAAAAAGGAAATAACTTAAATGTCCATCAACCAAAGAACAGGTATAAAATTATCATTGAATATATAACAGTGAAAATGAACTTGAACTGCATACAGCAAACATGAGTGAATCTTGTTGGAGGAAAAGCAGTTAGTTGCAGAACACCACATAACCATGGCCTCATTTATATAGTTTAAAAGAATGCACAACAAAACTATATTTGAAGGCGAAATATGCAGTGTAATTATGAGAAGATATACGGGAAGGCCAGAAGCAAGCAGGTTCAAGTGGAGAAGGAACATCGATAGCAGTGGCTGGTAGTGAGTAGACAAGTATTCATTGTAATTTTTACAATTTTTTTGTGTTGGGAAAACTGTTATAATTTCAAAAATAGTGAAAAAGCATGAAACGGAGACAACCAGCAGAGTCAAGGGAGGGTTTTTAAAGAAAGACATAAACGCCTAATATTAGCAAGGATTTTACTTCCCTCCTTCCACCCGCAGGCAAGGCCCTCCCTACACAGCACCAGGGCCCCTCATTCCCCTGACAGCTCAAAACTAAAAGCAGGGAGAACAGAACCCCCCACTCCACATGTGGGCTGTGCAGAGTGACTTCTGTCCAAGGAGTCCAGTATTGGGGGAGAGTGGTAGAAGGAAGAGTAACTTTACTGGGGAAAAACCTGACCAACACTATTTAAGACAGATGACCATGGTCAAAATCAAGTCATAAATCATACGCCAGTATAGACTCAATGTGACATGAGGAAAAGGGCGCTTCGCCTTGGCATTCTTCCTCCTCAAATCCCATAACCCGTCTCATCGTGAGAAAGACCTGCAGACAAACTCCAGTGGAGGACCTCCTACAGCATCCCCCGACACTCTTCAACACCGTCCAGAGCCTCGCAAACAAGGGAACTTGAAGAAGGGCATGGCCAACGGTCCTGGGGCAGGAAATGGAGGCTAGGCCTAGATTCTCCTTGGGAATACCTTGGGCTCTCAGAAGGTACAGAGTCTCTGATAGTTAATGTCCAATTTTAAAAACTGCTGCAGACAGTGGTCATCAAGCCCCTACCTGACAAGTTCCTGTTTCCTTCCCCCTAATGCATACCCATGACTGTAAAAATATAATTTAATATAACCTTCTAAGAGAAAACTTGCCTCTAAGAGGTTGGTAAATATTTGCCGTGAGAGGCGATGTCACTTAAGCCAAGTCAGCCCTTGTAGACATGGGAGGGCAGGGTGGAGGTTTAGATCTGAGGTAGGTAAGGGTGGGAGGTCCGATTAGAGAATAGGCAGGGGCCAGGTCACGAAGGGCCTTTCATGCTGTGCCAAGCCATCCTGACACCTTCCTGTAGGCAGCGGAGAACTACTGAAGAATTTTAAACCGAGAGAGGATATGATGAAAGCGATGATCAAAGTTAGGGTTTTGAAAAGTTACTCTGATAAGAGTTTGGATTGGAAGATAGAGTGGAAGTAGGCCAATGTTTGGGGACACAAAGTTTCATTCTGGGGGACTGAGATTAGGTACCTTAAAGCAACAGGCTATCCAGTCTCCAGACTGTGGGAGCTACAGACTTAGGGTATTAGTGGTCCTCAACATCGCAAGGTGGCCATGAAAGATGGTACTTAAAACTGATAGTAATTAGGTAGGAAGTGGTGAGAGCCACAGTAAACACAAATATAAAGGCTGGCGGAGGTGCATCCCAGGAGGGTCATGTGACATGCCGAGAGGGAGAGCATTGCGGGGAAGCGACACGGTAAGCATGTGTGGGGCAGCACCTGGTGGGGAGGGAGCCTGCTGGAGTATGGAGGGGAAACAGGACTCTGGAAAACCAGACTGGGGTCAGACACAGAGGCCTTGACTTGAACTTGATTTACTAGAAAATCAAGAGACAACTCTCTTCTAATTAAAAACAATTTTTTTTTTTTAATGCAGCAAATGATCATAGCTCTAGAAGAATAGAAACCATGTCAGGACCGCCTGGCCTGGTAAGTGCTGTGACAATGAAAAGGTGAGGAGACCAGCACCGCTGCTCAATAGAAATACAAGGTGAGCCCTACAAGCAATTCAAAATTTTCCTGTAACCAATTTAAAAAAGTAAAAAGAAATGGGTGAAATTAATTTTAATAATCTATTTTATATAATCCAATATATCCTAGGAATTCTCATTTCAACACGTAGCACTGGTCACATTTCAGGTACTAGCCACACGTCTAGAGGTCCTGTGTCAGCAAAACCCTGAGAGTCACCAGGGATCACATGTGCTCTGCCTACAGGAATGAGAACTAAAAGGTGGACTTGTGACCTGAGGGGTCACGCTTGGGACACTGTAACAATGACAGTGGTGCCACAGACAAAAGGATCACACACTCCAGAAAAGACACAACGTCGCTGTATGGAAAGGATGACATTTATTTCCATCCAGAATGATTGTTTAAACATATCTGAAAAATCCTGAAATAATTTAAACTGAAGGCACAGAACAAATGGAAAGATTTCACTATTTGAGCTTCAAATGACAAAATTAAAATATTTCAACAGTAACAATAAATTATGAACAAGTTTCCATCACCAAATAGCATTCTGACCAAAAGCTATAGTCCTTTGTAATAAAACTGAATTAGCTTAAGTTGATTTCAATATTTCCATGATAAAAATAATATTGAAAAAAATTTCTTTCAAAATACTCATTATACAACTGAATTCAATGAAAGTATTTTATATACTCATATAACAAAGTAGCAGTTAGGATATTTGTTGATGGATGGCCATTCCCCCCAAAATGACGCATTCTTACAAAATGTTTTTAAAAACAGCAAAGTAGGTTACAAAATTCTATTTGGGGAGCAGGAAAAAAACTTGTTCCATGTCAATTAGCATATCAAAGCATTTCAGTATCAAATTGCTTCCAATACCAATCATTACATAACAGTAATATACTGTATGGGGCATTCCACTGTATCTTGGTTATCTGTTGACCATACAGTGTGGCTAAGGGGTTGAACAAGTTAGCAACAATTATTGTTGCCATTTCTTATTTATTCAAAAGAGATATGTTTTTAAAAAATCATTATAAAACTAACTGGAATAATCAGTGACATGCTGCAGATACAATACACCCCAGCAATGCAATTGCTAAGTTTGAAAATAAAGTGGTCATGCTTCATAATATACTGTAGTATTCTGAAATACATTCTCTGATCATCAATACCATTTATTACAGAGGTCATATGTAAATTAGCTCAGATTCTGAACTAGGTTTCTAATGAAACTTTTTTCAAGTATGCACAACATTAATAAGGTAAAGATATTTTTTATCTTATTCACTTCTTTATATGTTCTTCCAAAGGACAACCATGTTGAAGAAGGGACAAACAAAATGGGCTGGTCATAGTTTTCAAAACATTTCAAAAAATATGAAATTGTCTACTGACCAAAAACTAATTGATAGATATTAACATCTAAAACCTGCTGTTTCAGACAAAAAGAAAACAAAAAACAAACAGAAAAACAAAAAAAGAAACAAGACCACACACACACACACACACACACACACACACACACACAGAACTTTTCAGACTTTTTCTTGAGATAATTAAGTTCATAATTAAAGAAATAATGGGAAAAATAAGGGTTTCTAAAACACTCAAGAGTCTTATAAGAATAAAATAAAAAGGCCTACCTTCTCCTACTTAGCTGTAATATGAGTGTGTATTTAATTGCAATATGGTTTTGTCTTTACCATCTAGTTTAACTACATAAATCACAAAAACGTTACCAGCTGAGTTTGCTGATAGGACATTATAAACTCTAGAAAATGATTTTCAGCAAAAACTGCTTCAAAATTTTCCTACATAACAAAACATTCCTTTGGAAAAGAATCTTTAATGCTTTTGGACGTGTTCAAGTAAACGCAGCTTTTACCATCTCCAGCACTAAACTATAATTATCTCCCAAATTCCTGCGTCACTGGATAACATTAGCATTTATTCTCTGCTATTCTAATAACAGTACATTATTTTTTAGTAGTGTCAAACTCATGCTTTCATCATTTATAGGTACTGAGAGATTAAACTAGAAATAAAATAGCCAGAAAAATCACCTTATAAACAGCACGATGTGTTGAAATGTTGGCACCGATGAAAAAACGGGAAAGGGTTACCATCCAAATTTAAAATGTATCCACTCATGGCACTGGTGGCAACAGAGACAGTAAACGCTACAGCAACTGTTGTCACTGGTACTGGTCCTGGGGCATGTGTAGCTCATTTTATGACTCAGTCCGTGAAAACAAACAGCCACCAGAAACCCTCGAGCCCAGCTGGTTGGGTCACAGTTTGGGCAGACTTCATTCATGATTATAGGTCACATTTTGAAAATATGAACTCACAGGATTAGCAGAAGACTGGTTCCCAGCTGAAAGAAATGTGGCTCGCTTGTGGAAAACCACTGAAATAATAACAGAAGGACAATCTTAGTGGTTTTGGGCCCTGCACAGACCAGCTCCTAACAACCAGAAACACTATACAACTAAAGGGCTTTCTTTGTAGAACCTGAAAAGGGAAGATGGTGGACTCATAACCAGTTTCAAAATCTACACCAGGCTGCCAGGCCAGCAAATGACCGTCAGGGTGACCTTGTTCCTCTGCTCCTTCAGCATGGGGACCAAAGCGGAATGGCTCATGCCCACAGTCGACAGGCCGTTCACGGCCACGATCATGTCTCCACATCTGGACAAAGACAGACAGAAACACACAGGCTGTACTATTTTCACAGTATCAAAAACAGTATTCTGAGATGTGTTCAGCATGAAATCACAGTGTCACTTCACCACCAACTGTCAATGACTATGGGGAACATCTGGGGCGATTTTTTAAGCCTTATCGGCCAATCAAGTATACCCCTGTGCCAACGTCTCCTGTAGCTGGTGATGATTTCAAGGGTCAACAGAATAATTGTCATAAAAGCTTAAGCAAAATAGGATTGGGTGAAGAAATCTGTTGCCTCTTTTATAAACACCAGATAATGCATTAGGAGGGGGGTTGCTTACTATTTTGACTGTTAGTTCTCTTTTCACTTTTAGAGCTCACTCAGTTGAGGACTCAGTGAAATTGGGAACAAGACCCATACCTCCTCTTCAGTCAGCGGTTGATGCTCACTGTCCTCCGAGCAAGATTATCACAAATGGAAAATGAACCTGAAGATCTGTCTATCTTTTATGATTTTTGGTTTTTAGTTTGTAATATGAATATGCGTGGGGCTGGCCAAGTGGCTCAGTTGGTTAAGAGCATGAGCTCTGAGCAACAGGGTCGCTGGTTCAATTCCCACATGGGCCAGTGAGCTGTACCCGAACTGAGCTGCCGCAGAGCTGCCAACGGGTGGCAACACGCTCAGCTGGTGAGAGCATGTGCTCCTAACAACAAGGTTGCCAGTTCGACTCCCACATGGGATGGTGGCTGTGCCCACCTGCAACTAAGACTGAACATGGCACCTTGAGCTGAGAGGCAGCGAGCTGCCGATGGGTGGCCAGATGGCGACTGGTCTTGGAGCTGAGCTAGCTGTGCCCTTCACAACTAAGACTGAAGAACAACAACTTGGCTGTTCCCCTCCCCAAATTCCTCAATACTGTTCCCCTTCCCCAACTCCCCAACTCATCAATAAAATCTTTAAAAAATATATGAATATACTATTTTATTGCTAGCTACCTCAATTTCTTTTTGGAAATAGGTGGAACGCAAATTATAAACTAATTAACCGAGACCTAAACTGACCGAGTAATTTAGCTAAGAGAACAGTTAATTCATTTCCCCCTACTCTTTCTTTGTAAAACAAATCTTTCCATCTTATTAAATAATCTAATAAAAGACCGATCTGGAGCATACTAACCCTGATCAGCTTTTCACAATATGATTTCGATGTCATTTCCTGTTTGCAAACTCTGTGTAAACTCTGCATTTGTGCAGCCATCTGTCTAGGATGTCAACATGACAAAAGAGCTGGTTCTTTCATCAAAAACTAGGCACTAAGAACTTAGAATCACCCGTCTCCTTTCTGTAGAAACTCTTGATATAAACACCCTTTCCTTCTCCCCATGCCTGAGCTTTGAAAAAGGAGAGAGACTGCACGTAGGCTGAGCGAGTACTTTCTGCCCAGGGGTGATACCTGGCAGAGGAGTAATGGGGAAGGCTATGGAACCAGGCAGCTCTGGGTGTGAATGGCGGTCAACCACTCACAGCTATCTGATCGTGGACAAGTTTCTTAACCTTTCTAAGCCTTAGTTATCTCATTTATAAGCCAGGAATAACACCACCAAAAGCACCTCATAGGGTTGTTGAGGAGATTCAATAATACAATCACAAGCACGCCATGCTGTGCCTGGCACACTGTAAACTATCACACGCTCAATGTCAAACATTTATTGAGACCTTACTATATATGCAAGGCCGTGTTCTAGCTGCCAGGGGCATAACAATAAATGCAACGAAAGTCCTTCCACATGGAACTGGCATAAATACAATGTTAGGTAGACATAAGTGCTATGGGGAAAAATAAAGCAGGGTCATCTAATGACAGGACTGGACCTGAGTGGGCAGTGTGGAACACTGCTCCAAACTTGTCACATCACAATGTGTGTATTCAATCAGATGACTCAGGTTCAGTCCTGTCATTAGATTAGCAAACTACAACTATGAATGGCATGGTGGGAAAGGTGATGCTTCCGTCTAGATCAGGGTTGGCAAATTTTTTTCTGTAAAGGGCCAGATGGTAAATAAATATTTTAGTCTTAGTAGATCATCTGGTTTCAGTCACAAAACTCTGCCACTAGAGCTCAGAAGTAGCCTCGGACAACATGGAAATGAGGGAGTGTGGCCATGTTCCAATAAAACTTTATTAACAGGAGCAGACAACAGGCTGAATTTGGAGCTGACTCCGGGTCTAGGGCGTGTCCCTCACAACAAGCATGAATCATAGCAGTAAATGTAACAAGACTCACTTTAGTCTTCCATCATAATAAGCAGGAGTTCCCAGGACAATGGTTTTAATGAAGAAAGGCTGATTGGTGTGGTTCTCTTCATATCCACCAACAATACTAAAGCCCCAACTTCCCAAGTGGCTTCTTCGTAAAACTATATCATGGCAGCTATGAAGGGAACTATAAACAAACACAAAAATCAGAAACAATTAATGTGGAGGCTTTTATAGTCTGTTCATCTTTGTTATAACTTCATCCCATGTTATACTCACCACCGTTGGGAAAACTTTATTGCCTTCTGAATATATTGTTTTGATGACCCATTTACTAGCACAGATGCAGTCCTGGGGAGACTCCAAGTTCTTTAATGTTTTTCAGTCTTGTCTTTCCAAGTGCACATGCACGTGTGCACACAGAGCTTAAATAAACTTGGTGATAAGTCATACCTCAGAAATTTGTATAAAATGGTCTGGGTCTACATTTGTTCACTGCACTGTCAACAAGGTCCTCCATTCTGATATGTACTTGTATCTTCAAACTTTGTAACTTTAAAATTTGTACCTACAAAACTATTGGGTTGTCAGAAAAGTCATGGCACATTTTTGCAACGAAAAACAGAAAAAATACATCATGACTTTTCCGACAACCCAATAGTGCCATGTGGGTACCAAACTTAACGGGGATCACTTCATAAATTATATAAATGTCTAACCACTATTCTGTATACCTGAAACTAATATAAAATACTGAATGTCAACTATAATTTTAAAAATAGTCACAGGGATATAAAGTACAGCATAGGGAATATAGTCAATAATGTTGTAATAACTGTGTACAGTGTCAGATGGGTAATAGATTTATTGGGGTGATCACTTTGTAAGGTGTGTAAATGTCTAATCACTATGTTCTTTTGTACACCTGACACTAGTGAAAAAAAAATCTACATCTACAAAAAAGTGGTACAAAGGGGTCTAGTCCTGCGGATCTCAGCACTCAGATGAAAGAAGAAAATGAGCAGTATGGCAGCTTCCAAAGCAAGTAAGATCACCATCTCTACACAGGGGATTAAAATTTCTTCTTTCCTCTTTCAATTAAAATGCTTTCATTTAAAAGGAGACTCCAACTGACAAAATAGGGAACTCAATCTGGAAAACACTAACAAAAAAATCTATCCCCCCACTTTTAATATAAGGGACACTGAGATGCTACAGTTAAAATGCTACTGCCAGTTTGGAGGACGCTGTTCAGGGAGGGAGAAAAAAAATTTTATTTACACATCCATAGCTCTATGGATTTGGGAACAAATCCATAGAAAACTTAAAAGTATGAGTAAAAATAGAAAGAACAACAAAGAACCCCGAATGATACAGAAAAATATATCTCTGAGGAATAGCTTTCATTTTTAGGTGAAATTGGCTAAAGAGGCACCCAAGGCAAGGTTTCTTGTTTTAATGTATTAAAAAGATTTCTTAATAAAGTCAGTTCCATGAAGTGATACTCAGTATGCTAGAACTTCTAATCTGGTCTGGTTTCTTAGACTTGCTGATGAGAAAAGCCTTCAAAGGGGCTTCTGGTAGGGAGCAGGGTGTCAGGCATTGGCCTGGTGTTTTAGGGAAAGTGTAGATTATTTTCAGTATTCAAATCTTCTGCAAAAGAAAAACAAATCAAACCAAACAAACGGTTGTCTGGTACATCCCCAGCAAAGAAAAAAAAAAAAAAAAAAAGGAAGAACCTCCCTTTCCAGGAAAGCAGAGCTGGTGTCCTGTGTGGTGTGAAGCCGGCTTCAAGGGCCATCTGCACCCACAGAGCAGCTGCCCTTTTGACACCTGGTTGTTGAACACAGGTTTGCACACAATACAGACCTCTGAATAGTGACCTTTTATTGACAGGTGTTCTTTCCCTACAGGGGATCAAAAATAGATTGTACTAAACTGTGTATTTCTCATCTAAAACTGTTGTCATTCTTCCTGGCACACCAGAAAATGCTCTACACACTAGGGGTAAGGATGCGAACCCCCAAACTAGACTGGAATAACAGATAAGGAAAACTAATGGCAGCCCCAATGTGAGAGCATCTCTCTAGGACATCACTGGGCTGTCTGTCCATCAGCAGTGGTGGGACCTGCTTAGCTCAGCACAGCACGAGGAGACGATGTCTCACCCCTTAGTGTATGAAGGGCCCTTTTGGACATTCTAGGTTTAAACTGACTGGTCATAGCATCGGGCTGAATATTTATATTTAACAAGATCAGCGAGGTTCCCACTAATGGCTTCAACTTCACAATTTAGATTGCATGTCTGTAGGCGTGTAATAGCAGCCACTTAAGTCTATGCTGACTTTTCAGTGAGAAAAAAAATCAATCAGTTTTGGTGCATGGAATAGACAGATATGAGGGAGTTAAATCATCGCTGTCATAAAAAAAATCTTTCTCCATCAGGTCCACATACACGTACAAGGTCCTTACAGGTCCTTGAGACATGAATTCTATTAGCTTTAGGCCTTTCTGGTTTTTTTTTAACCAAGAAGACAAGTCAGCAAGTTAAGATTATCAGCAAACAATCCAACTGGATAATCCAATAATATCCAATAATCCAATAATATCCTTGCTTCTTCTGTTATTCTTTGTGAAAGTACTTTATAAACCATCCAGTGCTATACAAATTCTAGTGATTATTACAAATTTAGTCCAAATAAACCGAGATGCTCTTTTCATTTTAAAGAATTAAGAGTCAGAATGGTTCATCATAGTTCAGTTTTAGGATACTTTTATATATTAGGAACCCAAACTGATCTGGAAACCTTCTTCCTACTACAATATCGGATAATGCAACAACCATGTGGAGGTCCAATGCTCTCCTGACGGGACAGCAACCAGCTCCGAATGCCTGGCTGATAGGTCAGTCACGAAGCAGAAACCTTCAGAAAGGCTGTTAGGAGCAGCTACTCCCGAATGCCAATGGTTTGGCTTAAAGATGCGTATGTCCACCCTGCCTTTTTAGGAGAGTTAAAAGGATTAAGAAAAAAGGGCTTTTAGAAAGGTTTCTGGGATAGGACAAGGTCCCACGCTGTGATCCCACGCACATGTATCAGAATGGACGCTGTAAGTGGCAGCCTTCCCGAGAAGAGGCTGAGCGTGCAATCTCAGGCTCGTCCACTTACAAGCCTTCCCAGAAATGCACAGATGGCTTTATTCATTTTTATAAACAGATGTGCCTTTTTGGTTTGGTTCTTATTAGTAAATTTACCTTTTAAAATATAATAACCTAAGAAAAATTACCATTTTTTTTTTTGGTTACTTGATTTAATGTTGCTACTTTGATCGAACAAAAGCCCTTTTTTTCCCCAGTGAGTGAATTTACTGGGTTACGCACTAAAAAAAAGATGACATTACGATTATTTCATAAGACCACGGAAAAACTGTCAGTACCTTGGAAGCCCCAGCCACATGACCCACGATGGGGACCAACTGGCATCATACTCATTCTCACTGAACGTGCTTGGCAGCCCATCTGTGGCCTGGGTGGCCTCCTCAGCCACCTGGACCTCAAGTGCCCTGAGGTCGACGGTGGGGGACGCAGCACTGGCTTTCAGCATAGCCACAGCCTCGCTGTGGCTCAGATTGGTCAAATCAATGCCATTGATATTCAACAATACATCACCTGTTCAAATGACAAGACAAGAAACATGAGCTGAGCGGCCAAGTGATTATTTCCCTATAAATTCGGCTATTTGTAAACTAATCAACAAAAGTTAGTTCCAATGACTCAGACTAGGTAAAAGGCCATTTTTTACTTCTTTGTAATGTTTATAATACTGAGAAAAAAATACCATTCATGAAAAACATTTCAAACCAGTTCAAAACTTTAAAATAATTTCATAGTATATAGGAAACAGTGTGGCTTGAGGCCCCGTGGATTCTACTGGAATTTCATTAGCTCTCATTTAACTGGGTCAGGCCCTGGCAAGTTCGTTTCTCTTTCTTTGAGCTTCAATGATTTCTACTGTTCTTTCCAATTCAAAAATTATTTGATCCTTTGCTCCTGGAAATGAATTTTTTATTTTTTTATTTTATTATTATTTTTTAAGATTTTTATTGGGGAATTGGAGGGATGGGAACAGTGCTGGGGAATTGGGGGAAGGGGAGCAGACAAGTTGCTGTCCTTTTGTTCTTCAGTCTAGTTGTGGAGGACGTTGCTTCACTGCCCAAGTTGGCACCATCATTGCGCTCTTCCCAGGCGAGGCAGATCTGTCGCCGGCTTCTGGACGGCTGCTCACTGTGGCTTGAGGGCCGCTCACGCTGGCTGCTGGCTACACACGGTAGCCCATGGCAACCCACTGCCACAGGGGCTGCAGCCTAAGCCATCGCCAGCGACTCACCGCAGCCCAGCTCCAGGTTGAGCTGTTGTTCAGCATCTTAGCTGTGGAGGGCAGTGTCACTGGCCCTCATATGTGGGATCCGAACCGGGGCCCTCTGGCGTCCCAAGCCAGTTCTTAACCATCGCGCCACTCGGCCGGCCCAGAAATGAATTTTTAATATACTGTTTCATATTTACATGGTTTTGTACATAAAGACAGCCCATATCAGAATATGTAAAGAGACTATATCCTTGGGCCTACACAAAGAAATATAACTTATGATTTCAACATCTTCTCTTGCTTGAGGAAAAAAAAGTGTTTGTTCCTCTGTCAGGTAATATAATAAAAAAGGGCAATGAGGATTAAATAAAAGGTTAGGAAGGAAAGAATTACTTTTATAGGAAACACACACCTGTACCAAGAAAGCCTACAGAAAATCCTCCTCTCCCAATTTAGCATTTATTTTTCAGATTATTAAAGCATTCTCGTTGCAGAAAATTTAGAAAACAAAATAAATAAGAAGGAAATAAAATTACCCCCAATTCTACACTTGGACATATAACTTAAAAAAAACAAAAACATAGCAAGCAGCCTTCTTAAGATATAACTCATATAACATTCAATTCACTAATTTAAAGTTACAATTTTATGGTTTTTAGTATAGTCACAGGGTGTGCAACCATTACACCTCATTTTTAGATCATCCAAAAAAACTCTGTACCCATCAGCAGTCACTTCCTTTCCCCCTCCTAACCAGTCGCTGATCTACTTTCTGACTCTATAGGTAGGCCTGTTCTGGGTATTCCATATAAATGGAATCATATGTGGTTTTTTTGTGATTGGTTTCTTTCCGCAGGCATAATGTTTTCAAGGTCCAGCTATATTGTAGCTTGTGTCAGTACTTCATTCCTTTTTATGGACAAATAATATCCCATAGCATGATTCACTCATTAGCTGATAGACTTTTGGGTTGTTTCTGCTTTCTGGCTATTATGAAAAATATTGCTATGGCTCTTCATGTATAAATTTTTGTGTGGCCATATCTTTTCATTTCTCCAGGAATATGATAACTCTAACATTTAACTTTTGAGGAACTGCTACTGTTTTCCAAAAATGGTTGTACCATTTTACATTCCCACTGGCAATGTATGAGTTTCAATTTCTTTACATCATTGCTATGTTTGTTATTATTTGTCTTTTTATTATACTAATCCTGTGGGTGTGAAGTGGTTTTGATTTACATCCCCCTACTAATTAATGACACTGAGCATCTTTTCCTGTGGTTACTGGTCATTTATATATTTTCTTTGGAGAAAAGTCTATTTGGATCCTTTGCCTATTTTTAAATTGGGTTATTCACCTTTTTTACTATTGAGTTATAAGAATTCTTTATGTACTCTTGAAACAAGTTCTTCATCAGGTATATGACTCACAGATATTTTCTCCCATTCTGTGGGTTATCTCTTTACTTTCTTGGTGGTGTCCTTCATTAAATTTGTAATTTTGATGAAGTCCAGTTTATTTTGTTATTGTTGTTGATTATATTTTTGATGTCAGATCTAAGAAAACCATTATATACTTAAAGGTCACGAGTATTTACACTTGTGTTTTTCCTGAAAGTTTTAGATCTTACATTTAGGTCCTGGATCCATATTAAGTTAACTTTTGTATGTGGTATGAGATAGGGATCCAACTTTATTCTTGGAAAAACAGCTTTTAAGACTCGCTTTTCCATATGAACAAACCAAGTGTAAGGAGAATGCTGTTTTTACCACTCCCACTCCCATGCATACAAATTACATAGTACTGATGGGGAATGTAAAATTATAAATGAGTTAATTCCTAAACCCACTACCTTTTTACATTTGTCTTCTACTCCACCTCCTCTGTGAGCTTCCTCCCACACAAACACTTTATTATAAGCAACAACTGTTCTTTAGAGATGTTCATTCAGAGAATCTAGCCTGTCATAATTTGGGAAGCATAATTTTCTTAGCGTCTTTTCTAACATAAAATAATCCAAAAGTCTAAATAATTGTCAGAAAATACCAAGCTTCAGCAATTTTCCTTTACATTAGACACTTTTCTAACCTTATAAAGAGGTTTTATGCTTACATATGCAAGGAACATTTTAAAGGATTAGAAAAAATCAGGTTCCACAGAAAACGTTGTATATATTCTTTATTTTTTTAAATGTGAGTTGAATTCAGGGAGAAGATGTGGTGAAATAGTTCAGGAGCCTTTCTTACCTCTCTTGATTCTGCCATCGCGTGCAAGGCAGCCATGGGGTGGCACACTGGTCACAAAGATGGGCAGCTCACCACTCTTACTTCCCCTGCCCCCGGCTACTGTCATTCCAAGGGACTCGTGTGGTTCCTTCTTTACAATAATGTGTTTTTCTTGGCATGTAACACACTGGGTAAGATCCTAAATCATGAGAGGAAAAATCTATTGGATGTATTCACTGGAATGAATAATACACGGTGAAGACAGTTTAAATTAAAGTAAAAGCTTATGTGGCAATTATAAGTCATTTTTTTAATCACTTACTATGGAACTGAAAGTAACACAAAGTTCCAAACACAACACTGAACACTGTGGGTCACAATGCCAAACTCTGGACTACCGCATTCTCATATGACTATGGGAAACATCTCAGGACTGTTGACACGTGGAGGTCAAAGTAAAATAAACACATCAGTTGTTTAATTACCTTGAGCTCCAAGAGTAATGGATTCTATAAAAGTAAATAATGCATTTGAGTTTTAAGATTCTGAAGATGGGCCAATTGATTTTTCTTCCATCTTTCTCGCCTATTCTTTGAAAGAAAAGGTGACAGAATAGTACAGAAGTAAAATGTAGATTGTGCTAACCACTAGAAAAAAGCTACAGACCTATCTTCTGATTCTTACAAACAAGGATCATCAGAATACTCAATTATGAAGCAGGTGCACATCTACCTTCAAAACCTTCATGAAAAACTAGAACGATATTAAGTAACTGAATTTTTGAAGAAGTTAATAATAGGGAGATAAATTCCCAAAAAACAAACTATTCATATATTCTCAGGGCAAAGCAATTTTTACTGATATTTATTACTGCTACTTATTACTGAGACACGCCTGGAAGTAAGAAAAGAAGAATTTAAAACATCGTGTTTCTTCTGAATTAGAATTCAGTAAAAAACAATGGATACATGCAATAATATTAGAAAAATAACAGTAACTAACATTTATTGAGGGCTTATTATGTGCAAAGCTAATGGCTTTACATGTATTATTTTTCATCTTCATGATGTTCCTGAAAGTAAATACTATTATTGGCCCCATTTACGGATGAGGGAACAATCTTAGAGAGGTCATGTAACTTGCCCTAAATCATACAACTATAAGTGAGAATTGAACTCATGAGAGTTAAAAAACAACAACCATACACACACACACACACACACACACACACACGTGTGTTTTGTATATGTACATATAGTATGATGCACTATGTATATCTATTGTTTATATGCACCCACACCACACGGGTACTATCCCATTAAGTTTAACAGTGGCAGCTAATGTCTCAAAAAGTTTCACACATTTATAAACTATAACAGAATGTGTAGATAATTATATTAACATTATTAACAATAGCAATAGAAATATATGAATTACATTAATTCATTAATAATCATAATTCAATAACAATTGAATCAATACTTATTGATATTAATTATTGGTTAATAATTGGATATTAATAATTCAATAAGAATTAGCAGTTAAAAGAAAAATATATGTGCCCAAAACAAAAAATGAAATACGCAGAGTTCTCTATATGAATATTGAAATGATTAAGTACAGTTTATAAAAACTATCTTAAAATTATGTTGCCATAGACAACAATATCTCAAATTATTGTATAATTCAATTACAAAAAAGATTCAACATCAACTTTTGCCTTATACTACAATTCTTTAGGAATATATATCTATATATATCTTGTAAAGCAAGGACGGGCTATATGAAAGAACTCCTATTCAAAATTCCTATTCAAAACACTAACTCTTTTTTATAGTCATCATTATAAAGGCAAAATTATAGGTTTCCTTCATACATTTTGGGTTTTGTTCAGAAATGAGAACAAAGTCTGTGGTTATAATTTCTTATAAGTATCAACTAATCCAAAGACCAGTGACAAGTCTGTACTTAAAGCTCAGAAAACTAGATAAACCTGATGGGCCAAAAATGCTGTGTCTTTAAGCAATGCTTTCTTAGGGTACCTGTGACATTCCAAAGATAATTACTTTCTCAAATCCTGTACTTACTTTAAGAAGCCATTTTAGCACATAGGTTTTAAGGAGACCAATATGTAAGTTTTTGTTTGGTAAAGCAATTTAATTTTACTTAAGGAGAATGACTTTGGAAGCTCACATTTATTTAACTTCTATTTTCATATAGCTGGATAAACATCATTGTTTAAAAATGCCTGGCCTACCAGAGGTTGAATTCAAGTGAAGGATCAAATGAAGTAAATAATAAGGAAAGCAGTAAAATACTACCCTTTTTCAATTCCTGCAATTAAAGTTAGACTGTATCAACATTCTCAGTACAGATAAATGACCAAGGAATATCTTACAAAACCAGTGAAATATTGAAGAAACTGTAAAAAAGCTCAACACATGGGGATTTCAAATGATTTAGAGTCGTATTCCTATAAGCTATAATATAAAAAGAAATATGCCATACAAGTACCTGTCAAAATCTATGATTTATATGTTTTATAATCACATATCTAATTCTGCTCTGGTAGGCAACTTGCCCAGTTGCTAAGCATAGACTTGCCAATCACTGCCTTCGTTAAGCCTTTTCAATCATATAACCAACCGCTGCCTTTCAATGAGCAACCCAAGACAAATCCCACTTTCAAGCAGGACTAAACAAATAGAAGATTCTTCTGGAAGATCAAACACTTCTTGTGAATCACCTGGCTCAGGGACCAGCCCCACTAAGGAACCATCTCCATTGGCTGAGGAACTGAGGTAATCACTCACTCTCCAAGGCAGCAAAACACACACATTTCATATCCCAAACTCCCATGCTGGCCTTCTCCAACAGAATAACAGCTGTCATCTAAATTTTACCAGCTTATAATCGTGACCCTTTGAGGGAGGGTGAGTTAAAATACAAAAGAAACACCTCACCTTGTGTGAGCTGGGTCTGCTGTAACACAGTGGCTGTGCTGGCTGTTGGCTGCTGCTCTGGGTTCCTGCCTCTCGGATAGCGTTTCCCAGCGGGGGTTTCCCAGGTCTAGCAATTGTTAAATTCACCCTTTCTCCACTAGCCTGGAGAAAACATACATTAGCACGGTCACCAACGGTATTCCTCAGTGTGGAACTCGTAGGCAGTGCAATTTCCAATGCACTTATTGTACCAGAGCATCGCAGGGGCAGTGCCTGCGAGCGGCCGGTGGTGGGAGGAACGGAGCTCATTTTATGAGATAATACTTTAAAACTTCTGCAGCTGAAACATGCACACACACAGCTCTGGAACATGCCCTCCCAAACCCCACCTCCATATAACCAAGACAAAGTAGTGGAGCTGTCTGTGCTCTCAGCCCCCATAACTTCTTGAAGGGTGATGTCCTTTAATTCTTTTTTGCCTCTTCAAGGCTGGCCTTGGTATTGCGAGGGAGAGAGCAAAGGAAAGGAGACAGAAAGGAAGAACAGATTCAAAACGTGATTAAGATCTACTGTGACTTTTGAAATAAATTTCACAGTGGCTACTTTGGAAGTAATAATCAATGAAACTATGCATAGCTTTGTTTCTGCTTTTAGTAGGTTTGAGTCAAAATAGGACGTCAGCTTCAATAGTCCTGAAAAGAATGATTATAGAGATCCTATGTAATGAGATTAATATTTATACATATACATACTGTGTGTGTGTGTGTCACACACACATCCTTAAGTGTTATGGTAAATTATTTTAGAGGTTTATGACTAACATTTTAAATTCAGAGGTCCATTATCCATATATATTTTAGACATTGATTCACATCTAGTGTACTTTAAAAATAATTTATCATATTTAATATTTAAGTTATTTTATCTTTGCTTTTAATGTATGGGCCTGATTTATTTGATGCTGACTCTTGGTATGACCACTATTCTGAATTTTATTATTATTCCTATGGGAAAATATGACAGCCTGCTTTCAAGGAATTGTGGTAGAAAGAGGGGACTTCCTCCGTAACTGTAATCAATGTTAAATCATTCTATTTTTAGTTCTTAAATTGGAAATGAGTGACAATCAATTTTAAGGCCCTACTAACAATCATTTGGTTATTCAAGCATTTTATTAAACTAAATAGTTTCAGACAAGTTCTTTAAAATAACTGAAAGAACAACAGTGAATATACGATCAGGCTTCCAGAGCAGTGTGTGGGGACTTGATCTAAAGGGTAAATACCAAAGCAGAATATTCAAAATGCAATATTTACAATTGTGACACTTCAGACTATTATATCACATGGTTCGAGGTGGCAAGTTGATCCCTTGTCTTCATGATTCTCATTTTTAGACATGGAGTATGTGTTATTTTTAAAATCCTAAAGCCGTAAGGCTTTTATTTTTTTTCACAAAGAAATTTAAATTGAGCAACTTGTTTTCCATAATTTTGGGGAAATTACAGCACAAAAAATGATGCAACTATTTAACTATTTGGATTATAAAAATTCAAATATACAATATATTATCATAAAATATTTTGAATGTATTTTCTATCTATGTTATCTATCTATTTCCTACATTTTGGTTAGAAATTTATAATAGTCAGAATCATCTATTTAGGAAACAGAGTATTTTAACGTTGCCTAAGGTATGTATAGTCAATCTATTTCTACCTCACTGACCTCACTTCTCACTTCGTAAAGTCATCTCAACTCTCCTGTTTCCTTTAACAAATCCCGTAACCAGGTTAACTATCTTCTTCTTCCCCCCCTCCCACAAATCCCAACTCTAACAGGATGAACTTGTTTTTACTGGTGCAGCAGCTGGCTAGTGTCCACAGATAAAGATCTGAATTCTGCCTCTGGTTTCAAGGAATTTTGAGGCATCCAATTTCTTTAAACCTCAACTCTATGAACTGACACCAATTACTGAATGTCTTCTCAATGCAACCTGGCCGTGTGTGTGTGTGTGTGTGTGTGTGTGTGTGTGTGTGTGTGTGTGTGTGTGTGTGTGTGTGTGTGTGTGTATGTATTTTCTTAAGGCTACATTGAACCAAAAACTTTAAAAAAAAAAGAGTAAGTTAAAGAGGATTGAGACTTGGGTTTTCTTATAGTCTTAAATTTTCATTGTTATTTGAGTTTGTGTAGAATACACATTTTTTAGTGACTATCAACCTAAATTCCTGATGCTCAATTATATTAATGCTTGGCTTCCTTTAGAGTGCTTTGTTGTGCTTACTTAAAGAAAAGCACAACAGTTTTGATTCAACCTGATCACTGTGGGAGATACCTATGGCGGGTTAACTGCCACGGCATGTTGAAGAACCTGACCATCTTCTCTGGATGTTTTTCTAATTTCTCTGTTTTAATGCTTGTCTGAAAACATGATTTTTCTCTAATACATATCCTTACTTATTTCACATGGACACTGGCAGGGCAGATGTTATGATATGTTTGAAATGCTCTGAATTCCTTAAAAAGAAAAAAAAAGGGCACTGTAGAGATACAAGTGCCTCTTAATTAAAAAATGACCTTCCCTCTATTTTTATGGATCCTGAAGTGAAGAAGGAAAGTTAAGAGACCTGGTACATCACAACCTCGGTCACCACAGACCCTTTGAGCCTCATTTTTCTCACTTGTTAAATGTGGACTCCAGCACCTGTTATGTCTGGTAAGAGATGGAGCCCAGGGAGCAAATGAGAAATGCGTGACAAGCTGCACAGACTTTACCTCATAAACAGCCAGCCTCAAAGTTCATGTATCCCAGTGAACTTTTGAAAGATTCTACCTATAATGTGATTACACCACTGTGGACTTTGAAGAATTTAGATAGTCATGCTTGATTTCCCAGCAAAATGCCAAGTATGCCCTGGATTCTTATGTCACCAGCCAATGGAAACAAATATGGATACACGGGCAGGAAGGCTGAGCCTCTGGAGTGTAGTCACCTGGATGATCTGGGCGGCCAGCTCGGGAGTCCCGTGCTTCAGGTCGTGCCCATTGATGGCGAGCACGCGGTCACTGCTGCTGAGCCTCCCATCCTGCGCTGCCAGCCCCCCTTCCAACAGGTCAAGAATAAAAACGCCTGGCTCATCCGTCCTTCGCACGAGCTTAATGCCGAGCTGTTCACCGGAGTCACGTTTATGAAGCGCCACGTGGAAGACATCTTCTCGTGGGGAGGTCCCGTCAGAGTTGCTGTGCGCGCGGTTACCAAAGCGCCTCTCGCGAAGCACAGTGAGCAAGAGGGTGCCGCAGGGCTGCAAGAGCACAGCTCTGGCGTAGTTGTGGGGCACATTGCTGATATCGTAGTTGTTGACCTAGAATAAAACAATTATGACCAAAGTGTGACAGTGTTTTAGTTTCCCAGTTTGTAGAAATGTTTACATAACATTCCCAAGAAAATTTACATCGATGTAAACATGTATCATGAAAATGATAAAGACATTTTAAAATACAGGGTTCCTAAAATTAACTTACGTAGTGAACAGTAATTAGGAGCACAGGTTTTAATGATAGTCTCGGATGAGCATCCTTGCAAAAACCGCAATTACATTTGCACCAACTAATAGCTGAATGACCTCGGGCAAATGACGGAAGCTGCTGAGTATGTTTCCTCATGTGTCAAGTGTGTTACTACCTACTTCATAGAATCAGGAAGAGATGGACAGACAACATCAGCCTGTGGGCGTGCTAATGAAATCCTAGTTTTCGTAAACAGAAACTGCAGTTCCGCCGGATTATATAGATAGGCTTTCCCAACTGAAATACTTAAGCTTGAGGAAATAAACTCAGTTTTCCTTTGAGGAAAGTGGCATATTTCAGGTAAACCACCTTATGTTAGATTAGTGACTTCTACTTTAAACAAAAGCAGATTCTCATAATTTCACACTAATTCTTTAGCCATAAGTGTAATAGGTATCTAATACAATAAATGTAATTTACTGTATTTCCCCATGTATAAGATGCACCCTTTTTCGAAAAATTTGGGGTCTAAAAACTGGGTGCGTCTTATACAGTGGTTGTATGAGCGCAAAAACAAGTGCAAAAAAAGTGGGAAATGCAAGTAAAAAAAATCTACAAGCACTGTATAAGACGCACCCAGTTTTTAGACCCCAAATTTTTCGAAAAAGGGTGTGTCTTATGTATTTATTTACTAAATTTTATAAACTTGAAATAAGTATGGTGAGGGATCCTTGGTCATGTGACATCACTAAGAAAACATACCCAGCTTTAGTTCACCTAGTTAAAGAAAGACATTAGCACAATTCTCAGTATTTATCACAATTAGAATTCTTCTTCTAATCTGAGATGAAAGCAAGGGACAAAGCACCATTCTCTGCACGTTGGTTACGTGACAGGCTCTGGGTTATGTGTCTGTGATCACCTAAAATCCTTATATTTTTTTCCACACGAATCTTTGTTAAGCAAGCCCTCTCTCTTCCTATTTATCTAGGGTTGATAGTTTTGAACACTACTAACTTGAATTTTATTGATTTTGGCCCGTTAACATCTTTTAAAATTCAGTCATCAAATTCATAGATGTCACACACAAACTTGCTCTTCCGTGCACTTGGTAGCCATTCAAGTCCTTGATAAAATGTTGGAATAATACAGAATCAAGAATGGAACTTCAAGGCAGCTTCTAAAAAAACCAGCCTGATGTGAAATCATTAATTACAAATCATCATTTATGGCTATTTAGCTAAAGAGCTACCTATCTCTAGGTTCACATTTTTCCATCTTATATTAAAAAATATCACAAATGACTTTGCGAAACGGCTGGCTGAATTCCAGCAGCCATGTGCAAATACGTAGCCTCACGGCATCTGCGTGAAGTAGGTTGTGGAATATTCCACAGTTAGAAAAAGATTTTTCCTTCATGAATGTGTGATTGCCAGTGAAATTCAGAGAAAGCAGAGACCAAATAAAATACTGTTTCTAGATTCTGTAAAAATAACGCCAGCTAACTCTATCACATTTTTGGATAAATATGTTTTGTACCAATGCAATCAACACATGACTGTAATTATTTTCTTTCAAAACCAAAATGCCTAAATCATTGATGATTCATATCAAACTTAAATTACCTATTCTTAATAATGTTCTAAAAGTTTTATTATGCTATTTCTAATAATGATATTGATGTAATTTATAACAGCAGTATTTTTTTTTTTCAACTGCTCAAAAGGGTGCAAAGCAAAAGGTCCTGGGTATGTGGTCTCCTTTTCAAAGAGGCTACTTAATAGAATATACATACATATACGTATGTATGTATATGTGAGTGTGTATACACACACACATACCATATAGATATAGATGTATACATATATACGACCCCCCCCCCAACACACAAGTATATATACTATATGAAGATGTGGGAAAGGCAAAGCCATACACTGTTACTGTATATGGTTTGGTAAAATAAAAGCATAGGTTAGCTAGCTCTTTGGGGTAAATAAACCATCTTAAGGACGCTTAGATACTTTCAAATTGGCTCACTGTATTATTGATGCAGCTTATACAAAGTTGAAGATAACTAGGTACCAAGCAGACTTCTTTCCAAGTGTTGACTTTTTAATGACCAAAAATACTTCTCCATATTTGAGTCCCTAAGACATTTTTTTAAAATTCACAAAAGTTTCTTCTTTCTTCTTCTAGAAGTTATCTACTCTTTTAGCTTCAACTATCATTTACCCTTGTATGATTCAAATATCTAGGCCAGTATTCACATAAACTCCAGTCCTATACAGTAGAGCTCTTACCATCCTCATCCCCTGTCTCAACATACCCTCTAATAAAGTAGCATCTAGTCCCAAGCTAGTTCTTTTTTGGAAATAGCTATTTCTTCTTAAAGATCATTTTCTGAAAGAGAAGAAAGTAAGGGTAGTATCAAGGATTAAGGAAGAGTTAGACTGTTTGTGAAAGAGAATGCATTAGAGAGCCAACAAGAGATGGCTATGATTTCTGAATTCTACCTAAAATTCTATGGTATAAATTGTAAATAACTAATGCCACATGGTCTGCCTTTTCCAGATTTTAGTAATCAGTGTAGCGAAAGATAAATCAGACAATGAAGGTGATAGATGGATGGTAAAACTGGACTAGGGATAAAACCAATGGAATAAGAGAATTTCAGCATGGCCCTAAAGACAGCCAACCATGAGGTCCAGGACAGGAGGAGTCTAGCTGGCTCAATGAGCCCAAGCATTGTGTGCTGAGTCACATGTGGGATTGAAATTAAGTTAGGGAGAAAAAAAAAATACATTCCATGTGTATGGGGAAATAGGAGAAATTAAAGATAAATTCTGATCTGCTTTGCATATAAAAACAATAAAACTTACCTATATATAACTCGGGTTCCAAAGTACCACAAATTTCTAAGTGGTAAATTTATGAATAAGAACAAGAGGGCTCAAATTAAAAGAATAATTAAAACTGATACCTGAAGAATCTGGTCTCCAGCAAGGAGTCTTCCATCTCTGGCGATTATCCCATCCCGATAGACTTCCTGGATAACGATGTTAATCAGAGGCGTTTCATTGCCACCCACAATGCTAATTCCTAACTGAATGTAAGGATTTGAACGGCGAATTTCAATCGTGGTAATTTCGCCTTCTGGTAAACTGGGTGGCTGCTGTGTGGCTGCCGAGAGAAAAATAGATGGAAAGAAAATCAATGTTTTACATTTTGATGTAGAACTAAGCAATGTCACTCAATAAGAAAAACTGAATGTCAAAAAATATCTCTATGTTAAGATTATCTAAATATTTCCTCTTCCAAAGGTAATCAGTAGATGACCAACAAATAGCTACTATGTATCAGATCGCTGGGGACAACACAATGACCTGATAAAGAAATATTAAGAGAATGTCATCTTGTCCTAACTGATAAGAGAAAGTCTGAACCACGAAACAACTGTAAACAGTGCAAGGCCGTCTAAAGAAAAGGCTAACTCTGTGGTATGTAATCGCTATAGGTGTTGAACGACTAATCACATCAAGCTCTAAGAACAGGTGGGTCTTGAACCTTAGGAGACGAAAAAATGCTATAACTGTGGCAGGAAAAATTTGAAATTCATAGTAAAATATGGAATTTCTAAGAGGAATCATAGTTAAAAGTGATACCTGAGGCCAACTATCAAGATATGTCCAAGATCTAGGACTACAGGCTTTCTGTTTGTCCCTGGTGGGTTGCACCGTCAGACTAGAGGCTGCCACCAGATGAGCGCAACAGTCAGAAGCGTGGCCCTGGAGACAGACATATACTCAGCCATTTCCTGGCTGTACGAGCATGGCCAATTAATCTCTCAAGACTCAGTTTTATCACCATTAAAAAAAAAAATCTTGTAATATTGTTACAAGCATTTAATCAGTTAATGTATGTAAAGTGCTTGGCACAGAGCCTGACACAAAGTAAGTAGTTAATCTGAGGTATTATTTTTGTTGTTCTTGATACTGACTTCTTAGTCAAGAAGCATCAAGCTTCTGAACACACAAGCAACCAAGAAGCATGCTACTGACTAAGAATTCATGGACTACAACAGAAGCGGGGTGAGGAGGGGCCACCTTCCTCTGGGGTAAGATTCCCGTGCTGTTTCTAAACTGTTAGGATGGGACACCTAAAAGGGTGAATTACATCGTGTGGACTGTAACTCAATAAAATTATTTCTTTAAAGAGAAAAAACTGGGCTCGGCCGAGTGGCGCGTTTGTTAGACGTTGGCTTGGGATGCCAGCTCTGAGCAGCAGGGCCCCGGTTTGGATCCCACATTAGGGCCACTGACGCTGCACCCTCTACCAGCTAAGATGGTGAACAACAGCTCGACCTGGAGCTGGGCTGCCATGAGTCGCCCGCGATGGCGTAGGCTGCAGTGGGGCTGGCCAGCAGCAGGTGTGAGCTTTCATGAGCTGCCGTGAGCCGCCATCAAATGGCTGGCGACCGACTGCCTCAGCCAGGAAGAGCGCAATGATAACACCAATATGGGCCAGTGAAGTGACGTCCTCCACAACTAGACTGAAGAACAAAAGGACAGCAACTTGTCTGTTCCCCTTCCCCGATTCCCCAATGCTGTTCCCCTCCCCCAATTCCCCAATAAAATCTTTAAAAAAAAGGGGGGGGGGCGGAACTGCATGTTGGGAAACTAGTACAGAGTAACAGAGATGACAAACAAAAGAACGACATGACATACCGTCGGCCACAGCGCTCTCCTCGAAGGCAGGGTTGTCCAGGCCAGGCTCCTCAGTCCATGCAGGAAGAGATGCTGAGGTCAAGTTCCGCTCAGGGGGCGCTGTGCCTGTCTCTGAACAGTCTGTTTCCGGTGATAAAGTACCAGGAAGATCTATTATGGTGGTTCCATTTTCACTTTCAAGCTCTGTCTGAGTTTTACTAGTTTTCCTCCTCTCTAGGGCAGCTCTCCGCTGAGAAGCTCCAGGACACCTAGAAAGTGAGCATCCGGTGGTTTCCAGGTGATATGAAAGGGAAAAAAAAGTGACTCATAGCTTGTACCACAACAAAAGAATGGCATTGGCTTCTATGCAAAAAGCACCTAGACGTACCCATGAGCAGTACATAATTCTGATTTTACTCTCTACTTGAAATAAGTTCTTCCCACTCCGTATAGCAAATTTAAAACAAGGCATCATCACTAACACTGGTTGGGTACATATCTCAAAGAATACTTCAATAAAAATTGTATTTGGGTATGTACTAGTATTAGATACATACACTAGTAAGTACACCAGTAAGGTTGTCTCTATCTGGCAAGAATTATTCTGAAATCCTGATTACATGACCCTTTTTTACAAGTTGAATGGCTTCACCACAGGAGTGGAACTCAGCAGTCTTCTTCCTGGACAAGCCCTTGGGTCCTGACTTAGACCTTAAGTGCCACTCTGCCTCTACATTGTCATGGCCAATGTTACACTTATTCATTAGTGGGGAGCAATATACTTGAAGCTTAGATTTATAATAGTGAACTACAGGTACCCTACGTAGATTGAAGAATATATTCCAAGTACTTGGGAAACTTACAGAACCACCAAGAAATAAGAACTGTTAACTTGCTTGCTTTTACTTATTGAAGCCAACAGAAAGAGCAGAATAGGTGCTTGTTTAAATATTTAAATGAATTTTTTATACACATATTAGAAATGATATCAAGGGGCCAGCTCTTTTCCATCTGACACCTTGACTGGACAACGTGACCAATGCCCGGTTTGCAGAGCAGGACGAGAAGAGGGGATTAGGAAAGGAGAGGCAGACACACATTCCTAGAGCCCCACATGACTCAGGCACCACGCACTTTCACGATGGTGTAAGAAGGGACAGAAAGGCTGGGCAGGATGGGCGACAGCCTTATGTCTAGGGTTGCAGATCTTCATTCAATGACACTTTCTTAATGTAAAATTTCAATAAAAATTAAGTATAGGATTAAATTCAACTAAAATGGAAAGCTATCCCTTAATTATAAAAGTTACAAATGTTTCCTCATGAACTAAAGATTCAAGTCCCGGATTTCAAGTTCTTGATGAGGATCGTTATGAAGTTCCTTTATTCAACTTTTTCTTACTACAGTAATAGCTTGGTTTGAGAACATAATTCGTTCCGGAAATAAACTACTCATATTGCAAGACTTTGCTTGTTTACCAAGTTAAAATGTATTAGAAATGTTTGCTCATCTTACAGAACACTTGCAAACCAAGTTACTCGCAATCCAAGGTTTTATTCTACTTGTTTTCTCTTCCTTTTGCGAAGAAGGGGACAACTGACTTTCCTTTCTGTACTGTTGTGCAGCACTCCAGGGGATATTCCTACAAGGGCCTGACAAATAAGTTTGAGAACTATATCACTGAAAAAATTACTTTTGTCAGGTAAGCAGATTTAATTAGAATATGTTTTAAAAATATTTTATTCAATAAAAAATGAGACAAAACTGGATCATAAAAAATATTTGTGACTAAACATGTAAGTAAAGATTTAATTCCCCAAATATATAGCATACACAAATATCTACATGGGCAATAGGTAGTCTGCAACAGAAAACATGGACTAGGAGCAGGAAATGAAGAGGAAATACAGACTGTGAATACCTGGGAATTAGCCTAGCTACCAACTGAAAAATCCAACAAAACAAATAATTACAAAGCCTGTCCTGCAACTGTTAAATGTGCAAAAATAAATTTTGAAAAGAAAGCTTAAAGCTGTTAGAGAGGTAAAGAAACAGGTACACTTAAATTCCCAATGGGACAAGTTGCTAACAGGAACAAAATAAAAATATTTTAAAATGATATCATGTGAAAACATCAAAGAATGATCTTAGGCAGCATTAGAGGAAGGTTATAGGGAGGACCTTTATTTAAACAAGATGGACCAGATGAGTAGATTGAGATAGAACAACTAGACAAGAGGAGATGATAAGAGAAAGGCTTCAAAGTAACCCAGGGAGACAAGAGTGTCACCAAAAAAAAAAAGTGGCCAATAATGCAAATGCCACACAAGGGGAAAATAAGATAAGGACAAAAAAGCATTACTTTGATTAGGCAATGAAAAGGTTATGGTGATCTTAGAAAGAACACTTTTGGTGATGAGGGCAAAAGCCTGACTAGTACCAGCATTTCTGCTAACGCAACATAAGCAGTGGCAAAAACTGCACACTAAAAATCACAGGGCTTGAGGAAAAAAGAGGATTGGGAAAGACCATTCCAAAACTGTGCCTCTGGTTCTGGGAAATGGCTGCTGACTGGGATGGGGTTTCCTATGGGGTGCTGAAAATATTCTAAAAATTAGATTGTAGTAACGGTTGCACATTTCTGTGACTACACTAAAAATCACAAAATTGTATACTTTAAAAATAGGTGAGTTTTATGGTAGGTGAAATATAGCTCGAAAACCTATTAAAAAAAAAAGGACTATAGGAAATGAGTAGATCAGAGCAGGCTTGGGCAGAGAAAAACTCATGACCAGACAGCTCAAAGCTGTCATTCCTTGTTTGTAAACACTTGGAACTGAAAGAAAAAGGGAAGAAACCAACATTTGTTGAGTGTGTACTTTGTGCCAGTCACTGTGTAAAAACCTTTATATATAGTATTTCACTGAATCCTCACAACCACTCTATTATTCCCATTTTACAAATGGGAAACTTGAAACTTAACTAAGGCGACATCACGTAGCTGCTACATTGCAGAGCCAAAGTCCAAACAAACTCAGATCAGATTTCAAAGACGTCCGCTCTTTCCACTGTGTCATACTAAATTCATTCTTATGGAGTTCTTTTTCTAGGCCTTACAACAACATAAGTTGAATTTATTCCAGAAACGTGTACCTAGAAACAATCATAGAATGTTTGAACGAAAAAGGCCTGAGTGATCAAAATCACAAACAACAAAAACCTACATATCTTATTAAATGGAATATTTAACAATAACACAAATTACAGTTTCCATCAGGGGATATAACTTGGATTATTCAAGCAGTTAACTCCATGTAGCAGGAGGCCAGTGTAGAGGACATTAAAAATGAATAATAACAGAAATGAAATGCACACAACGTTTAAGTAGATCAGGGTAAGCATGCACCCAGATAGTGCAGGGGAAGTGGCGCTGAGGACAGTGGGCTGCCCTGAAAAAGGACACTGGAGGCAGTGGAGGGCTGTCCCTCCCTAGGGAGGGAGCTCTATAAGCAGGTGTGCTTTTTAATTTTCTTAACTAAAACCAAAGGCTCTTGCAGCAGCCAGGGCCAAACCAAAGGACTTTTCCTTTCCTGCAGAAGGTTATACTTCTTTCCATTCCCACTATTCTGGCTGTCCTTATGGAGGAATAATTACACGTGGCCTAACTGAATTTATGATACTGTGGCATCATTCCCTGCTACCACAATGATTCACGATAGGAAACATACCAGGTGCGGTCAAACAATATGGTGAATGTTTAAATAAAAAAATAAATTATTACAGTTAAAGACACATTACCATTAATTACCCTCAAAATACTAGCCCTTGCTTCAAACACACTTATCCCATCGTTCTTGCCACTTTCTGAAGCAGTTCTGGAAGTCCTCTTTCCTGAGTGTCTTTAGTTGCGCTGTTGTGGCTGCCTCGATGTCCTGAAACATTTTTACTTTGGGGAAGAGCCAAAAGTCCCATGGTGCCAGATCCAGTGAATAAGGTGGATGAGGACACACCATGTTTTCATTTGACAGAAACTGCCATACCAGAAGCGATGTGTGACATGGAATGTTGTCATGATGGAAGATAATTTATGGCACACTTTAAAAGACACCTTCTCTCAACCGTAGCTCACACCCGACTGCACCGAACAAGTTGAAACTTGTCACACACGTTACTAAGGTTAAAGATGCTGCTTCCTGGGTTGAAGATCTCTTCCTTTCCGCTGGATGGCACTCAGCAGCAGCATTCAGTGTATTTTGTAATCACAACGAAAGTCTCTGTGTCACACATGGCTTCTGGTATGGCGATTTCTGTCAAATAAAAACATTCTGGTGTGTTCTCATCCACCTTATTCACTGGATCTGGCACTGTGTGACTTCTGGCTCTTCCCCAAAGTCAAAATGACCATGAAAGGTAAACGTGTTGAATCGATTCAGTGGAAATGAGTCTGGCAACCATTGGTGGGGGAGACTGCAGTGCCTTCACAGCCCCATTCCTAGACCTGTTGGTTCCCTGGTAGACCCCACTCGCAAGGATATCTTTATCTAACCTGACTTGGAGCTCACCTAGTGTAAACAGCCTTTTTACTGTGGCCATTTGTTGAAAAAAAAAATCAGAGGCAATTGTTTAAGATTGTGACTGTCTGAGCTGGGCAAATAAACAAAAGGCTAACCAAAAAGTTTAAAAGGAAAACCTAAGGAAAGAAAGGTCCGTAGAGCTTCTGATATGTCCAGGCTGTGTGCATGCAGGGAACAACTGAGAAGGCACTGAGCTCTCACTTCTGGCTAACACTGACACTCTGTGAAAGCAGGAAATGAAGGCTAAGGAGGAACTGTCAAGTGTCTGAGTACTGAAGGTGTACCCCACCATGCACAGAGTCCCTTGGGGAGACTGGGAAATTTATTGGTTACAGGCATTGAAGGAATTCTCTGTCCAGTCATTAGCTGACCAGTAAGCTGAGCAGAGGTTTTGCAGAATTAGTTTACAAATGAATGTCACTGAACAAACAACAACAAATCCTGGAGAAGGAGAAGAATCTGATTCCCAGAGTTGCCACATTATATTATTTAAAATGTCCAGTGTTCATTATGAAATTTTAAAACATGCAAAGAAATAAATGAGTATGTCCCATATGCAGAAAAAACAGCTGTCAACAGAAACTGTCCCTGAGGAAGCCCAAACATTGGCCTTACCACCAGACAATGACTTAAATCAGGTATTATAAATGTGTTCAAGAAACAGGAAACCATGTCTAAAGAACTAAAGGAAAATACAAAAATGATGTTTTACCAAATAAAAATATCATTAAAGAACTAAAGAACCAAATGGAAATTCTGGATGTAAAAAGCACAATGAATAAAATGAAGAATTCACAGGAGAGGAAGAAGAAAAAAATCAGTAAACTTGAAGACAGGTCAATTGAGATTGTGAGTCTGAGGGACAGAAAGAAAAAGAATAATTAAAAAAATGGATAGAACCTCAAGTACCTGTGGGGCTCTATCAAGCGTATTACATATGCAGAATGGGAGTCCTACAAATAGCCAGGGAGGAGGGGGCAGAAAGAATATTTGAAGACAAAACGACCAATATCTTCCCCAGTTTGATGAATCTTGAAAGCAGCAAGAGAGAAGCATCTCATCACATGGAAGTGATCCTCAATAAGATTGGTAGCTAGAAAAAAAGACTCAACCAAGAAACCTATAGCTAGCAAAACTATCCTTCAAAAACAGAACTGAAGACATTCCCAGATCAACAAAAACAAAGAGTTTGTTTTTAGCAGACCTGCCCAACAAGAAATCCAAAAAGAAGTCTTTCAGGATGATCTGAAAGGACCTTAGTAACTCAAATGAAGAAAGAAAAAGCACTGGTAAAGGTAACTACATAGGTAAATATAAAAAACAATATAGAAGTATTTTTTGGTTTATAACTCCATTTTTGTCCTATCTGATTTAAAAGACAACCACACAAAGTAATAATTATAATTCTGTTTTGATGGGCATATAATGCACAAAGATGTAATTTGTATAACTATAAAAGCAGAGATGAGGGGGAAGGAATGGAGCTATATATGAGCTAAGTGTTTGTATACCAGTGAAATTAAATTGGTATTAATCTAAACTATGATATAAATTATGATGTTAATTGTAATCCCCAGCACAACCACTAAGAAAATAATTCAAAAAACATATATGAACAGAAATGACAAAGGAATTAAAATGGCATACTGGAAAATATCTATTTAACACAAAAGAAGGAAGAAACAAAGGAACAGAGAAACAAAAAAGAAATAACATATAGAAACAAACAGCAAAATGTCAGACATAAATCTTACTTAATGAGTTGGCCGAGTGACTCAGTTGGTTAAGAGTGAGAGCTCTGAGCAACAGGGTCACTGGCTGGATTCCCACATGGGCCAGTGAGCTGCACCTGAGCTGAGCTGTTGCTGAGCTGCCAACAAGTGGCAGGATGGCTCAGCTGGTGAGAGCACTGTGCTCCTAACCACCACTGGTTGGACTCCGGCATGGGATGGTGGGCTATGCCCTCCCGCAACTAAGATTGAACATGGTGCCTTCAGCTGAGCGGCCGTGAGCTGCTGATGGGCGGCCGAGTGGCAAATGGACTTGGAGCTGAGCTAGCTGCGCCCTCCACAGCTAAGATTCAAGGACAACAACTTGACTGTTCCCCTTCCCCAATTCCTCAATAAAATCTTTAAAAAAATAAAAAATAATAAAAATAAATAAATCCTACTTTATCAGTAATTATATCAAATATAAATGAATTAAACACTCCGAAAGTCAGTGATTGGCATAACTGATTAAAAAGAAAACATGATCCAACTATATGCTGTCTATAAGACACACTTCAGGTTCAAAGACACAAATAAGTCAAAATTAAAAGGAGAGAAGATATACCATACAAATAGTAACTTCAACAGAACTAAGTGGGTATACTAACTTCAGATACAATAGACTTTAGGACAAAAAACTGTTTCTAGTGACAAAGAAGAACATTTTACAATGATGAAAGTTTCGATCTGTAAGGGAGCTATAACTATTACAAACATAAATACAACTAACAACACACCATCAAAGTACACGAAGCAAAAATTACAGAATTAAAGGGAAAAATAGACAATTCAACAATAGTAGTGTAAGACTTCAATAATGGATAGAACTGGACATAAGAACAAGAAAAGAGACTTAAAGAACACCATAAACAAACTAGACCAGGGGTTGGAAAACTTTTGAGACGGAAGAGCCGCCAGGGGTCAGCAAACTGCAGCTCGTAAACTGTGGCTCTGAAGTAAAATTGAAAATGAAAATAAAACTATCATAGTTTCATTTATAAAATTTTTAAAGGATATTATTCACATAATGGTGATAATGTAAAAATATATTTATTGCTCTCAAATAATTTTTAAATTGTTGTGAGGGACAAGATTGGCTCTTCCAGGGGTAGGCAAACTTTTGAGACGGAATGTACCCAAAGAGTCGCATGTGGCTCGCAAGCTGCAGTTTGTCAATCCCTGAACTAGACCTAGCAGACATCTATAGAACACTCACTCTACCCATCAACGGCAGAAAACACACTGTTCTCGAGTGCATATGAAGCATTTCCCAGGACAGACCATGTGCTTGGCCATAAAAAAAGCCTCAATAAAATTGAAAGGACTGAGTTATATACAGCATGCTCTCCAATCACAATTAATTAAAAATGGATCAAAGACCCAAATGTAAGAGCTAAAACTATAAAAGTCTTAGAAGAAAACATGGGTGTAAATCTTTGTGACTTTGAATTAGGCAATGGTTTCTTCGATATGACACCAAAAGCACAAGCAAACAAACAAAAAAAAATAGATAAACTGGACTTCATAGAAAGCCAACTTGTTTGTCCTTCAAAGGACACAGGAAAGTGAAAAGACAATGTATAAAATGAGAGAAAATATCTGCAAATCATATATTTAATGAGGGTCTAGTATGCAGAATGTATATAGGATGTTCACTACTTCCAAAATGACAAACAATCCAGTATAAAAATGGACTAGTGATGCTGAGCATCTGTTCACATGTTTATTGGCCATTTCAGTATCTTCTTTGTAGAAATCATCTATTCCAATCCTCTGCACCCTTAAAATTGGATTACTTGACTTTTTATTGAGTTATAAGAATTCTGTATATATTCTGGATACTAGACTATTATCAGGTACATGATTTGCAAATATATATCTTTTTACATTATATATGAGAAAAGAAAGCTGGCAAGAACGTGCCAAACACACACTTCCCTCCAAGCTAAAATGTCCATTTCAAAGAGCAACCTTGCCCCAGCCTACCCTGACCCCTGAAGGTTTCAAAACCGTTTGATGAACTAGAAAAGCTCTCGGCATGGAAAAAGACTTCTCTAAAGGTTTTCTCCATATTGTACAAACCTTTTACAATACTGCTAAACAGTAAGGTTTTTAGAGGGAAGAGAAAAATGATTTTGATCCTTGCCATAAATAAGCTAGGACACAAATGTTCAATTTAACAACAACAAAAACATTTACAATTCCCTAAGCTTTAAATTGTTGAGGGTGAGGCAGGGATGAGGGCTAGAGCAGCCATGCTTTATAGTTGATGGTGTTTGGCAGAATTTCACAAAGTAACTACTAAAATGTTACATGCTTAGTACAATATATAGAATTTTTTTTAAAAGCTTTATTTTTCCTTTCAAAGATGGGCACTTTCCCATGTCTTTTAAAATTCTTCATTGTTTTACTATTATATAATCAGTTAGTAGCTAGTAATTTTATTTAAAAACATTCATCTTTCATAAACGTTCTATTTTTAGCTACAGGAGAAAATGTCAACTGTTCTCAAACTGAACCAGATTTCTTAAGAGTAGAATTTAATTCAAATAGGGGAGGTAATTTTAAACTCAAAATTACCAGATTTATGCACACTACTCCTAATGCTGCATTTCTACTAATAACGAATAGGATTTCGAAATCCTAAAAATTCAAGAACAAAGGCACAACAGTCATATTACTTTTATACACTGAATCATTGTTGCTGGTGCTGAAATTCTATGCATTTCAATGAAACATACCAATTTCTAACAGATGAATGAGACTGTGTACAGAGATGCCACAATTGTATAAACCATATTTTGTGTCTCATGACATCACTTTTGTTGCTAGTTCATGTTGGTTTTAAAACATGGCTGCAAATATTTTCACCTCCTCCCATCACAAAGTGAAGCCTCTGGGTGGACTGCTTCAAAAAGAGTAACCGTGTAAGGCATGGTGCGTGCTGTAAAGGCTAGATGATACGAGACCATGCAGCTTCTTGCCTTAGTCACAGCGACACTGAGTGACATGGAAGAACCTTATACCCTGAAGCCGCCATGCTGGAAAGACTATGTTTAGGCTCTCCAGCCCAAGTCCCAGCTGAGCCTACACCTCTGGTTTTCTCCATCAAGGTGCCAGACATACAAATACAGACAGACGCCATCTTGGGAGTAGCTTCTCCAGTTCCGACTGTTGCAGTCCCTGGGTTTCGGGCCTTCCGAGCTGTGGCCCAGATGTCCCCTAACAGAGACAAGCCATCCCTGCTGTGCCCTGTCTGAATCCTGGACTCGCAGGATCCATGAACAGAATCAAACGATTGTTTTATGTCACTATATTTGGGGTGGTTAGTTTCTCAGCAATGGATAACCAGAACATAGGTTAACAATTTAATTGAATAAACATTAGCTGAGTGTCAACTGTGGGCAAGAGAACACAAAAGTGAGTAAATACGTGGTTCAAGCCCTAAAGGAATTTATAACCCAACAGCAGATTCTAAGGTGCTATCAGCTTGCAGAGCACTTGACAACTGGAACGGTATCGGGCACGTAGTAGATAATAACATTTGCCGAATGAACAAATGAACTACATATTATTTAAGGCTGTCTGTTGGAGCATAAACATTTCTACCTGAATTTCAACATTTTTAATTGAGAGACTACAAAAAGGTCAGGCTGTTCATCATACATCTGTTCAAATGGGACGTAAAAATTCTGTTTTATAATTTGCCTTTTCATTTTTATGAATCAGTAGTTACTCTTAGCTGTCTGTATCAATCAAGTCACCCACCTTCTCAAATCATTCACATTTTTCAATGTATCTTTCACAATATAGGCCTAAGACACTTTTGAAATGATTAAATTAGTTCAAATGTTAATAAGCACATTTGGAAAATGGAACTTTCAACTAGACATAACTGCTTAGCCTTTATCAACATATAAGGAAAGGAAGGTTTGAAATTCCCAAGTTTTTACATCATCAACATAAATATCTTGATAGAAAACACTGATACTTCAACACATAAGCAGAACTCAGGGATATTGTGGGTTCAGGTCCAGCCCACTGCAATAAAGCGAGTCTCACAATAAAGCAAGTTGTAATCTTTTTGCTGATGGAGTCTTGTCTTCAATTTATAAAAACAAAAACAAAACCAAAAAACAAAACATCTGTGAAACACACTAAAGCAAAGCCAACAAAACAAGATGTGCCTTATTAAATTCTTGTTTGCATTTTAGTTAAGTGAATATTCCTAAAAATTTGTGAAATTCAGTTGCTATCAAAATAATTAGCAACTGAATTAAGACTTTGTTCAGTTCCTTTAACATCCCATAACTGATATTTATAAAAGAGTCACAAAAGAAACTTATCCCCTAAAAAGAATAGTTCTGAGAGAAATAAGAGAAGCCTAAAATATTCTTCAATCTCATGTAACTAGGCCTGACCAGACCAGCATATTCAAACTTTTGCTATCAATTTCTGGGAGGTCTCGGGCCGGCCAAGTGGTGCGTTGGTCAGGAGTTGACTTGGGACGCCAGCTCTGAGCAGCAGGGCCCCGGTTCAGATCCCACATGCGGGCCAGTGATGCTGCACCCTTTATAGCTGGGATGCTGAACAACAGCTCAACCTGGAGCTGGGTTGCCGTGAATCACCAGCGTTGGTGTGGGCTGCAGTGGGGCTGGCGGGCAGCCAGCATGAGCTTTTGTGAGCTGCCGTGAGCAGCCGTCCTGTGGCTGGCGAGTGACTGCCTCACCCGGGAAGGGCGCAATGATAATACCAACATGGGCCAGTGAAGCAACGTCCTCCACAACTAGACTGAAGAACAAAAGGACAGCAACTTGTCCGTTCCGCTCGATTTATTTAATCAAATAAAATAAGATTTTATTCCCCAATAAAATCTTTAAAAAAAAATTTTTTTTTAATTTCCAAGAGGTCTCTGCTGCCATGTTCAGATTCTACACCTGCTGGTGACAGAAGATTCACAAAAATCTAAGGCTACAGGCATTTTCAAAAGTCTATATTGCTATCCTATACTTTTTCTTAGCTCCTATTTTTAGATAATACAGCTTAGATTTAAGCAATATCTCTGTAAATCTTCATGTTTCTGATACTTTAATAGCATCTTGTTCTTTCTCACGTATCTTAATTATTTCTAATGAGTACACTCATTTTATAATACTAATACTTAGTGTTATAACATGTACACCCATGTGTATATGACACTATCACATGGCAGTGGAGAATATGATTCAATCTGTGGTAAAGTCAGCATGATATATTAGAATGCTAAATAAGGATATTGAAGTTTAACTCTACACCATTAACTAGCTCTAAATCTTTGTGATTCAGTTTCCTGGTTTGTAAAGTGAGAGGATTAATCTCCTCTAATTCTATGTGTATAATGACAAGCTGTTCTATACCTTGTCATTAATACATTTAAGTATAATAAAGTTAGTGTTATTTCTAAATCCAATATATTATACTATGCATTGCTTCATAGCAATCAAAATTACCACAGCTTTTTTAAGGAGAATTTTTATAAGAGCTTATTTGAGCCAACCTGACAACATATGCAAAATTACTGGAATTTCGCACTGCATAGCTGGCTTAACTTGGAAATTTAGACATTAATACATTTATTTCTGTTATTTTATGTGACTCTACCTACTTATGACATGAGATGTATTTTAACCCTTCCTAAGGGTATCAATAATTTTAAAGATCAAGAATTTGACCAAAGTCAAATTACATAACTCACTGAACAATCAGCAAACTAAATTACTTAAGCTTTTAAAAAGCTTTTATCAGAACAAAAATAACCACTAAATGTTTTAAAGTTCCCAACCCCTTGTTCTTATTTAGTCTAGTCCCTGAACACAGAATCTTTCTAAGATCTTAGCAAATAAAATCATATACACTCATTTTCCATGTTACAACAGAATTATTATTTTTATTGGCTGGAAAATAGCCTATTGAGTTGATATAATATTGTATTTTTAACTCTTGCCCTACTGTTAATTCAATTGACTCCAATTTACTGAACTATGTACAGTGTTGCAATGAACATCTTTTTTTTTTTTGGCTTTAGGACACTGTATTCATTTCTCATTGATTGAATATATCCCAACTCCTATGACATGTACAGCCTTCTCTCTTATTTCTACATTACATTTCTTTTTTTTAAATTATTTTTTATTGTGAAATACACATTTTTTAGAATTAGTTGCAGCTGTACAACACAGTGCAATAGTTACACTTTTTACCCCTCGAGGTGACAACCCTCCTCCCCCAATCCGCCGCCCCACTTCCCCCCAATATCATACATATCTATTACAATTGCAATGAACATCTTTATATACAATTTTTCCTTTTTGGATTATTTTCTTAGGATAATAAGCTAGATAAAAGGATATTTACATTTATAATTTTTAAAACACACTGCCAAACTGCCTTGCAAAAAGAGTCTATCGTTATCTCCTGCTACCCATGTTTCTGTATTCATGCTTTTTGATTAATAATGTTCAATACTATCCCATGCAGCTTTGTTATTTATTATATATCAAGTTTTTGTTTGAACACCTTTTCATAAACCCAGTTCCGTCTCTCTCTTTCAAAGTCTTTGCTTACCTGTTTTTAAGATGTGCCTCCAGGTCACAGCGTTGCATTACATCTTGGCACACGGAAGAAAATGGACATGACACTAATAATTTGTCCAGCAGTTTATGAACTAGAATACTAGACTTCTTACACAACTTAAAGTGAAGTCTTTTGCGGTCCAATGGGCAGAAATCTTTCTCCTGTAGGAAGTTTCTGAGGCACTTGCAGCAGAATGTGTGTCCACAGGGGGTATCGAGCGGCTGCAGCAGGGGCTGAAGGCAAATATGGCAGACCAGGTCGTCGTCCACCTCGTCCTGGTAATTGTACAAGTGGTTTTCTCTCGTCCAGTGCTGCTGGCCACATTCAAAACACAGAGGGTTGAAGGAGGAGGAGGAAGTGTGTTCCACAGACACCATCTCATCACCTGTTGTTCCCATTTTGAATCAACCAAAGCAGTTTCTGTATTTTCATACGTTAGACTTCCACTGCAGTTTGGTTTCCTTTAATAGACAGTTATGCATTTGATAAAAACCAAGGCTTTTCTAGATAAACAGAACCAAAAAATAAAAATAAAAAAAATAATTAGTGTCCTCAAGATAGGCTAAACGTATCATCATAACATGACTAGTTAACTTCCTTCTTATTAAAATTTAGATCACGTAATAAATTAGTCATAAAAACATAAAAATGAAATTAAATAACTTGCTAGTTGGCTAAGAATGATGTACACTGCCAAGTTCATGGTAAAAAAAGAAATTGTGATTAAAAGGAAAGATGCCATGTAGTATATGGCGTGACATAAGAAACAATCAGTTTGTTTTACTGACTGAAATCCGCACATAGTTCAATACTCAATGATTGTTTTAAAGCCAATTAATCTACACAGTATGCTAATAATGCAATTTGAGGTACAGTACCTAATACATTGGAGCATTGGAAATCCTAGTCATGGTTCTTTGCTTCTGGCTGAATTTACACAGATAGGGGTAAACCAAAGGCTGTGTCTTCGAAATGTAGTCTCAAGGGTAATTTGGTGTTTGTTAAAAAAATGACCTTTGGGCCAGTGACACTGCCCTCCACAGCTAAGATGCTAGACAACAGCTCAACCTGGAGCTGGGCTGCCATGAGTCGCTGGCGACAGCGTAGGCTGCAGCCCCTGCTGCAGTAGGTTGCCATGGGCTACCGTGTGTAGCCAGCAGCCAGCACGAGCGGCCAGCAGTCAGTGTGAGCAGCCGTCCAGAAGCNCGGGAAGAGCGCAATGATGGTGCCAACTTGGGCCAGTGAAGCAACGTCCTCCACAACTAGACTGAAGAACAAAACGACAGCAACTTGTCTGTTACCCTTCCCCCAATTCCCCAGCTCTGTTCCCATCCCCCCAATTTCATTAAAAAAAAAATGACCTTTGCTCTGTACTACATTTGGGGAGAAATGGATTTCCAAATATGTATGATTTGAATATTCTCTCTATATAGCAGATTACAGAAAGATAAATATGTATAACATATATAACATCTGTGCAAACTCCATAAAATACAATACTATTTTATGCCATTAAAAGAAAAAAACTGTTGTACTTCAATTAAACAGATAAGACATGCTATAGATCTCAATTCCACATCATATTATTTCACACTTTCATGTATTCTGGCTCGCTCAAAGCAGGTGTAGGTGTGTGTGTGTGTGTGTGTGTGTGTGTGTGTGTGTGTGTGTGTGTGTATGTGTGTGTGTCCCCTCTACAACGTAAGACTCTTACCATGGTCCACCCCAGTTTAGTGCAGACCTACCAAGGAATGCTCCCCTCAGATAAGGGTTTCCAGATTCCTGCAGCTGCAGCCCCAGGGGTTAAAAAGTCAACTCTGAAGGCAGCAGCTGTCTATATTCATTTTCCCGTAAATATTTACAGTGTCTAGTCTGTGCCAACATTGAACAAGGATAGAGGAGAGGGAGGAGAGGACAGTTAAGAAAGCCCATTATTAAAATACAATGTAATGAGTACTCTGAGAAAGTTATGCTAGGATGCTATATGAACACAGAGAAAGATGAGGAGAACTGGCATCTAGCTCAGTTTGGCTTTGTGGCCGGAAATATTTTCAAAAAGGGAAAAATATGGACTGCTGAGCTGTGGCAGGAAGCACTGGCCAGAGAGAAAAATAGAGATGGGCATCTGGATGCTAAGTCCCAGGGGCCTGAGCGTGCACGCATAGTCAGGGATCACGGAGCAGGGCAAGACATGGAGGAGAAGAAACTGTACTCGGGACAGGGGGATGGTAAGACTCAGGTGTGCCTGCCGCCAGGACAGAAAGAATTGTCATGTCATGTTAACACTACTGGCATTTGTTTCAGTAATAAAATTCTCCTCCAATCACATGTATGTATTTGCCATGTTATTTATTTGGCGTATTTATTAGAAAAACGACATTAACATTGCAACAGATTTAACAAGAATGGCCATAATTATGAGGGGGTGGGGCAGGATTCAGATGGAATGGCTGATGTCAGATAAGCTGTGTGTTTTTAAAAACTACTTAATAAAATGACAATACGAGCAGCCTGTCAGTACCAACAGTAAGAGCAAACACTGCTCGTATTTTATAACTCCTGGGGCTTGTTCTTTTCCCTCTGAGCTTCGTAACCTTTTGGAGGACAGTGCAAGGTATGTGAGATTAAGGAGAAACACCATCTATTGCAGGCAGATGCTGCTTCAGCCCATGCATTTTAACACAAAGGCTTGTTTTCCGCTCAGCTAGCAAAACACACAATCCTTGGCTATTCTTTGTGACAGTGGTTATACTAATTTTCCCATTCCTCAAGAAAATAAACTGCAATTCTAGCCTCCCACATAATGACTAAGAAAGCATTTGTCTTAAGATTATTATGTTTTAGCTGTTTTCTAAATCTCTAAATAACTCTTAGTGTTTTATTTTCATTTTTGTCAGAAAATCTTTTCAAGAGGAAAAACAACATGTTCCCATTTAAAAGACCAAATAACAACTGCATTATCTCCAGCCCTGAAATACCTCTATGTTACCACGAAACATGAGATGAAAACTTACCATGGGCAGATCGCTAACATGTGCATATAAACGCTGATTAAAGAAGTGCAAGGCCATACCCGGAGCCATCTGTAAGGGTTCCTGTCCTTGCTGTCACTCACTGGCTTTGTGACCTTACTGAATGAGTTTCCTTCTCATACATGAAATGGGAGTAAACACAGTGCCTATCTCAAAGGGTTGATAAAAAGAATGAATATGTGTGTGTGTGTGTGTGTGTACATATAGCTTAAAACAGTGCCTGACACATAATCAACCGGTGCTATATATAAGTGTTAGCTATTATTACTATTATCAAAGATAAAGAAACAAAAGTTTGGACAGATTTTGATGTGCCCAAAGCCATACAACTTATAATTATTTAGTAAGAGAAAAGAAAGATAAATCAGTTCTTTCTTGCTTCAAAATAAGCCAATAGTGAATTAAGTAATTATAGGGCAGAGGTAAGGGATTTCATTAAAACCTTGGGTGCGAGTTTCATATGGGCAGAGGTAGCCTGACCCTGTGTTTCAAATCCCCAATCCCACGCCTCTATTCTTGACCCAGGCAGGTGATTTTATTCCCGCTTTGTGCACAGTCCTCTGTAACACCTTGCACCACTTCTCACACTCTTGTTCCTCACAGAACTACGAGCTCTTTGAGAGCTGGATGTCCCATGGGGGAGAAGCTCAATAAATGCTGAATGACCAAATGGGTGACCGTATGTTTGATCACTCTGGTAAGTTTAGGCAACTAAAAATATATCTGTGTAAAAGGGAGGATATGCCCATGTTTATAGCATTTTGATTTCAGATATTCTGAGCACAGTTTGAAATATTAAAATACAAGTTAAATATATAATAGTCCTCAATATTTTCCAAAATATAAAATGTAGCATAGGGTGTATCTTTACAAACTACATTATCTGTGTAGCTAACATTCCAGGAATAGTAAAGAGGTGGAAACTATTTAATTGGCTGGGAATATTACAACACATTTTAAATAAGATCTTGAAAAAGAGCCAGTGCAATGGAAAGGGAGTCACAAGACATGGTTTTACTACCTAACTCCAGTTACGATTAACATGCTTGCTATCCTGGTTTATGGTACATCAGAGACTCTCAGCAAGAATTACGGTTGTCACTATTTGCTCACTGCAAAACTATATATTATTCAGGTAATTTCTCTTGCTGTTATTTTTTATTCAGATTGAAAGAGTCCTCACTGGCCCTGACCTAGGAGATTCAGCGCAGGGAAAAAAGATGGTGAGCTAAGTATTACCACCAAGTATGAGTAGGTGGGAAACATCCTTTGAGTCTCAACGCCAAGAGTCTAGGAATACCCTCTCCTCACGTCCTCTGAGCAAATTCCTATTCACTCCTTGAGTCTCAGCTCAAACTCTCCCTCCCTCCACTGTCCAATCCTACCTGCCACTCCCTACTTTTAGGCATACCTCCCTTCCCTCAGGCTCCTGCTACTCTCTGCACACACCTGCATTGCAGCAATTACATGCACATGCTTCCTTGCCATCTTCTCACCTCTTGGAGGGTAAAGACAACAGTGTCTTCTTTAGCTCTTGTAGTCCCAGTTCTTGGCACATATTATGCACTAAAAAAAAAATGTGTTCTCAGGATCATACTTGAGCCTGAAATGTAGAGAATTCTGAACTGTATAATATAACTACATAAATATATAAGAGAAACCCAAGCACATTTATTTGTGGCACTGCCACACAATCAACATATTGGACCCTGCCCTATGATTACAAAGAATAACATATCACTCCCTTTAATCTTCGAAAGTCTGAAAACAAAGTTTCTTTTTTTTTTACTTGATGGTATCAACAAAAGAACATTTTTATTATATGTTACAAATCAGCTTTGATAGCTTCCTTTGCATAAAGCAGTGGTGGTTAAACTTTTACAACTAAGGATCCCTTTATCCACTCTGGACAAGCTCGGCAGTTTCTTAAACAGTAACTTGCAACTACCATGCAATACCCGCAACCAAACTCCTGAGCATGTACTCCAGAGAAATGAAACTGATGTTCACACAAAAACCTGTGCAGCTTTCTTTGTAATTGCCCCAAACTAGAAACAACCCAGATGCCCTTCAACAGGTAAATTGTTAAAAAGAACTATGGTACATCCATACCATGGATTACTACTCAGCAATAAAAAGGAATGAATGATGGATACATATAACAACCTGCACGAATCTCCAGAGAATTATGCTGAGTGAAAAAAACGCCAATTCTAAAAGGGTGCACACTATAATATTCTGTATATATAACATTCTTGAAATGACAATACAACTAATTATATTAATGAAAATGCTTTAAATATTCATTTGTTAATAACACTCTAAACGCATATTCACATTTTTATGAAAAATAACTTAAATAAAAAATACAGTGAGAAAAGAAGCATTGTTTTACATTTTAGCAAATCTGGAGTCTCAAGTCTGCTTCTATTTTCAATCTGTTGTGTGAGTACATGTCAAGTATCCTCTAAAAACTCTCCTTGGACACTCATGAGAGAATGAGAGTGAAAAACACAGATAACATCTTAGGAAAATCGTTTTGACCTTGTGGACCCAATGAAAGAGAATAGGGGATCCTGGGTCACACTTGAGAGCAGCTGGGGCAGAGCGCTAAAATGTCCTAATACCCTTCTCTCATAAGGAGTACCAGGAACAACCAAAACTACTTTTAAAAAAGACGAAACGGAAACAGGCAAACTGTTGAGCTGAGTCCATACTGGTGGAGCCTGTGTTTCCTGGAATAACGATCTTTCTCCAGCGCTCTTTCCTGCTGGGAGAAGCGTGTCTGGATGTTTCACTGTATTATAGGAGAGCCTTACAGAAATTCAGTTCTTGATCAAAACCACTTCCTATTGCATGTCTCTAGGAAAACTCTCGAATATCAGTTTCCAACAATTCCACCTTTATATTTTATAAGTCTCATTTTCTACATAAAATTATAATTCGGCACACTTAGTTATTTGTCTCCTATCCCATTTTAGCAAACAGAAATATTTGAAAACCCATTTTTAAATTCTCAGATGGTATTTGTAGTTAGATGTACTCTATTTAATAACCTAGGAAATTAGTTAATTAAGCAAAAAACGCCAGAAGCTATGCAACTGAGGCTCTGAGCTCTCTGCCAGCCGGGTAACTAGGTCAGTACACAACACATTTCTTTCTTTCACCACATGTTTATCTAATGTCTACTACGGGCGAGTATATTATATATGTCCGGTGCCTTCACTTCCTGTCTATGAACTATCAGCTTTGCTCATAGAAATTGAACGAGAGAACACACACACACACACACACACACACACACACACACACAGCTTAAATCTAGCTCTAAAATTCTCATAATTCTACACATTTTTATATACAAAAAAATATTTAACTGATATGTCCGATTTGCCTGTTAGTCCCAATATCTGTCAGCTGCTGTTTTTGATAACTTTAATAATCTCTTACATATTCTATAAAAAGGAGATGAAGTTGTAGGTACTAGAGAATTTACAAATTTCCAATGTCCTTCTACCTTTAGTTCTAATTTTGAACCACTAAGCTGAAAAGCTTTTTTTTTTAATGCAAAATGATAAAGACAAAAACTAAACTGGATTACCTGCCCAATTCCTGTAGGCTCAGATAGATATACTCAAGTTACAGCTTTGAAAATTATACTAAATTATGTTACTTAAGAATAATTTAAAAACAGAATTGATATAAAACTATTTCCAAAAGGAAATACACCATATGGAATGCTAAACATTTCTATATAGCTAAATATGCAGACACACCTCGGCCAATGAGAACAGACCTTTGTGGAAAGAACTTTATTCCAGGAAAGACCCTCCTGCAGAGCACAAGGGGTTTTCTCGGCAGCACTCCTCAACAGCCTTGAGTTGGGGCGATTTCTGATGTCTTAGAGAATGTCACACATTCATACGTGTTGCATAATCCATAAAGATACAGTGTGGGTGGTGAGGGGAACTACACTTTCCATTGGTTTGGTTTTATGCATGTGATGTTTATCTGCTGGATATATTTTAAAACGTCTTTATATTACATTCAAAGGCAAGGGCTCTGATTTTCATAAATTTATCCATTTTATTCTAAAGGATGAAATCTTTCAAATGTTTAACTTCTTGCACAGTAAATTTAGAAAACATCTATTTACCAGCGATCAATCAATTCTTATTTTCAAGGTCCAACACGTCACCTCCCTAGCCCTCCACTTTCTTAACCTATATACTAGTGGGCCAAACGAGATCAACTCAGAAGTTCCTTACAGATCCCAAATTCCATGATTGTAGACACGTGTTTTGACCACACCTTTCCCCCACCAAAACAAAACAAAACAAATCAAACGTTTTTTTCTTTACTACTATCCAGCACTGATTACTATAAAAATGATCTAAATTCAAAGTGTATCAGGAGGGTTTTGTGTGAGCGTTTATTTTTTGTTTTTGTTTGATCTTCACAGTACTGGACACTCTAAATATTCCGACCTGTAATTTTTCTATTTTTGCAGACAAGTGTATATGCAACAGAGCAGTGCTAGATATATAACTGGACATCTCTGTATTTTCATTATGGTAATAAGACATAAGATACTACAATGTTGTCAGACAAAAACAACTTTCTTTACTGGTTCCCAGATAAGATGCCATTTACGGGATACCACCGCATAGATCTGAAGGACTAATATGGTTAGTTTGTTTGCTTTTTTCTATTTTTAAGGCAAGCACAGGTAATTGTTAGTAGTATAAATGGATGGTTTTAGATGGTAGATTTTGCTCCACAGTCAATCTTATATTTTTCCATTAAAAAAAAATCTAAAACTACAGAAAAACAACAAACTTTTCAGTCTTATTTCCCTCAATAAATGCAAAGATATCAGCAGGACATTGCTATTCTGTGATCAAATCTACACAATAAAATAAATGAAGAACGAAACCACGGTCAGATAGGTTTTATGCTGGAGGTAATACTAATAATTAAGATTCCCAGGCTTTGTTATCTTAACTATGGGCAAGATATAAGAAATTTAAATGCTGCAGCTTTCCAAGCTAACGCGTGACACCAATAATTAAAAGAACAGGCATTACTTAAGATGCTCAATTTGCTTCAGTTATAACTCGTATGTGTGTGTGTGTGTGTGTGTGTACATACATACAAAGGGTGCCAAAAAATGTATACACATTTTAAGAAAGGAAATAACTGTATTAAAATTACATTGATGGTAACCACATTGAGCACCTCTTGTAATTGCAAAAGTCAAATGTGACTTGTATTCTTCTTTTGTTATCAGTATATAGAGTATTACAATTTTAATACAGTTTTTTCCTTTCTTAAAATGTGCATGCATTTTTTGCACCCTCTGTGCATATGTAAATTATCAGATCAAGAAGGACTTTGGCCCAAACCTCAAAAGTCCATCACTGAGTGGCCAATCTGTTTTCTCCACAGTAGTCTAAACCAGCGGTTCTCAACCTGTGGGTCGTGACCCCTTTGGGGGTCAAATGACCCTTTCACAGGGGTCGCCTAAGACCATCGGAAAACAAAAAGATATTTACATTACGATTCATAACAGTAGCAAAATTACAGTTATAGAGTAGCAACGAAAATAATTTTATGTTTGGGGTCCCCACAACATGAGGAACTGTATTAAGGGGTCGCGGCATTACGAAGGTTGAGAACCGCTGGTCTAAACGGATAGTGGTGTCAAGGGAAGGGATTGAAGCCTTGTCAGCTGTGGTGTTTACCCAGAATGATTTTCATGGGCTGCCAGAGGTCCTTCTAATTTATTAAAAATGAGTTGTTTGAGTTACATATAGTTCTAATACTGAGAAAAATTAAAAGGAAATCCTCATTATACTGTAACTCATTACCCAGATTCCAATATAGCACAAATAATATAGCCCTTCAAAATATAAATGCCTAGTGTTACATGATTGGATTTATTTGTACTGTAAAGCCAGTAATATTAAATCATTAGGATGGTCAACAATGCACTCCAAAGTATATTAGTTTCAGAAACTAATTCAAACAAAATCCTAGGGTTTACATGTTATATAGTTGCTACCTGCCTTTTTTGACATCTCCACTAGGGAACTTTTACAAACAAAATATATTTAAAAGCAAACTAATCGTTCTTCTTTCTAACCTTCGAACCTGACCTTCTATTCATCCTCTATCCTCTCTCCTTCCCACCCATCCACCTGTTTGCCTGCCTGCCATCCGTCTCTCCATCCATCCATCCCCTCCCTCCACTCCATCTTCCCATCTATCCATCCAGGCACTACTGGGAATCTCCTGTGTGCCAGGCACTGTTCTAGGGCTACGAGTTCAGCAGTGAACAGAGACAACAACCCCTGCCCTCGTGAACCTGACATTCTGGGTGGGGATGGAAGTGAGGACAGACAATACACAAGAAAACAAATTTCAGATGCGAAAAGTACTAGACAGAAAAAGAGAGCAGGTAGGGAAGACAGAGTGCTTGGGAGAAGGATGGCTTTTTAAATAGGGTGAGCTGGGAAAAACTCACTGTGAAAGTGGCACTTGCATTAAAACCAAAAGAAAGTAACTAGAAAGCCACTCAGGTCTCTGGTGTAAAAACGTTTGTTATAGACGAATGAAATAAGTAGAAAGGCCCTGATGTGAGAATATGGCTGGCACATCCCATGAACAGTAAGAGGCCTGTATGGACGAAATGAACAAAGCAGGGAGAACGGATGAGAATGGTAACTGGGGCTAACTAAGTCTTGTAGGGCCTCAGAGAACTTTGGCTTTTACTCTGAGTAAGAATCTTAACAAGGTCATTCTGGCTGCTATGTCGAGAATAATCTAAAGGGCCAAAAGCAGAAATAGGAGCCTACTAAAGTATTCCAAGCAGGAGGTGATGGCAGATTAACCGGGGGGACATAGCTGAGACAGGAAAAGACGCTCAATTCTAGATATAATTTGAAGGCCGACCAGTATGATTTGCTGATGAATTAAATGTGCGTACGAGCTGATGCTAGGGGGAGAAGTCAAGGACGACTCCAAGGTTTTGGGTCTGAACTGGGAAGATGGAATTAATATAATTGAGATGCAAAAGTCTGTAAGAGAGTAGGTTGAATGGGTATGCTCAAGTTTGAATGTGATAAATTTGAAATGCCTATTAACCTCCAAGTAGAGACACTGAGTAGGCAATTAATTATGCAAGTGCAGGTCAAGGGAGAGAGGACTGGCTGATGATATACACTTAGGAAGCATCAGTGTATAGACGGTATGGGAAACCATAGGTCACCAAAGGCGAGTAGATGAATATAAGTAAAAAAGAGAAGGGGTCTGAGGAATGAGTTGTCCCGAAGTCACACACTCAGAGCACACCACCCCAATGCAGCAAGCATGTGAATCTGACCAGGACCTATTCTTCCATGCCTCCCCAGGACAAATAACTGCAGAGGTCCAGAATTAAGCTGGGTACCTAAGACTAGTGCAAAAAGAGTCCTCTCAGATGGATCTAACTTCATTACAAGACAGGGACTCACCAGCCTGTGGAATTCCACTGTGAAGAAGTCCCGAAGACTGAAGAATGCTATTTTGATCCTCTCCATCCCAATAAAGAGCCCAATAGTCAAGAGAACTTCTTTGATCAACTCAAAATGGTTGAAAAGAGAGTGTTCTGAGAAGGGCTGATGCACTGTCTATGGGTGGATGCATGGGACGGACGGACACAGAGGGTCTGAGGGATGGACTGTGGTACTGACAGAGGCTGGCAGGACTGGCTACGTCACTAGAGAGTCTGAGGCAAGAAAAGATGTGAGTAGGTCTGCCAGAGGTCACTCTGGCAGGATGTTTGGGATAGGTAAGGGGGGTATGGCAATAATGAAGGAGGGCAAAACAGGAAGTCATTGCAATGATCAAGATGAATGGTAATAAGAACCTGAACTAAGGTAACGACTAGGAATAGTCAAAGTAGGGTGTATTTGAGTAACGTTCTAGGATGTATATTTTTGTAACCATAAACATTCAATGCTGATTTTTAAATACAGCAAGAGTAACCTATATGAATACTATTTATCTTGATCTTAATCTTGCCCATCTGAATCTTTTGCTATAGAAACTGGAGCAGAATGATTATTAGGCAGATAAGGACCAGAGATTCCAAAATTATATTATGTTTACAAAATTGAGGTCATAGAAAAGAGCTACAAATGTGAAACTATGTGGGGGGAGAGGGGTCTCCCTTCATCACCTGGTTAGACAAAATACATACCTGGTTGTTTCAAAGATACCATAACATGTCCAAAATCAAACCCAAGATGATTTCAACCAAAACTTGGTCCTTCTCAGGCCAGCCGAGTGGCTCAGTTGGTTAAGAGCTCGCTCAAGAGTTTGAGCTCTGAGCAACAGCAGTTCGAGTCCAGCCCGAGCTGAGCAGCCACTGAGCTGCCAACAGGTAGCAGGATGGCTGAGCTTAAAAAAAAAACACAAAAAAACAAAACAAAAAAACTTGGTCCGTCTCTGGCAAATGGCTCACTAGTACTGCAATATAGGGGCATAAGCCAGAAACTGAGAAGTAATGGTTCATACTGTCCTCCTCCTCACCTCCCATATCTAATCTATTACGAAGTCCTACCAATTTATTCTGCATAATTTTGTTCTGACTCAACACTTCAAGTTTTCTTACCCACAGTCCTCATGCTTTCGCTTCTCCACTCCACAGATTTTTCTACTGCTTCCTTGCAAGTGTCACACCATTTTGACTCAAGACCTTTGCAAATATTCCACCTGCCTGGAATACTCTTTCCCACTAGCTTCTCAAAGGTTAACTTTTTCTCATTTTTCAAATTATGATTTCTTCAACAAAATCACCTTCCATAATAGCACCCAGGACTAGGACAGGTCCTCTGTTATAATGGACTTAGAACACCCTATGTGTTTCCCTCTTAGCATTTATCACAGCAATTATTTACTTACATGATTATTTAATATCTGTCTCCCCTACTAGGCTGGAAGATGGGTGAGTGCTGGGCCTGTGCTCTGCTTAGCATCACAGCCTTAGCACCAAGCACACTACCTATCACGCAGGGGATGATTGATAATATTTTAAAATAAATCCTTAATTCTAAATTACTGATAAACTATTCAGCATATATAAAGGACGGAAAGACTTTAAGCTAGGTCTCTGATTCCAAGCCCTATGTCACACTGATTGCCTCTCTAGTTTGAGGCAAGAGGGGCCTGGATGACAGGGTGAAAAAAGGGAGGAACTGAGGGTCTAGATCACATTGTCCAAGGGAAACATAATGTGCAGCATGTATCATTTAAGACTTCTAAAAGCCACATTAAAAAAAAAAGAAACAGGTAATATTAACTTCAATATTTCAATCCAATATATCCAAAATTAATATAGCACCATGTGATCAGTATTTTAAAAATTATTAATGCGGTATCTCACATTCTTTATTTCATACTAAGTCTTGGAAGTCAGTGTGTATTTTATACTTATAGCATATCTCAGTTGGGACTAGTCACATTTCAAATGCTCAAAAACCACATAACACCTGTGGCTACCGCAATGGACAGCACAGGTATTGTTATCTATATGAGGAGGAAAAGTGTATTTAATAAGAATAAGGTAGTCCCTCCCCACAAAAACTTACAACCTAATCAGCAGATACAACGACCATTATACAAGCAAATTATATGTGACATAGAGGCATAACCTAATTGTAGAATCACTCAGTAAGTAACAAGGCCCTTAACCAATGATACTGATAGATACATATGGGTGAGTATCTTTGTGTAGGATTCTACCAGCTGCAAACGATAGAAAGCCTGACTGAAACTTACTTAAGTAAAAAACAAGACGGGGTGACTGGACTCTGGATTCTTTCTCCCACCTCTGCTTTCTCTGGACTGGGCTCATGCTCAGGCTGTACGTGGCAGCCAGTCCCCAGCAGTCTTGGGGTCACATAGCGATGGCCCTTGCTCAACTCCCACAATAATGCCAACAGGAGCCCCAGAACTATATCTTCCTAGCTCTGATGCTTGACTTAGGTCACGAACCCATCCTGAACCAATCACTAGCCAGGGCCATCTGATCCTTTAATGGGTCATACCTGGGTTACTTGAGTCAACTTCCCCAGAAGCACATAGACAAAAGTTGAGAAAAAGCAGATACCCCAAAAAAGAAAATTAGGGGCTGGAAGTGAGGTGAATGGTTGCTGGGAACCCCAAACAAAATGTCTGGTACTTTAATTTCTTCTCATTCCCAAGCACCACTCCGAGTGTTAGCCATTATCACAGTGGTCATTTTGTAGCAGCCTACTGATCCCATGTCTGCAGGGAGAGATCCATAGATGTTCCTGGTCCTAAGTGTCCAGTCTGAGTCAGTCACACATGTGGATTATTTTCACCTAAGGATATTACCTTACTGCTTTACTTCCTCCCTAAACAAACTGAACAAACTTCAAGTTCATTTCCAATGATGTAACTATTTTCTCCCAATTCTACTTACCCACTATTACTATATGTGAGACACTATACTAATTGCTTTACAAGCATTATTTCATTTAATCTTTCCAACAAACCCTATGAAGTTGTTACCATCACCATTTCATAGATGAGAAAAATGAGGCTCAGAGGGGTTAAAACAGTAGGCTGTATGTGACAAACATGGGAATCTGCTCCATCTAGTTTCAAAGTTCATGTTCAGTAGTACCCGAAATTGGGAAATTTCCACCATTCCCTCTCTCTTTCCCATCATTAAAGAAAAAAACACAACAGGCATTATTTTAAGCAACATGCAATACACGATTTTCAACAATCTGTCTGAAGACACTGCCATTCACTCCTACTCGTAGTAAAAAAAATAAGTAAAAACTGTGATGACAACCCAAAGAAAGACAAGTGTACCAATGAGCTAGAATGATACTTCTCTGCACTCTGACTTCTCAAATAAGGCTGTGATTTAATGAACAGTAAAGATAAATTCTCAAAAATTCTCAGACAGCCACAAGTTCCTATGTGAAATCAGGATAAAGATCATCGAAGCAAAGAGAAACAAAGTTTAGAAGATAAGAAATCATGCATGAACAGGCAGGCCACAAAAAGCTCCATTATCAATTAACAGTTTTCAATAACTTATTATGAACATTTTCAAAGTTTTGCATTTTTACAGTGAATGCTTGTATCTTGCATGTCTACCATTAACATTTGATATACTTGCTTTACCACATATCTACCTATCCTTCCCTCCATTTTTTCTTTTCAGGCACTTCAAAATATACTGCACAATCAGTACACTTCTCTTTAAATAGTACAGAATGCAAATCATTAATAAAGTTCAATATTTGTTTACGTTTTTCTTTTGAGGCAAAATTCAAATACAAATCTTAGGTGTAAATTCTTTGAATTTTTGACAAATGCATACACCTATGTAACACAAACCTGTATTAAGACATATGCATAGAACATAGTCATCACCCCAGAAAAGTTACTGCACGTCCCCTCCAACCACTGTTCTGATTTTTTTCCGTCACAGATTAGTTTTGCCTATTCTAGAATATCATAAAAATGGAAACAAAGAGTGTGTACTCATTTGAGTAACGATTCATCCAAGCTGTGTGTGTATTAGCAGTCTGTTTCTGTCCACTGCTCAGCAGTATCCCATGCTCCTTACTGATGGACAACTGGGCTGTTTCCAGCTCTCGGTGATTATGAATCAAAGCTTATATGAACATGGTTGTACATGCCTTTCTATGACGTATGTTTTCTCTTCTCTTAAGGAAATACCGAAGAGTGGAAAGGTTGAGCCATAGGATAGATATAGGCTTAATTAGTTCTATAAAAAAACTGTCAGGGCTTTCCCAAAGTGGTTGTACCATTTTATGTTCCCACCAAGAATATACGAGTTCTGGAAGTTCTACATCCTCCCTAACATTTGATGTCAGTCTTTTTAACTTTAGCCATTGTGTTATAGGTGATCAATTAACATTTTAATTACTTTTGAAGTGCAACTATTTATAAGATTATTTGGGCACAACAACTGAGAGGTACATAAAATACAGGTCAGTATTAAAAACATTACAATATTATAAATAAATTATATATATAACTTTTACATAAAACTTTTTTTCTACTTTCTAGAAGTCACATGATTGAAGCCATACTTTCATTTCGTGTCTTATGAAACAATTATGCTGGCAAATATTAGCACTGTTACTTAAGAAACTGGTTGTCAAAATAATAACTTTTCTTTCTGTTCATCTCTTACTACTTGATAACATTGACAATTTATGGCTCACTTAACAATCCATTATTTGGAATCAATAATATGAACTGAGCATTTGTTAAGCAGAATACTGTCAAAGTCTCCCTTTAAAATATAATTCCTGTTTTCTATACCAAAAGAATTTCTTCACCTTCCCCGACATAATTCTGCTTTGGAATTGTAGTTAGTGTCTTTCAGTTAAGTTCTAGGGGAACAAGAATAGCAATGGACACCATCCCTTAAAATAAAAACAAAAACACACCTTGGTACAACTGCAATATCTGAGTTAGCTTGTAAAAGTAGTGCAACTGTGCCAGTGATGAGAGCACATCACTGTTTGCATATGCCTTCACAATTTCCAGTAGGGTGTGCCTATGTCATCAATGCCATTACACAACTCAGCAGGTGATTATCTAAATTAGTAAACCACCATTTATCCGCTGATGACAAAGAAACACTAACAATAGCAGCTTCCCAAACTCAGCAGCAGTGCTTGAACAGGTGAACCACTTTGGCACCACGGGCCCTCTCTTCTCAGGCCTGTCCCTTACTTGCTCATATACACCAAGAGACAGCCAGCGCCTACACAGCTATTTTAAGTTGTCCTTGTACACAAATGCCAGTGATGGGACACACAGTTCTAAGAAATGCTTCCTGCTTAGCCTAATGTCACTACACTTTACAGTGATAAATAAACTTTAAGTCAGCGAAAGAAAACGACTGCAACTAATGGTACCCCCCACCAAAGGGCAGATGCCCGACTGTGATTTTAACACACACTTATCTTATTAGAACCACTCTTCAAAGCACCAATTTGTTTTTACGTTTTCTGAAATAATTTTCTTACCAAGAAATCATGTATTTACATAAAAAGAATCATAGTTAACACCTGTCCTCTGCATGCTATGCGCTGGCCCCCGGACGAGGACCGCAAGCAAAGCCCGAGGAGCAGCACTGGGCGGGGTCAGCAACACGCAGTGCGCATGCTCGCCAGGGCCACCCAAAACGGAACGTGTTCTGCAAAATGAACTGTTTTCTCGACTTTGGTCTTTCTTCCTGCCCTTTATTCCCTGCTCAGGGTAACAATCGGACCTGTATGACTACAGAAGGTGTACACATAATAGTGCTGAAAACGAAGTAGCTCCCAAACTGTAAGTGAAAGCTTTACTGGGCAGGCTGCGATACCTGCAAGGAAATGGGATAACGAATAAGAAGCACGAGAGTGAAGAGGGGTTACAGGAAGTCCTCTGACACAATAAAAGGAATCACCAATTTCACTGATCATCAATTTCACTGCAGACTAGGGCATCCTCCAACAGTTCTGAACCGGAGCAGGAACTGTGGGGTGGAGAGGAGGTGTTCGTGTGAAAGAAGCAATTACACATTTTTGTTTTACTCCTGCTTGTTTATTTTCCAGGTTTTCTATGAATATCTATTATCAAGTGTTCTACCGTTTAGCTATTTTCCTAATATCAAAATGGAATTTCGGGGCCGGCCGAGTGGCTCAGTTGGTTAAGGGCTCGCTCAGGAGTGTGAGCTCTGAGCAACAGGGTCGCCGGCTCGATTCCCAGCCCGAGCTGAACTGCTGCTGAGCTGCCAACAGGTGGCAGGATGGCTCAGCTAAAAAATAAAAATAAAAATAAATAAATAAAAAATGGCCCTCTTAAAAAAAAAGTGGAATTTCTATTATTCCACAAAGAAAAATTTTAAGAAAAAACAACCTAAGGCTCAAAGGGTAGATAGGAAGAAAAACTCTTCAGCTAAGAAGTTGTCATCTTTTTTACAGCAACCCATTTTCTTATGCTTGCTCCTGAAATGCCACTTTTTAATCAAACTTTAATGAGGGAGGGGCACTACCGTGTCTGAAAACACCATGAAGATAAAATACACAGAACCATGCAGGTAAACATCTCACTAGGTAGTGTCATTACAAGAAGGGTTTGATAACAAAATCAGAATCCTTGCTGATAGCCCTTAAGAAAAGTCAAGGCACATATACCTTATCAGGTGCCATCTCTGCAACAAAGAAGCACGTACTCTTAAGCCCCTTTATCCTTTCAAACCTTCCATCACTTAAGCTCTAAGACCACTAACCAAAATTAAACATACAACAAGTTGAAGCAGGGTATAAAGAATACAACTACTCCTTCTTCCAGGTGTAACAGACAGATCATGGAGGGTGGATGGTAGGTAGGCAGGCAGAGGGATAGATACAGCAAGAATCAGTTTTTCCCTTTAAGCCATGGTTTCTGTAAAATCATTCAGATGCATTATAACAAAACAATCCCACTGAATTTTTCTGAAAAATCATTTCACTATGAGTCCTAGACAATGACTGCCTTTTATATTAGAAACCTACCTCTTTGTTGGTCAACTATGTGGTTTAAACGAAAATGATCTTTAAAGTCCTTTTCAATAAGAAGAAAGAAAATAATTACAATTCTATCAGAACTTTATATTCTCATAGAAACAACTCAGTAAGCAGTAATGGCTTTTAGATCAAATAGGTCTGATTTCCAATCATAGGTAATTACTGTACCTTATCCAAAGTGTATATTACCTCTGAAACTTTTTGAACTCCAGTTTCCTTAAATGCAAAATACTGACCTCACAGGATTACCGTGACAACTAATTGCTGAATGAAACTTGAAGCTCCTAGCAGAGTGACAGCCATGGAGTAGTCACTTAAATGGCAGTTATTACAATGATTCATATTGGCAGTTCTACAATTCTGCCCATTTACATTTCACAACCAAAGGAAGGCAGTATAACAGTGAAAATGTTAAATCCTTCTAGGGTGATACTTGTAAATTAGTGAAAACAATTTACTTTCCCCCCTCCACATCTAACATATTCTAATTGAATTCAAGGAAAAGACTGCCTTTCCCCTCTCTGTTTTAGAATAAAATGGATGCACTCAACACTTCTCAAAATGAAAGACATTCTAAGAGTGCCCACTACAAACATTAATACTGTAAAGGTACAAGCTACAGAACTGATGAACACTGTAAAATACACCAAGGCATTTTCACTTAGCAAGTGGACTTGTTAAGCAAGCAATTTTTAATTCAGCACAATTTGTATTATAATATTCCCTAATAACCAAGCTTTTTAGCAAAATTTAAAGTGTACGAAACAGATATTCTTCCATGGTGGTACTATATTTGCTAGGTCAAAGGAACCTAGTAAATGTTCCATTTTCTTTTAAGTTATCATAAATATGACTAAATTAATTTTTATTATGTTTAGCATTGTTTAAAAAGGAATAAGTAACAGGGCCATGATTTATAGTTTTTTATAATTATTTTGTCCATAGTCATATCCAGCAGAGAGAAACCTCTGCATGGTAATGTTTACATGTTTTTCAAGAGATAAACACATTTTTTTAAGGTAATGTAATTCAGGTGAGATTTAAAAGGTGACTAAGTTAAATATCAAAAAGACTAGCAAATTAAACAAATTTTGAGCTAATTTAAGTCCAGGTAGAAACTAAAATGTGTTTAAAAATATCTCTCTCTATAGGTATACACATGAGTTTATATATACAAAATATGCCTAGAGGATATATACAAAAAACTCCTAACAGCAGTCAACTCTGGAGGAACTGGGTGGCTGGGGTAAAGGAGTGGGAGTGAGGCTTGTTTTTTATTAAGTATCTATTGTACAGATTGACTTTGTGTATGAGAGCATATCATGGCAGGAGCATGGACAAAAGGAAGTAAAGTAGGAAGTAGAAAGCAGCCAAGTTTGGTTCCTATACATGTGATTAAAATTAGAAGTCAAAGCAAACAAGAAGTCCACATCAAAAATAGAAACAATTTATGGAGCACTAAAAAAGGAGTAGTATGCCTAAGAAAATGCTTTTTCTTCACTGCTTCATCTCTGTGTTTCAAAACTAAATAAGTAAAACACAAGCCTAAATATTGCATTTATCAGCAAAGTGACTTCATATCATTAAAAGGGGAGAAACGCAGTTACTGCTGCACAATAAGGATTTTTGCAAAACACACACATGGTTTATACCTACTGTGATCAAACTCATTGAAATGTTCAGTGTTGTAACACATTTCTAAGAATCAGTCTAACATACAGCTGTAATGACACCAGCACAGATATGGACAACTGTGCCTTCTTGAATCTACTTCCACTACCGCTGTGTTAAGGGAAATCTGCTATTGCAGTCTTTGTTTCTAAAAATGCTCCATAGCGTCAACTGATGAGTCACGGGTCACACTCCAAATTCTTATGTACTGAAGAAAGCAGGGCACAAGTCTTACACATCAATTGTCAAGACCGTCAAAGCAGCTAAGTTACGAGTCAAGAGTTCTTTATAAGGTGACATAGATGATAGTTTTTCGAAGAGACATGAGAAGCTTCAAAATAAAACTTCTTCCACAAGGATTTCCACAAGGATTGATAAAATTATTTTCCCTTATTCCCTCTCCAAATAACTGGTAGAGTTTTATTTTTCTTAATTCAGAATGTACGATCAGTAAGTACTTTTGAGATACTGACAGGTACAAACTCAAGTTGGTACAAACTCGAAACTCCCAGCTTTGTGAAAAGCTGAAAGGATTTTCCATGTGCCTTGCTTCTCTTAATTCCTTCCTACTTTTGCTATTTAGCCATTTCTCTTGGAGAAGTCTCCAAGAGAATGTACAAAAGGGCAAGAAACAAAGACAACACTGCTTGTTTCTTTTTGGCAGCATTAACGTTTTCCTGGGGAAGACAAACTAATAGCTGAAAGGAAACCTGGGGACAAGCTGTAGATTTAATCACCAGTCTAACAGACTTGAGGTCTGACCACATCGTCTTCTTTTCTTCCTAGCATTGGTCATTAGACTTTTCATTAATTTGCTTACCTGTTTATTGTTTATTTCTCCTCCTGCCCCGCAGGATGTAAACTCCCTAAGAGCAGGGGTCCTTCTCGCCTACTTCATTGCTGCTATAATTCTCACCATCTAGAACTGTACCCAGCAATATGTAGGGAATCAATAAACATCCAATGGGGAAAAAAGATATATAATCACGTACTTACCTATCTCTGGTCCTGCACAATCACAAAAATGATGAAATTTGTTTTCACCTGAGATATTCTTCACCTGTAATTTATAATAATAATAATAATAATAATAATAATTAACTTTTGCCTTGCCACAGACTCTCTATGCTTAAGTTCTACCTCTTAAATATCATATTTGTGTCTATATATAGCAATTATAATGAAACTGGAATCTGACTAGATTCAATTTCTGAGAAAAAGAACTCCTATAACTCACTTTCATATCTCAAATATCTAGAATGATACACAGTACAGAGTAGTCAAATATTTGTTGAATAAATGAATTATTTTTTAAAAATTACAATTGGTGGGATTAAGAATTTTAATTTTTTTGCATAGTTTAGGACTTCCTAAATGTTCTATATTTAGCATGTAGTACTTCTATAATTTAAAAAAATACAATGTTATATATAAAAAAGAAAACCACATGTACCTTTATGTCCTCAAGTACTTGGTAATATATGCAATAAAGTAAATCAAATAGATGTGTTACTTCTCAGGAGTTATCAAATAGAAAAACATTATTTAATATAGGGATATTAATTATTTTTAAATTGAATTAAATGTTATTTTTAAGAACATTAAGCTTTATCTTCCAGAAAGATATCCTTCTATAAATCCTAGTATATACTGAGAGAATAACTTGTTTTTTTATTAACAGAACAATTTTCTTTATTTTCTTTTCAAAAGTTTCAAGTAACCAAAAAAGTAATTCTTTATGAAGACATAAAAAATACTGTATTATGAATAAACATTTTAAGAACTACTTAATGGTCCATTTTGCTTTCTTCCAGCACTCGCCAGCCTGTGGCAAACCCAAACTATAAAGGAAATTCAGTTATACTTAGATCAAAATCATACTGAGCAACTTCATAACATGTAAACCTTTTATAAGAAAAAAAGTTAATAAACATACATTAGTTGAAAGTTGACTTGTCTGAATCAACTTGATGTTTAAGGATACTCAGACTTTATCATCTTTCTACATCTTGCAAAATGGATTCATTAACAAAAGTTAGACCTTTCTGTAAATAGTTACCATGCCATTAAAAAAAAACAGACTCTCAGAATAAATTCTGAAGTTTCTCAATGTTATTTATTACACACTGTCAAAGGTATAATCATTCAAATGTGCTGACAAAGGTACTCCATACACCTGGAAAAGGAATAGGTCAGACAGGCAGAAAAATATCTATTTTTAACAAACTCTGAAATTAGTCTACTGAAGTAGCAATTAATGTATCCCATCTATAATGAAAGCCCAAAGACTAAAATAAGAGAAATTAATGAGGTTAATAAATATTTCATATGAGATCTAATTGCTATGGATACTTCTGAAATCTTTACTAAATGGCCCTGGCAGGAAGGTCTTAAAAGGCATGCTCGGCAACTCTGATCATGTATGTGGTTTACATACTAGAATAGAGGCACAGGATGACTCACATGCACTCTGATACCTGGCTTCTTCCCATTTTATTTTTTAGCTTCAGCTACCCCTAGACTATTGATTGCTTCCATATCAGTACCTCTCAACTATAGGAAACAAAAATGACAGAAAAATTCACACTAGAATATACTATTAAGCACCATTTGAGAACTGCGTCCTAGCCTAATAACTATCATCAATTCCTCCAAATTAAAACAATTCCATATATTTCAGCCTTTTCCTTCTTCTTTCCATAAGGTCTCAAGAACATGCTCAAAATACTTTGTTTGTACCCTTTTCTTACACCATATTAAAAAACTGACCCAAAATGGATAAAGACCTAAAACATAGGACCTGAAATTACAGAACTCTTAGAAGAAAATATAGGGGAAAAGCTTCATGATAATGGATTTGGCAAAGACTTCTTGGATATGACACCAAAAGCATAGGCAACAAAAGTAAAAATAGACAAATAGGACTATATCAAACTTAAAAACTTCTGCACATCAAAGGGATACAATCAACAAAGTGCAAAGGCAACGTACAGAACAGGAGAAAATACTTGCAAATAATATTATCTGATAAGGGGTTCATATCCAGAAATATATTGGGTTGTCGGAAAGGTCACAACGTATTTTTTGTTTTTTGTTGCAAAAATGCGTCATGACTTTTCCGACAACACAATATAAAGAGCTACAAATCAACAACAAATATCAAATAACCCAATTTCAAAAAAGGCCAATGACTTAAATAGACATTCTCCAAAGATGATATACAAAGGGTCAACAAGCACAATGAAAAGATGCTCAATATCACTAATCATCAGAGAAATGCAAATCAAAACCACAACGTGATATCACCTCATACCTGTTAGGATGGCTAACTGTAAAACAAAACAAAACAAAACAAAACAAAACACCCCAAAATTAAAAAAAAACAAAACAGAAAATAACAAGCATTAGTGAGGATGTGGAAAAAATGGAACCCTTGTGTAACGCTGGAGAGATTATGAAATAATGTAGCTGCTGTGGAAAACAGTATAGGGGTTCTCAATAAATTAAAACTAGAACACCATATGATACAGCAACCCCACTTCTGGCTATATAATCAAAAGAATTTAAAGCAGGGTCCCAAAGAGATTTGTACACCTGTATTCACTGCAGCACTATTTACAAGAGTCAAGAGGTAGAAGCAACCCAAGCATCCATCGAGGGATGAATGAATAAACAAAATGTGGTATAGACATACAATGATATTATTCAGCCTTAAAAAGGAAATCCTGTCACATGCTACAACATGGATGAACCTTGAGACCATTATATAAGGTGAAATAAAGCAGTCATAAAAAGACAAACACTATATGACATCACTTATACGAGGTATCTGAAGTAATCAAATCCATAAAAACACAAAGTAGAATGTGAGTTGCCAGGGGCTGGGGAGAGGGAAGTGAAGAGCTGTTGTTTAACAGGTGTAGGATTTCAGGTTTGTAGGAAGAAAAAGTTGTGGAGATCGGTTGCACAGCAATGTGAATCCACATAACACCACTGAACTGTACACTGGAGAATGGTTAAGATGGTACATTTTGTTTTTAGCACAATAAAAAAAACTGAAGCAAGGTAAAATATTTTTGTTAAATTATTATTATTTTGGTAACATTCCTTTTACTTTAACCACTGAAAATTTAGCATCTGCACTGACATATGCCATAAGTATAAAATGTAACCAGATTTAAAACTTAATATGAAAAATGTCAAATATCTTATTAATAATTTTATATTGACTATATGTTTTGAATATATTGCTCTAAATAAAATATAACATTAGGTCAAAAAATATTTTGATATGCTTCAAAAACAAAACTTGAGGGGGATGTGGGGTCCATGGAGCTTTGTTGCATAAGGTCTAAGACTGGCGCATCTATAGGCTGGTGTGAAAAAGCCAGTAGGGAGAATGGGGTTGAATACAGAAGGACATTAGTTAATGCAGCCTCTCCTGAAAGAGGCTTTGAAGAATGAGATCAGGGGCACATGAGGAAAAGTTAGCCTTCAGCAGATCTGAGACCGATGTAGGGGATGTTGAGGAGGGGAGGCACAGAGATCTGAGAACTCAAAGCAGACCATCAGGAAGTGACCAGATTCTCTGCAGACTATAGAAGTGAGGGTTGGATAAAAGGGCCTGTATGTGATGAAGGTTTGGAATAATCAGTATCAGGACTACCAAGGCCTACATGATCTGGCCCTGTCTACCTCCCTGACCTCATCCCTGACCAAACTCTCCCGCCACCTTCTCACCCTCCTTCAAAGTGTCATCCACCTCTGACTGCTTCCTCGAAGGAGGGCTCACCTGTGTAACACCTACTCAGCCAGGTATCTGTTCAAAGCCACCTTCCTCAGGGAAGGCTTCAGTGCCACCCGCTCCCCAGATACGAGGTTTGTTCCCCTTCTTGTACCCCCAGACAACACCCTACGCCAGTGCTGTCCGATAGAAATAGAATATGAGCCACATGTGGCATTTTAAATGTTTTAGTAGCCATATTCAACAAAATAAAAGGAAACTGGTGAATGTTTTTTAATAGTTTATTTAACCCAATATATCCAGAATATTTTCAACATATAATCAACATGAAAATTATGAGATATTTTACCTTTTGGGGGTACTAAGTCTTCAAAATCTGATGTCACTTACAGCACACCTCAATTAGGACTGGCCACACTACAATGTGCTAGTGACTAGTACTGGACAACACAGCCCTACGCTATTTCTTTTTTTTTTTTTAAGATTTTTATTGGGGAATTGGGGGGATGGGAACAGTGCTGGGGAATTGGGGAAAGGGGAACAGACAAGTTGCTGTCGTTTTGTTCTTCAGTCTAGTTGTGGAGGATGTTGCTTCACTGGCCCAAGTTGGCACCATCATTGCGCTCTTCCCGGGTGAGGCAGATCAGTCGCCGGCTTCTGGATGGCCGCTCACTGCGGCTGCTGGCTGCTCACGCTGGCTGCTGGCCACATACGGTAGCCCATGGCAACCCACTGCCACAGGGACTGCAGCCCACGCCGTCACTGGCGACTCATGGCAGCCCAGCTCCAGGTTGAGCTATTGTTCAGCATCTTAGCTGTGGAGGGCAGTGTCACTGGCCCTCATATGTGGGATCCGAACCGGGGCCCTCTGGCATCCCAAGCGAGTTCTTAACCATCGCGCCACTCGGCCGGCCCCCTACGCTATTTCTTCAAAGCACTAACCATATTTTCCAACTACAATAGGTGCTCTTATTTGATGAATGTCTATCTCCTCTAGGTTGTAAGTGCTATGGGGATACGCCGATATTCTTAGCTCAGGGCCAGAGCAACCAGTAGATGCCTAATAAACATTTAGTAGTTGACTGAGGGGGGGTTGGGGGATGGTTGTTGGAGAGACAATTACTCGTATTGAGGACCGGCCTTTTAATGGTATTACCAAAGCAACTCAGAGAGAGAAGCAGCATTCAAGGGATGTTTTCTGGCAGGTACAGCACAAAAACAAGTTCAAGAGAGGCAAAGGTGCCAGTGAAAGTGCTTAATGATGGATTCCAAACTGGACAGGGAAAACCTCAAGGCCAATAAATGTTAATCCAACAGGGAATGGGAGGTAGGATGGAACAAAAGGATTGGTAAAGTGTCTCTGTCAAGAGGAAGGACATTGAAATATAGAGTGTAGATTTGAGGGAGCTGGAAGGACAGGAAGCTGTGGTCAGAGAGCAGGATATATAAATTTAAGATTTCTATTGTGGAAAATGCTGGGCCATGTTAAACTATAGTGAAGTGAAGGTCATTGGAGTTGAGGAGCTAACATACAAGAAGTCAAGGTATTAGTCACCCTGCTACAAATGATTAACTCCTTGACTGAATGTCTTTTAAGATTTTAAGTTCCACAAGGACAGACAATCTTTTGTGTTCCACACAGCCCGGTGCTGACCATATCACCAATGCTTAGGTACTTGTTAAATATAAGTAAGTTGAAAGTCAAAGTTCAAACATTAAAATTTTGTAAAAGAAAAGCGGCAGGGCCAGCTGAGTAGCTCAGTTGGTTAAGAGCTCACTCAAGAGTGTGAGCTCTGAGCAAGAGGGTCGCCGGTTTGATTCCTGGCCCGAGCTGGACCACTGCTGAGCAGCCAACAGATGGCAGGATGGCTCAGCTAAACAAAAAAAAGAAAGAAAAATAAAAGTGGCAGTGGTCACAATAAAATAATAAAATAAGTAAGATATCAGTGAAGGACTCCAATTGATTTGTTCAATAGTTATTCATGCAGTTTCACTGAACAGTAGTAAGAATGCTGATAAAGGGTTAATATTTAAAATTGGCAGCCAAAATCCCAATGGGGGATTGGTGAGGGGTGAGGAAGGAGTGGAAATATTTCCCAGACTTTACTTTTATCTATGAAACAAAGTAATGGCCAATAGAGCATTTGGAAGCTTTATTACAGCCAAGTACACCTTATTTTACGTGAGATATCGGTCCTCATTACTTGGGTATAAACATTTTTACAATGGCCCCTATTAGATACCTTGGGACAATTTTTTATTTAAAAGAACTCTAAAATTACCCTTTCAATGAAGAAAAAAATTAAAACCTCATTTTACATATGAAAGTGGGAGTGCTTTTAAATGGACACATGGTTGTTTAGAATATACATATATACAAGCACATATACCAAGGGTGCCAAAAAAATGTATACAAGTGGACACTTTGGTCAGCATTGCTCAAGCAGTAGTTCACCATAATCAGAAGTGTCTGGACACTGATGGTAATCACTCTGAGCACCTCTTGTAATTGCAGAAGTCAAACGTTGACTTGTATACATCTTTTGTTATCAGTATATAGTGAGTATTACAAATTAATACAGTTTTTCCTTCCTTAAAATGTGTATACATTTCTTTGGCACCCTCTGCATACTATATATACTATAGTATACTTGTGTATGTATTGTATATAGTTATACTTTTATTCTCCACTGAGAGATTCTGATTGTCAGAAGTAATAGCCCTAATCTCGAGCCTGGGAAGATAAAGGTGTAAAGTATGCTTAAACCCTCTCTGCCCACAATACTTCTGCGCCTATCTTTTCAGCTTTTCTTATCCAGAGACTCTGCATGCTGGAGTTGGGCTAATAAACAAGGGGGGACAAAGTTTTAATACAGCCATTGTCAGTTTAACTCTGCACGAAGCACTATCCCTACACAAGTCTGTCCCTCCCCACCACACCCCACAAACTATCACAGTAAAATGTGAGAAAGGAAGGAATCATGCAAATAATTACAGCAGGCGGCACTAAAATCAATGAATCATAATAGCCACCCATTCTGTTACTGCTCCCATAGACTCCTATAGGTACATTAAGCACTTTGCTGGCTCAATTGTCTTTGTCTTCTCTCTGAACGACTGTTCCAAAGATTTGGAGAAGTCCATATGGGACAACACAGATCAAAGCCAGCAGATCCAATTCATTCATTCATGCATCTATTAATATTTATAGTTCCAAGTACTTGTGGGTTCTTCTGTGAGCAAAACAGATATGACCCCTGTTCTTATGAAGCGTATAATTCTAAAGTACAGAACCTACAATACCTTTAAAAGTCTCTTTAGAAGCATACTAACTAGACGACAATTATCATAAGTATATCATGAGCACTTGCCTTTTAAAAAATTTCTCTTAATAACTTTTCATTAGGCTAATACACAAAACAGGCATTTCTTCTAATTCCAACAAACCAAAAACTTACATAACCACAGATTTTTCTATTATTTTGTACTTTCTGAGGGAAAGAGACATATGAGAGGAACGCTAAAAGGGAATTATTTATTTGATAAAAATCCCAGGCCCCAAAACAGTGTCATTTTAGGCCTGGCCACAGCTTCTACAACTATAATTCTACATGCAAGATATATATGTGTGTGTGTGTATAAACACATACGCATATATACAGATACATATACATATGTTTTACACGCAAAACTATACATATATATCCACGTACATATATATATATATATATATTTATTTATTTATTTTATTTTATATATTTTTTTTCCCCAACCAACACTGCTTCCTAAGTAGAGTGGAACCTATGAAATGAGACCTGTTTCTTCTAGAAACCTTGTTGGATTCTGATATAGGAAGGTGGACCTGGAGTGAACTAAGTAGGGAAAAGTTAAATGGAGCTGCATAATAAAATTTAAAAAAGATTTGGATTTCAGGAGGGGGGAAGGGAGCAGCAATCAGAAAGGAGAGAAAGAGGAGAGGGAGAAGGGCACAGAACCAACCAGGTTATATGAGCCTGGTCTTCCCCTGTGATGGTGGCCAAAATGCATTTTAAAGATAGAGATGCCTAGGGCCGGCCGAGTGGCGCGTTGGTTAAGAGCTGGCTTGGGATGCCAGAGGGCCCCGGTTCGGATCCCACATATGAGGGCCAGTGACACTGCCCTCTACAGCTAAGATGCTGAACAACAGCTCGACCTGGAGCTGGGCTGCTGTGAGTCGCTGGCGACGGCGTAGGCTGCAGCCCCTGTGGCAGTGGGCTGCCATAAGCTACCATGTGTAGCCGGCAGCCAGCGTGAGCAGCCAGCAGCTGCCATGAGTGGCCGTCCAGAAGCCGGCGACTGATCTGCCTCGCCTGGGAAGAGCGCAATGATGGTGCCAGCTTGGGCCAGTGAAGTGACATCCTCCACAACTAGACTGAAGAACAAAACGACAGCAACTTGTCTGTTCCCCTTCCATGATTCCCCGATAAAATCTTTAAAAAAAAAAAGGATAGAGATGCCTAATATTCAACATCAACACGCCTGGCACTGCTACAGCATAAACCTCTCCTCTGCCTCCCCATTCTCCAAATCTTCCATAAAGTTTACCACACACACAGAAGCACTAGTTGAACTTTTTTTTTTCTTTTTCCATTCTTTCCCCAGCTCCTGTTGCGCACAGCTGTCCAACAACTTCATCACAGACATCTCAACCATCCATTAGGACCTTACTGGGTTGTTCCAAAACTAGTTATCTTCCCTTCTGCACTCCTACCATCAATTGTTTTTAACTGCTCCCTCTCATATCTTCTAACATTCCTTTAGCTCCTTAATGTCGTCACCACTAAAAGGAACAACTAATATTTATTGAGCACTTGTAACGTGCTAGGTACTCTGCCAAGGGTATTATGTGCCTGATTTCATCTGATCCTCAAACCCTACTAGACAGGTACTGTGATCATTTTCTAAACGTTAGGAAGCCAAAGCTCAGTCAGGATAGCAATTCTAAGGGTAAGTGATGAAATTCAACCCCTGTTCTGACTCCACAGCGAGCTTAAAACCAGCACACTCCAATGCCTCCAGTCAAAAACCTGGAATCATGCGTCTCTCATTAATCATATCTAGTCACTTACCTAGTCCAACCCATTATACTCCTAAATACCACATCATTTCTACTTCCACTGCCTTCACACAGAATAACAACTTGCATCTACCAAGTCCTTACTATGTGCCAGACACTATTCTAAGTAAAAACATGTTTTTCCAAGTTATAGTCCCCAAACCCTATGTAATGAAGAACCCAAGGAAAAAAGAGGTTATATAGTGAGTGACAGAACCAGATTCAAACACAAACAAGGTGAATTGAGAAGCCTGAGCACTTAACCCCTATAGTACAGCAGCTCCTACGTGTTTCCCTACTTCCCATCCAGACCCCCACCATCCTCCAGGCTGCTGCATATAGCTTTTTGGAATGCAAATGTTATCATGACATTCTCCTGATTAAAATTAGCAGCTCTGTATCACTGGCTGAATAAAGTCCAATTTTCTTAATTTGGCATTACAAAATCTTTCATGCTTCTGTTCAAGTCAGTTCGATAAATATTTGAGTGGCTACTGTAAGCAAGGCAAAGGGCTAAGTGCTCTGAAATGAATAATACAGCAGCCCCTGACTATTACTCCAGCTCCAGACACTGTGTACTTCAGCCAGAGTAACTATATGCAGATCTCATAATGCAACACCCTACATGCTAGTCCCTCTCCTTCGAATGCGCCTGGCAAAATCCCACACCAATTTGAGGAGTCAGTGCCTATGTGAGGCCTTTCCTAACACACTCCTGGCAGAAATGCTCCCTCTCTTAAGTTCCCACAGCACTTTGTTCAAATTACTTTTAAGTAGCCGTGGCCAGTGGAGTAGAGGTACGGATCAGCTTCCGTGAGAGTGTGATAACTCCGGGCAAGAGCTGACTCCTGCCAGAAATGCCTGGCATGCAATAGGCTCTCTACCATTTGCTGAATGAATAAAGAATAAAAAATGTCTAACCTGATGAGAAAAGGAATGAGATACAGAATTAGGAATGTTAACACACAAGGGGGTCAAATTAAAAGTAGTGTCTATCTTGGTTCCAATTTGCCCTACATTTTACCCCTATGGGAAAACTCACATGTGTAACTTGGACAAACTAAAAAGGCAAAACTTTTGTTATTCGTGGCTCAACAAAGCTTTGACAGGCCAAAAAGGATATTAGATCAAAGTCCATTTTCCAAAGGGGTGTGGAGATGGGAATCAAATCTATCAAAATAAATAAAATTGATCTACTGAGATCCAACTTCATCAGTGCTGTGTCAGTACAATGCAAGGGGAAAAAAAAATACCTGTCCTAGGATGAAGGCTAATTTACAAATACGAGATGTGATCAAAAGATACAGTGAATGTTTAAATTAAGAAAATTTATTACAGTAAAGGACACATTGCCATTAATCCCCCTCAAAATAATCCTCCTTGCTTCAAACACACTTATCCCATCTTTCTTGCCACTTTCTGGAAACCCTCTTTCATGAGTGTCTTTACTTCATCCTCCATCATGACAACGCTCTGTGTCACACATCACTTCTGGTAAGGCAATTTCTGTCAAATAAAAACATTATGGTGTGTCCTCATCCACCTTATTTCCTGGATCTGGCACCTTGCGACTTCCGACTCTTCCCCAAAGTCAAAATGACCATGAAAGATAAGCATTTTGAATAGATTCAGGGCATAGAGGCAGCCACAACAGCGCAACTAAAGACACGAAAGAGGACTTCCAGAACTGCTTCAGAAAGTGGCAAGAATGATGGGATGTGTTCAAAGTGAAGGGGAGTATTTTGAGGGGGATTAATGGCACTGAGTCTTTTATTGTAACAATTTTTTTTATTTAAGCATTCACCATATTTTTTTTAATCACACCTGGTAGGTACTACTGCTGCAAGAATGATAAGTTCTTACAGTGAAGACAGTTCCCATAAAACGGAGCTCACAACTGTCTCCTCCTGCACTGCCACTGTTTTTCACTCAACTTTGTTTCTGTTTAATGTGATTTAAAAATATCTATACGGAAACATCTATACAGTTAAGCCCATGTGTGAGTGTACTGCAGCTCCTGGCAGATACAGACGTCTTGATTCATAGCTTAAGATGTAAAACTGAAATATCAGAAAAATAACACTACACATAAGCCAAAAGTCCATCGCCTAAAACATAACATAAAGCTTCGCAAAGCAAGTGATGTATTTCCTGAATGGTGCTTTGTGTGCAACTGCTTCCAAATCAAGCTCCATATTTTAAATCCCCACCCCCTAAAAAGTCAAATCTCTCTCCTACCGTCTCTAGTCTAAGGGGAAAAGTGAGATATACAGGCAACAGGCTGGGATGGAGAGTATGATCTGTTTCCATTCTTTTCCAGGGGAACAAGATCCAACGTAAGACAGCTAGTGACACTCTCACGACAACATACACACAGGAAATAAAAACAACTCATCCTCACCTCTCCCTTCCCTAAAAAAAATATCAAACGATGCAAAGATCAGCAACACCGCCGCCAGAACCACCAAATGGTAACAGTCGGGGGCCGCTCGCCTCTCCTAGGCGCCTGCCGGGCGGCGAGCACTGGGCGCAGAGCAGCGGGTCCCTTCCTCCCCGGACAAGCGCGGCCAGCCCCACCACACCCCGGGTTCACGTTCCCCCGCAGCCCCCAACAAGCGAGGAGAAGAGGCGAGGTGCAAGGCTGTGGCACCGCTCCCGCCGCCTCTGGGGTTCGACGCTGCCCCACACCCCACCGACGTCCGCACCTGAGGCAGCTGCCCCGGACCCCGCGGGAAGGCGCGGAGCGAGGCGGGTCAGACAAAGTTACTCACTGGGAAAGAGAGGCTGCCCGGGTCGTGCAGCGGCACCCGTCGCTGCAGTCCAGCGCCAGCTCCTCTCTCTGCGGCCCGCTGAGGAAGCCGGGAGCGAGGCGGCCTCCGCTCCGCCGGGAATCGCCGCCGCCGCGGATTTCCTGGCAAGAAGCAAACTCTAGCCAAGACTTCACTTCTCAACCGCCCCTGCTGCCTTCCCGGGGGCGAGCGCCAAGGCCCAGCCGTCCAACCCGACACGCACCTGGGCCAATCGGCAGTGGCACAGGGCGGGGAGGGGGCGTGCTAGAGGGCGGCTCCGCCTATCCTAGGGCTCAGGGGGCGGGCCTGGCCGGGGCCGTCACTCCCGGGTTAGAGTGAGCCCACTCCACCCTGCGCCGCCTGCCCTCCCCCACCCGGTCTCTGCTGGGTTCGCCAGATTACCCCGCGGAAGACAGGCTCCAGAAGTGTCTCTGGGCTCCCCGCCGAGAGTCGCCAAGAGCGTGGAACAGAAGGGAGAGGCAGTGAACACCTAGGGGAATCGGGGGAGAACAGTTGGCAGGAAAGCAGAAACGTAGATGTGCTGGGCGAGAGGACAGCTGGGGTAGGGTGGTAGGGACAGGGTTGACCGGGGTGAGGGGAGCAGGGGAGCGAGGAAGGGAGAAAGAGTTATTAGCGAAGAATACCCGAGGAGACGGAGAGAGCGGAGGTACAAAGGAAGAAGGGGGCGGAGAGCGAGTCTGGGTGGAAAGGTTGCGGAGGCGGGGGCAGAGACACCTGAGAACAAAGGTGAGAGGGAAGTTTTGCAGGTGAGTAAGTTGAAGCCAAAAGGGTAAAGGGAAAAGGAAGTCCAAATCGAGGGAGAACGTACTCTGGGAATAGAAAAGATCCTAGCAGAGGAAGGATGGGAGGGAAAAGTTTCCTTCCAAACTCTCACTCCCCGCAAAAGATAAAGACAAACGTTTGTCTTTTGACCCCGCTGAGATGTGCAAAGATCCCCAGTGAAACAAATATCGTCTTAAACCCATCCTATTCAGTTGCGAATTAAAGGTGTATTTATCAACTACGGTTTAAGTCTGTCGTCCCATAAAAGCCCCCCGAGGGTTGGGGTCCCTGCTGGGAACAGCATCGTTCCCCATGGGCCTAGCAGCAGGTCAAGAGGTCCAATTATGGCCCTAAGAAGGGTGATTTGCAGAGGCAGGAGAAGGCCCCGCCCCCTCCTCCACCACCTGGTTGAGGTAAGGTGCCAAGAGCTGAGCTCAGGCGCCCACAGGCCCGTCGGGGCCTCGGGGTGGGGCGGGAGCCCGACCCCACATCTACCCGCTAGCTCTGCAAGGCGACTAGCTCGGGGAGTGCCAGGTGAGCGGCCCAGGCCTCGCCACAGCCCTCCTCGCACAGGGGGCGGAGTTTGTGGGCGGGGCCTCCGGGCGGAGCCTCCACGCCCCGCCCAGTGGACGGGCCTTGCGGCGCCGCTGCGGCTCCTCCTCCCTCCTTCCGTCCTCGGCTCCTTCCGTCGGTAGTCCCTTCCTTCCTGCTTAGTTCGCACGTTTCGCGATATGGCGCAGAGCCTCCCGTCCGCCAGCACCACCTGAGAATCCCGGAAGCTCCCCCAGCGATGGAAGAGGACCAGGAGCTGGAGAGGTAACGGCCGAGGAGGCGGGTGGGCGGGCGGGCGGAAGGAGCGGGCCGCGCCCTGAACCGGAGCCGGTAGCCGAGGGGCCCGCCGCCGGCTGGGGCCTGTCTCCGCGATCCAGCCTGGCATGGAGGGCCTGAGTGGGAGGGCAGGGGACGAGAGAGAAGTGGGCGCCTTGGGCGGAAGAGGGGGCCCCGATTGGAAAAGAAGGGAGGAGACAAGGATGTGTTTGAATAGAGACGCTCAGGATACTAGATAACCAAGGAAGGAAGATAAGTTGTGAAACCAGAGTTAGGTCCCCAAACTGCCCATCCCCGATTAGAACAGCAAGAGTAAATCAAGCTAACGTGTAAAATCACGTACCAAGTCACTGTTCCCGAGTGATGGTATTGGTGTGTTCAGTCAGGCCTAAGTCCCTGTAACTGGCCCAAGTCCCTCCTCTGTTTAGACTGCTAATAAAGCCACTCTGTGCGCTGAGTTCTCTTCCTTCTTCCTGATTGATTGACTCTTAGACTTTCCGTTCTAGTTTCCTTAGCTCCTGCAAATGGTAGCTGTAGTTGGGCCTGCACGTGATCATCTGTAGTCTCTGTTTTTATAATAATCAGTGTTTTTCTACACCTTTCAACTCCCTTTTCATCCTCCAGCAGAGCCTATTTTAACTACCCTTTTTTTTGGATTCTACTAAAAGAACATTTAGCAAACATTTAAGTTTCCGTTTTAAAGAGAACCACCTCCACCCCACCCCCACCCCCCTCCACTTCCCCAGCCATGTGGACGGTCAAATGGAGTAGGGAGAAACTGCAGGCAATAAATTATCGATAGAATATGTAGAGGCAGGAGAATAAGGGGATAATGCTAATAGTTCTATGTAATTGTAAGTGCATTAGAAGTGTTGCAGTTGTGAAATAGTAAATGAAAAGCTAGTTACAAAACCATATTCAGTATGATCTCATTTTTATAAAAAATATGTGTGTAGAAAAATATCTGGATTGAAGACTTCAATGGCTGAAGGCGAGAGGAAGACAGCCCTGGAAATGGTCCAGGCAGCTGGAACAGATAGACACTGTGTAACATTTGTACTACACGAGGAGGACCATACTCTAGGAAATTCTCTTCGTTACATGATCATGAAGAACCCGGAAGTGGAATTTTGTGGTTACACTACAACCCATCCTTCAGAGAATAAAATTAATTTACGCATTCAGACACGAGGTGCTCTTCCAGCTGTTGAACCATTTCAGAGAGGCCTGAATGAGCTCATGAATGTCTGCCAACATGTGCTTGACAAGTTTGAGGCCAGCATAAAGGAATATAAGGACCAGAAAGCATGCAGAAATGAATCCACACTCTAGTCCCTTATCACTATACAGGAAGGAATGTCTTCTAGGATATTCTCTTCGTGATCTTGCAAAACCCAGAAGTAGAAGTTTGTGATTACAACATGATCTGTCCAGAAAGGTGTGATTCTAGCTATTAACCCATTATAGCTGTTGGAATCCCCCAAGAATCTTTGTATTCTTCTAATAAATTCCCTCTTTAAACTAATTTGAGTGGTTTTTGTTCCTTGGTCCTAAAGGTTGACTGTTTTAGGGGTTTTCTTTTTGTTTTTGTTTTTTAATTTTTAATTGAGTCAGCATTGAAAGTGAGGAAATTGAGAAAGTCAGGGACCTAGACAAGCACTTCTATCAAGGGAATTAAAAGGAATATGCATTCATGGCTATGATTGGGGGAGAGGAGAGGTGCAATAGAGTATCACTCCAGGTAAACTGGTTGATTTAAAAAGAAGGAAGGAAAGAAAGGCGGGAGTTGGGGGGAGGACTTGACGGATGTTTTTTAGTAATTCATGAGAGAATTCATTCTTTGCTATGATTGGTAGATGGCAAGGGTAGGAATAATTTAAAAGAATTAGTGAGAATTCTGTTTTCGCATGAGAATTTTAGGTAATATCAGGCTCCATCTTTGTGGTATTATTTATAGGCTAGATACCAGCTTACTGCTTTAGTTTCAGGACACCTATAAAATACTTAGTCAGAAATGACCTAAGTAGGTCAGGAGAGTTTAGTTATATAATAGAGGTGGATAGCTATAGGATGACTAGATAACATTTTCAGCCCTTAGGTAGTTATCTAAGTATAAACAAAGTTTCATAAAAGAAGCAATATTTGAGAGAAAGTAAGGACAGGGGAAGGAAAATTCCATGTGGGAAAAATTATTTTGGGGGGGGGACTTTAAAATACTAAAAGCTTCACATCTAAGTGAAATTAAGTGAATCTTATCTAAGAGCTGTCCTATTTACCTCTTCAACTTTGTCTCATCCCTATCCTGCCCCAGCTTGACTCTTAATTCACCCTGAATATCTGTCAACCTTTGAAGCTGAGTACCACACCCCCCAGTGCTCTGTGCTTTGGGGCCTTTGTTTATGCTAGTTCCTCTTCCCAGAGCACTCTTACTTCCACCATACTCTAATTTAAGGACTTACATGTTAGACTCCCACCCTAGTTTGGATATGCAATTTCATTATACTCTTGTTTCCTGGTCATGGATTAGTATGTGATTGTTGGTGTGCTTATGTTGTCTCCCCACTGTACTAAACCTGCAGCACAAAGCCTGATAGGTAGTGAGTGGATCATTAGTAAATACCAGATTAATCCATGTAAGTAATTATGGCGTGTAGCCTTTTATTCACTCACATCAGACCTCCTGCTGGCCTGCCACAGAGCCTGCATTTTCTACACTCAATTTCTTTAGATAAATATATTCTGTATTGAGCACCTGGGATATACCAGGCCCTAGGATAGATAGGTCTTATTCTCATGAAGCATATGTTATAATAAGTGAAAAAATTTAAAGTTGTATTTCTGTGGGGGAAAAAATAGAGTCAAGATAGAAAACATGCAAGTGGAACCTGCTTTTGGTATGGAAGTCAGGGAAGATCTTCCAGAGATTACAGGAAGAGAAGGAGCTAGCTGAGCAAAAAAGAAAAACAAGCATTTTAAGGGAATAGTATGTGCAGAGGTCCTGAAGCATAAAACTTGTGGATTGAGGAATTAAATGTATTGACAGGAGATTTACATATCTATGGCATGGTAAGCAAGGAGGAGAACAAGAACCTATCCTGATTAAATGGGAAGAAGAGCTGGGATGGTAAGGAGGTGGATTTTAAGTACAATGGGAATGACACCTGAATACTTTGCTTACAGTGTAGGGAAATGAATTGTGTAGTGAGGCCAAAGTAGAAGCAGAAAAACATGAGTTGAAGTGGCCTGGAGGGGCAGTAAGCTAGTGATGGAGAAAAGAGGTGGATTTAAGATACATTTTTGAACCAAATTTGTATACAATTGATAGACCTCCGGAATTGGAAGTTGAAGGTGAGGAAACAGAAAGATGACTCCTACCTAGGTGTGGGGCCAAATTACTGAAATGAGAAACTTAAGAGGGAAAATCGGTTGGGAGGTAGAGAAGGTGACTGAAATTAAAAGTGCCATATTGAACAGAAATAGTAGATATGTGAGTTGGATGCCATGAAAGATCTACCTAAGCTAAAGAGCAACTGAGTTCTTGCCATAAAGGTGATGTAAATCCATAAAAATGAGTGTGAGGAAGTGGGCCCAAGACCAACTCCTGGGCAAGTTTCGTGTTTAAAGTTTTGGTAAAAAAAGCAACCAGGGCCAGCTGAGTGGCGCATTGGTTAAGAGCTGGCTTGGGACTCCAGCTCTGAGCAGCAGGGCCCCAGTTCGGATCCCACATGAGGGCCAGTGACACTGCCCTCTACAGCTAAGATGGTGAGCAACAGCTTGACCTGGAGCTGGGCTGCTGTGAGTTGCCAGTGATGGCGTAGGCTGCAGCCCTTGCTGCAGTGGGCTGCCATAAGCTACCGTGTGTGGCTGGCAGCTGGTGTGAGATGCCAAGAGCCGCCGTGAGCGGCCATCCAGAGGCCGGCAACTGATCTGCTTCAGCCGGGAATAGTGCAATGATCACAACACCAACATGGGCCAGTGAAGCGACGTCCTCCACAACTAGACTGAAGAACAAAAAGACAGCAACTTGTCTGTTCCCCTTCCCCGATTCCCCCAACGCTGTTCCCCTCCCACAATTCCCCAATAAAATCTTTAAAAAAAAAAAAAGCAACCAATCAGGTGGTATGAAAGTCTGTAGAAAGTTAGAGTTGCGGAAACGAAGGCTTTCAAAGAGGAAGAATGATGTCAAATGAGTTGAATGTGAGGATGGGAAAATGTTGATTGGAGTTAACGGTGGTCGGTCTCTGTGGACATTAGTTTAGTTCCTAAGGAGACTGACTAGACATTAATATGCACTGTACAGAAGAATGGCTTCGTTTGGGTTTTCCAGTAAGGAAAATATACTGGAGGACTTTTGGAGAGCTAAATTTAAGTGGCAGTGGGAATGAGGAAAGATCAGAGTTATAGGGCAAGAATAGAGAGTATTCTCCTAGGGTGATGGGAAGAGATTATAGAAAGCCAATGTCAATGTAAGGAGAGTCACCCTTGAAGATGTAAGGAAGTCCTAAAGGAGTAAGTGGGAAAGGATCAAAAACTTCTGTGCCTTTCCTAAAATTTTGCCTATGAGTAGTCCTATGGGCATGATAAATAGCATTATTTGCATGGAGTTGAATACCCCTGAACCAAGACCTGTCTGGAGATGGAAACAAAGTTCAATTAGTGGACATAGAGGTGTAGAATGATGATAGTAGACTGAAGTGATTAGTAATAAACAGTACATGTGGGAAATGCGCCTAGTGGTGACGATTTGCCGCATCCCATGGCTTCATTACTCGTAAACGGATTTGTTGTCACTGATCATGTGGCATGATATCTTGAATCTGTTTAGAGTAGTCACAGGTTCATACAAAACACCTTCCAAAGGCAGATGGGTGAAAGGAAAACTGAGGCTACGGCAGGCAGGATAACCAGGAGTCATGTACACGTGGAAGGAATCTTTGCATAGTCTGCAGGAACTTGAAGGAAAGCTGAATTAGCCTATAAAAGGGTGAGGGAGGTAGATACGAATAGTATTCATTTATAGAAACTGAAAATAACTTGATGAGTATCTCTGATAGCATTTCAGTCTTCAAGGCCAGAAATTCTGTTTAGCTGTAAAGTACTATGCCTTTTAAAAGCCAGTTATTAAATAAAACAATTACATACCAAAGGCTTTTAATAATTTGAGTGCTTACCTAGTATTTTCCATTTTCAAAGCACTTTATAAACTAATTATAAATTGCATATAGCTATAACAGCTAAGTGTTCTAATTGGCATAACACCACAGGTGCCTGCATAATCTCTGTAAAGATGAAAAGGTATCTACGTAAAAAGGCCATTCAATACCATTTTGACCCAAAGAGTGTCTTGCATCTCAGGAAATATGCATATTAAATTCTTTGGTCCACCATTCCCCATCCTTGTTTTTGTTTACCTTAAACATGTTAAGATTATAGATAGTCTCCAGGTCACTAAATAAAATTCATCATTTTCAGTTAGCATAATTTTAGAGTCAGAGACTAACTTTGTAATATCCCTCCAACTGAGCTCCTAGGAAATTTACCCGAATCCACCAGTCTGCTTGCAAGTGCTTAACGAAGATCCCAAATCTATCCTTTTAGAGCTCAAATTCCAAATGTTGGTTTTTCTTTCACCATTTGAAACTTTATATCTCAATACAGTTACTGGGTGTGCATTTTCTTTCCATAGTGAAATTCCTTCCAAACCTAGATTATTGGCTCTCCATACAGGAAGTATGTACCTAGTAGTGGCACAGTCCTGAGAGATGGTGGAGATAAGAGAATATAGTATGGGTCTGTCTTTTAAAAAGCCTTACATGGTTTCTGAGAGGAGAGAGTTGTACCCATGAAAAAGGAAGCAAATTTTACTTACCATCAAGTTCCCCAATGTTCAGTGTGGAGTATAATGTGGTGAACACAATGGAAATTAGTGAGAGACACTGTTGAAGCAGTGGTTGTTTCATGAGTACCCCCTCTGCCAGACACTGTTCTAGGCACTAGAGATAGCAAACAAGACGGGCATAGTCTGCCTTCCAGTAACTTGTGGAGCATTCTCTTTGGCAGACTGTAAAACAGATCTAGTGTTCTAGGATAAATGGTTTGCTCTTACCCAGTGTTAAGGAACCATTAAAGGTTCTTGAGCCATAAAAGTTTTTTGTTTTTTTCATCCCATGCCTGTGCAGAATGAATGAGTGGAAGTAAACATGGAAGACAGCGATGAGTTAAGTGTCATTTATAACAGTCCAGGTGTAATATAAGGAATGGAAGTAATAGGATGAACACCAAAATAATCTAAAAAAATTAAAATAACTTGGAGGCAGATTCTGTATGGGGTAAAGGTAGCAGAAGGTTTGAAAATGGCCCCATACCCATGTCTTTTACCCTTTTGTTTTCCTACCACTCCCTCACAACCAAAACCAGTATGGCAGGATTTACCATCTCCTCTCCAACTTATCCTTGCTAATAGGAGACTGTGGGTGCACCCAGCCTTGCCTTCTTCCTCCTCCCATGTCAGAAGAATTCGCACCATGTGAATCCAGGGTTACAAATGTAAAAATTGGAGATGGGGAGAGGAGATCAGGACAGTAAGCTGACTAGCTTTTGCTGCTGTCTGCCTTCACCAAGTTGCTCTCCTGAAACAGAACATTTCACTCATTTGTTCATCCATTCCATAAATATTATTGAGCATGTAGTTCTTTTTCAGGCACATTTAGGGATACAGCAAAGAACAAGATGCCCACAAGCAGTTTATTTTCTAATGGCAGAGATAGAAAATAAACACATAAATATAGAATGTAATTGAAGGTAGCGGTATAAACGGGAAGTGAAAGAATGATGGGGTGAGAGGGCACTGAGGGGTTGAGTCATTACGGAGGGCCTTCCTGAGGTGGCGTTACGGAGAAAGAAAAAGAGACCAAGGGTAAGTGAGAATATGTCCAGAATTTTCTAAAAGATGAACTCAGATTATTCAGCAATGAAAAAGCAAAATCATGAACCTTTTTAAAGGAACAAACTTTCAGCATCGTGTATATGTGTGGCTTTTATTAGTACCTAAACTTATATCACTGATTTTTAATCTGTATATGTATTTACCCAATAATTGTTACTCAATAAAGAATATTGAGTTATTGTGTGGGACAGTAGGGTATTGTAGGAGTTATGTATGTATTAGGGGAGTTGAGTTGCTTTTAATGGGGCTTTTTTGAGAAAAGTATATTTTTCTTAGAAGCAAAAGTTGATGTGCTAGGGATTCTGCACATTTTCAAGCTAAATAACTAAGGCGGTGTAGCATAGGAGCTAAGATATTGCACCCTTAGAATCACACTGCCTGGGTCTTGGCTCTAGACTTTTTAGCTATGTGACCTTGAACAAGCTGTTTCACCTCTTTGTGCCTCAGTTTCTTCATCAGTAAGACTGGGATAACAATACCTACCATATAGGGATGTTATAACTATTAATTTAGATAATATATTCAAAGTACTTAGAGTATTATCTGGCCCACATAGCGTGCTGTCAATCAGTGTTAGCTATTAACATTATTATGATATCAATGATTGTGTTGAACAAGCTGGTTTTGTTCATTTTCTTCTATGTGAAAACTTCAAAACAAAAAAACCTTAGTAACCTCTTTTTTTTTTTTTTTTTCCTTGGGTCTCCTCTAGCCCAAGCAACACTAACATAAATTTGTGAACCTCAGTTTGGAATGTTGTCTGTATTCCAAGGCCATTGCTTTTAAGAAAGATAGTTTAAAATAGCATACCTATTAATAGAATATAGATAAAAATCAAAGATAAATGGATTGGGGCCTGCCGAGTGGCGCGATAGTTAAGAACTCGCTTGGGATGCCAGAGGGCCCCGGTTCGGATCCCACATATGAGGGCCAGTGACACTGCCCTCTACAGCTAAGATGCTGAACAACAGCTCAACCTGGAGCTGGGCTGCCCTGAGTCGCGGGCGAAGGCGTAGGCTGCAGTCCCTGTGGCAGTGGGTTGCCATGGGCTACCGTGTGCAGCCAGCAGCCAGCGTGAGCGGCCAGCAGCCAGCGTGAGCGGCCAGCAGCCGCAGTGAGCGGCTGTCCAGAAGCCGGCGACTGATCTGCCTCGCCAGAGAAGAGCGCAATGATGGTGCCAACTTGGGCCAGTGAAGCAACATCCTCCACAACTAGATTGAAGAACAAGACGACAGCAACTTGTCTGTTCCCCTTCCCCCAATTCCCCAGCACTGTTCCCATTCCCCCAATTCCCCCAATAAAAATCTTAAAAAAAAAAAAAAAAATGATAAATGGATTGTGGGGGGTTTTTTTCCACAAAGAAATTACAATTTTGATGGAACATTCATAATCTTCCCCAAGCTTCAAGACAAAGATTAAGCAGGAAGAAAAAGCAAGTTGTATAGCAGATGGGTACCTGGTTTGGTGCCAGATATCTGAATTTTGATAGGAAGGTGGGGTTCAAGCTAGGTCAGTGAAGCATAAAGTTGCAAAGATAGAATATATTGATATTTTATCTAATACTAATCCTCAGTAAATTCCATATTTGTTTTACCAGGCACTTAATATATGTCAAAAAGAAAAGCTGCTTGTTTGCTTTTCTAAGTTTACTATGCTGGCTTGGGTTAAACCTCAAAAAAAAAAATTGTACATAGTTCCTCAACCAATTCTATTAAAAGGGCTCCAAGAGAAATCAAACTGCCTGGAGCATCTAATCAGACAGAGACTGGACCAGCTGGCTTAACCCTTCGTTGGGCGCAGTGCATCTACTGGATGCGTGTATGATTTATTTATTTAAATTGAAAATGAATGAAAATAACATGTAAGCATGCTTATTATTTATTCAGAATGAAATTTTAATTTACCACAAAGCAAAAACAATATATGTTTATTACATAAATTCAGTATAAAAATCAACAGAAATTCAAAACAACCTGTGAGATCAGTTGTGCCCAGCAGAGGGTTAAATAACATTAGGGGTTGGGTTTTTGTTTTTTTTTTTCTTTTTCTATTTCTTTTTCAAGGGTTGAAAGAGGCTTTCTTCTTAAGGGTCTCTCTTTCAAGTCAGTGTTGTATAAAGGTGAAGGGTTAAGACTCTGGTTTAAATCTCAGCTCCACCACTTCCTAACTTGTGAGTGTGGGAGAGAGACTTAGACTTTCTGAGCCTCAGTTTCCTTATCTGTAAAATTGGGCTAATAACACCCGTTTTATAGGGTTAGTGTGAAGAATGAATGGAATAAAGCACTTAGCACAGTTCCTAATACTGTACACTTAAATACGCAAATATTAGTTAGTGGTGGTTGGAAGAGTGGCCTTCATAGTACTGGTTATGCCTCATTATTCATGGTAGTCCTCAAGGCTGGCTTGCTCCAACTGGTCCCTGTCTGTCTGTCCATGTCATCACCTGTGACTGTCTGCCACACTGGCCTTCTCACTTCTTTCATATATGCCTGGCTTCTTCCCATTTCAGAGTCTTGGCTTTTGCCCTAGACTTCCCTACATCATCACATGGTTTGTCTCTTTCCAAGGTCATTTACTCAGAGAGACTGTCTGTGACCACTGTATTAGTTATCCATTGCTGCATAACAAATTGTCCTAAAACTTAGTAGCTTGTCAAAACAAAACAAAAACCATTTCTCGGTTTCTGTGGGTCAGAAATCTGGTTGAAGCTTAACTATTGTAGATGATTGTGATTCAGGGTCTCTTACAAGGCTGCAATCAAGGTGTCATCTTGGCTGCAGTCATTTCAGGGCTTGAATAGGGGATAATTCACCTCCAAACTCACTCACGTGAGACTGCCCCATGCCACAGCATCTGGCTTCCCCCAGATCAAGGGATCCAGGAAAGAGAGAGCTCAAGATGGAAGCCACAGTCTTTTTATACCCTAATCTCAGAAGGACATCTCATCACTTCTGCCCTTTTCTGTTTGTTAGAAGTGAGTAAGTCCAGCTTTTACAAGGGTGCAAATACCAGGAGGGGGTCCTTCAGATCATTTGGAGGCTGCCGACCACAACTGCCTTCTCCAAATAGCATGTACACCTACATACAAACCCATCATTTTCTATCCCTGACCTTGCTTCATTCCTGTAGAATACTTATTAACCAACATGATATTATGTATTTATCTGTTTGTTGTCTGACTCCATTTAAATATAGGCTCCTTGAGGGCAAGGGCTTTGTCCTTGTTTGCCTGTGTGTGCCCAGCACTTAACACTGCCAGGCACAGAGGAGGGTTTCATTAGTATTCAATGAATGAATGAATGCATGCATGATTGAATGTCAGTGCCTGGGTATGACTGCCACAACAGGGAGGGTAAACTGCAGAGAAGGACTGGTGATTTGTAATGATATTATTTTGTACACTCATCAGCTGACACTTGCATACTCAGCCACCACAGTAACAAGCTTTGAGAAGAGAAGAAATTTCTTTTTTTTTTATTGTTAGTTTCAGGTGTACAGAACAATGCAATAGTTACCCTTTTCACCCTCACAAAGTAACAACCCCCCTCCCCCCATTATTGCCCTCCCACCCCCGATATCATGCTGATCTATTACAATTCCATTGAATCCGTTCCCGCACTCTACTCCATGTCCCGAGGTTATATGTATATATAATTATAGTTGACATACAGTATTATTCAACATCAGCTTCAGAAATACAATGCGGTGGTCAGGCCTCTACATCAACTATGAAGTGGACTCCCCAAAAGGACATGGGTCCATCTGGCCCCCTAAGAAATACAACATTATTGATTGTATTCCTCGGACTGTCTTTGAGAAGAAATTTCTTGAGTGAGGCAAGGAAGTGTGCCTCTCCTGTGGCTTCAGTGGGAGGAAGAGCTCCCACAGTGGGAGGATAAGCATCATAGAGAGCCTCAGTAAAGGCAGTTAGATCTTATAATCTATTTCATTCATGTCCTCTAGTCCCTAAGGCGCCTTTGATACTGCCATCCCTTATCACTTTTGTCCTGTGCTACATTTACTACCTTTGCTCCGATTGGTCTAAAATAAAAGGTAGCATAGCTCCCTCTTGAAGTTGAGAAAAGGCCGTTTTTGTTTTGCAGCAGCAGCAATATGAAATGGTGGTACTGAGTATCCTTGGGATCTCATCCCCACAGATTTCCGGTGGGGCAAAAATTGTAGGATTATTGTTTTGGGTACCATGAAGTGGAATTCAAAGGGTTGATTCTAAGGTTTGCTGTTTTATCAGTGCCAAATAATACATTCATTTCCTGACCAGCGTCTGATAAAATGATACCATTTATTACAAGTAGCATTGCTTTGGAAAAATAAAGAATATGTACTTTTTTTTTTAAGTAGCTGTTTTGTACCTGCTATTTTCCAGGTATTAGGCATGCAAAGATGAATCTCATTTGGTTCATTCCTTCACAGAGTTTGCAATCATGTTGGACCGAAGAGCTGTAGATTATTGAACTCCTGAAGGAAAGGTGTCATTTCTTCTAATGCTTCACCTTGTTTAAAATTGTAGCCACTCCCCAGACACCTTTACCTTGTAGTATCTACAGCCCCTGGAGGAGTAGTGCCTGGCCCATAGTAGACACTCAACAAATATTTATCAATAAGTGAATAGAAGATGGACTCTGTATTTTTTTCATTGAATATTCTAAGATTTGAATTTGAGAGTCTGAAATAACTATTCTATAAGCTGAGTTGAAAACCACAAATTTGCGGTTGTATGTCTTTAGCTCCACAGTCTGTCACATGTACATGACAACAGGCTGGGACTGTCAGCGAGGAGACAGACTTAGGAGTTCATTTAGGCAAAAGGTGGTAATGACCAGAGGAGGCAAAGATAGAGTCCAGCCGAGTAGCCGGCACAGTGGGAACCGAGTGGAGTTTCCACTTGGACCTGCCAGGTGGTAGGTGAATCCAGAGAGGTCACCTGAGATAACAATAGTTGAGCATGTTGTTTATATGCATCTAAGAGGTCAGGACTTTGGATCTGGAAAGCCAAATTTGGCTTCACCTGAATACATCTCACATTAGAGAGAACTGACCCCCAAGGCAGCCACTGTTGGTTTTGTGAGCACCTGCTCTACTTTGTATACCTACTGCTCAGTTTCAGATTTGGGGAGTTCACAGGCCAATAATACTGCAAAAAATAAAGTCTAATAGGATGAACTGATATGCAGTGGCTTAGGCTTTATTTTGCCTTTGAAAATGAACTTTCCCTGCTCTGGTGGAAAATTGTCAGAAATCCGTCTTTACATGGCCTGATAGCACATGAAGGTCTCCAGCGTGTGTTCACAACCACTACCAAGCAGTGACTTGATCTGCCTGGAGATAACGCAGACAAAACACAGTCTATAGGTTCAGTCCCACAGACTGTGCACCCCCCTTCAGATGCCAATTTCAAGACCAGGTAATTACCTGTGCTTCTGACCAGGTAAATTGCAGGTTCCCATGACCCCCTCTTCAGGTTCAATTGATTTGCTAGAGCTGCTCACAGAACTTGAGAAGCATTTACTTAGGTTTATCAATTTATTATAAAGGATACAGATAAACAGCCAGATGAAGAGGTGCATAGTGCAGGGTACGTGGGGCGGGGCATCGAGTTTTCATGCCCTCCCTCACCGAGCCTCCACGCATTCACCAACCTGGAAGCTCTCTGCACCCTGTCCTATGGGGGTTTCTGTGGAGGCTTCATTACATAGGCATGCCTGATTAAATCATTGGCCGTAAGTGATTAAACTCAATCCCCAGCTCCTCACCCCTCCCTGCAGGTCAGGGCGTAGGACTGGAAGTTTCAACTCACCTATCACCTGGTTGGTTCCCTTGGCAACCAGTCCCCACACTTAGGTTATCTAGGGGCTTTCCAAAAGTTGCCATTAATAGAACAAATGACACCTTTATCGCTCTAATCAATTTCTTCCAGTTTTCCCTTAGATCTTTGTGAGCATTTGGCCCACAATTCTTAATTTCTCACTGCCATATTTGGTAAGTTATATGGGATCTCAGAATAACTTTTAATTGGGACTCAGATTTCAAGTTAAGATCAGACGTCACTGAGATTGCTCGCCTACAGTTATTTGGATCCTGGTTTACTGGCTTACTCTGGTTTACTGGCTGTCCTGCATACTTAAGCATGAATTCTAGTACTTGGAATACTTCACAGGGTTTTTATTCAAAAGCAATTAATATAAAATTGGGGATGTTAGCGTCAATTACCGTTTCATTCCCTGAAGATGAAGAATAAAGCATATAATAATCGTGTTCTTTGTCAAAGTAAATGCATTGGATTATGTTCTGCATCAGACCTTGTAATCGAAGCCTTCCAGACTTGGCTCTACAGATTTTTTTTCCTGGGGTTTTTTTGTTTGTTTTATTTGCTTACATGGCAAAGATTGCACTTTGTCCTTAAATGGATGGGGAAAATTGGGGATTCTAGGGCCTTATGATTAGGAACTATTCTGCTGAAAATGTCTGTCTTTAGAAGTATCAGCCTGCAGGTGTGTCCCTGCCTGCTGCCCAGACTTGTAGCAAGCAAGCCAAGAGCTCCCTTTCTATTTTCTTGTTCTGATAAGTTGGTCCCTGAGAGCACTGCTTCCAAACAAGCCAGAATATGAGGAAGCCAACTAGGCTTATTCTTAGCCGAAAGCAGATGGCCTAACAGACACGTAGCTGTGACTGTAAAATAAGAAGACGGATTCACCTAGCCAAGTGGGTAAACCAGTTTAATCCTCCTTCAAGGTAGATGGTGTTTTTCCAATTTATAGGAAAGGAAACTGAGGGAGGTCTGCAGAAGTTAGGTAACCAGCCTAAGGTTATACAGCTTGTAAGGAGACACACACCCAAGAGTGCCTGACTCCATAGGCTCAGCTTTTAATGTCCACAATCTTGCCTGTTACCTGCCTCAGGTACATATGAAGATACCACAGCTTTGCCAGAGCATATGCTCCACAGAGTCAACCAAACAGTTGACCAGTAATCCTTGTTTATATGTAAGTTCAGGCTGAACCATGTTGGAAATGGGGCTGCTTTTTGTACATTTTAACCATGAAAAGAGTCAATGAGTTAGAGAGTATCTGGTTAAGAACCCAGATGTGGGTTTACTAATACTTGGTTCATGAAGATAACCGTTTTCATATTATTAAACTTCATTGTCATTATCTTTACATAAATTTTAACTTTCTATATTGTACTAAAGCAGCACTTTATCATTCTCAAAATGTTAGAAAATATCTTCAAAGATAGAATAAAATAAGGGCATGTGTCAGTTGGAAGGACTCTGGATAAGGAGTCAGACGTTAGAATCAGGTGTACCACTTACTGGTTGACTTACTGGTTCACCCTCCCTAAGCCTTAGCTACCTAACAAATAAAAGGGGAATGATAACTTCAAGGGTTTTTCTGAGGGTCAATGAGATAATTATATCATATTGTTAATCACTGTTCATTTTGGCTTTGCATACAATAGTAAAAAGAGTCTTGTAAATACTTGGATTTGGGCCTCTCTGGAAACACTGAGTGTGTAGGGATTAATATAGAAGTTTATATATGGCCCAGTTTCTGTCAAGCAAATGTTAAGGGAGAATTCTGAATTTAGGGGCTTGATATTTAAAATGAGTTATGAAAGTATGGCCCCAAACATTTGTATTAACACAGTACCCTTTTTTGGAAGCATAAGAGTATGTCAGACCATGGGAGCAAGCCCACATATGCTGTTTGGATAATCAGTATGAGCTGGCTCTCCCAGAATTTCCCCCTGCAGTCTCAGTTGGGTTCCTGTTCTGTTTTTCACACAGTTTTAAACTCTCGTTAGTATTGCTCCAGCTGCCGTTCCATCCCAGAGGATGGTTGTGTTTCAGCAGTAAGTGACATGTTTCTAACGTGTGCAGCGACTTAAAGAATAGCAGTAATACAGGGACAAGACTGTGTTTAAGTTTTTTGATATGTTGTAAAATGAATGGTGAAACATTTGCTCCGGAACATGCGTTTATATTTCCTCTCTTGGTTATATCATCGCATGTAAATAATTTATAAGTCTCTGAATGATAAATTGCTGGATCTTGGCTGTCTTGCATCTGGTTTCTGATGCCCAAATCACCAATCATGTTACTCTTGGTGGTTTCTTTCTTTTGGCAGTTATTACAGTGTTTGTATGCTGTGATACACACTTACGGGTTGGATTAATCAGTAATGGACTTTTCCATGCTTTGGGCTTTTTTCCCGTAGCAGTGAGATCCTATGTGCTGGTTCCTTCCTTTTGGTTATCTCCGCAGCCTCTCTGTGGTCCCGCCTGTGCCCATGGATTCCGCATCTGTGAGAATGTGTTTCAGTGCACCAAGCTCTATGACTTCTGCCATCTGTGGGGGAGGCCTCTCTGGGGTCTTTACAAGTAAATGTGAAACCTTATTTGCACAGTTGTACAGTTTTTGCTGACTTGTTCAATGAACCAAGTTCAAAACTTTAAACTTTTGTAAACGTTTTCCCCAAAGGACCGCTACGCCCAAAGTCAGTTTTGTGTGTGTATTTAACTGCTCAATTCCATTAACTACTACATTATAGAAATGAAGAGTTTTTTCCCAAGACACTTGTATGTCTATGAACTAAGATTTTTTTAAAAATTGTAAAATAGGGTTGAAAATTGCCTTATGTTACTTAAATTCATTCTTATATAAATTACCACCCGAAAAACAACTTGAAACTTGACACTGGAGGGTCTATAAAGAGTCAAGCTTTCACCGACTGAGTTCAATATAGTAGATTCTTGTACTTGATTACTGATTGTACCGATGTAGACAGTATTGTCTGTGTGTTGCTGTGCTATTTTTTTTACAAACTCTCCCGGCTAGTTTTGTAGAGGAAACTACCATACCTTTCAGAGGACTCTGAAACCTAGAGCATGAAAGAGAAAACAGCTGGTGGTCAAGATGGCTGGGGGCTGGCCGTCCACAGGGCAGGAGGGTGCACACTGCTCGGAGGGGGTCGTTCCCTCTGTTTCACGAGCTCTTTGTCCTCTCACCTCCTGAGCCCCAGGGATCACTGGAGCTGTGCTGGTGGCTATGGGTGCAGGCTCTCTCTTCCTCCCCTCTCATTGTGGATTGCTGGACTTCTAAAAATTAGATATATCAGTACATTTTCTTCATGAGTTAAAAATTGCCTAATTCAGGTGATGACAGGTAAATTATTGATCTTGAAATAGCACCTTCAAGAGACTAGTTTCTGTGCGTGTTTTAAAATAACACTTTTAAAGAGCATGAATTAATTAGGAAGTCCTACACATTCTGGAACATTCTATCTTCATTTTTTACATTCCTCGGTGCTTAGTCCAAGTATATTTTATAATCATTTGAGGAATCTACAAAGGGTGGACAGCTTGTCTTCTAGCGGATTACTGCAGCCTTGACACAACTGAAGGAAATAGCTTCAGCGGGCTGACAGACTTTGTGCTGAATAGGCCATTCCTCGGGGCTGAGGTCCAAGAACTCTGAAGCATTGTTTAGGACAGTCTGCAGAGAACTGCAGATCATTTGTATGAAATAAAACTCTTAGGAGTAAGAGAGTGGTTTACAGACCACGCTTTTGGTGCGGTGGTTTTTCTGGTATGTGGTGTGTTTATCAAAGGACAAGATGCCAAACTTCAACCCTCATTAAAGAAAGCTGTAGAAGCAAACTTAGAGGCTTCATATTGTATTATTTTCTTTGGTACAATTGTGGGTGGTTTTTCCTTTTTGAGTTTTGAGTGACTGGTGAGAGTTTGAATTTAATTTATATTTCTGCTCTTTTGGCTTTCTATCGTATTTTCCTGCCTTTTACTAAATTCGAGCAGCCACCATATTAGCTTTTCTCTGCTCTGATATTGGCTTCCTTCCACACCCGACTTTCTAGACTTTAAACCCTTTTTTCTTTGCAGTTTTCTTTTCATCAGTTTTAGTTCTTTAAAGCATCTGTTCTTTTAAGGAGATCACAAAATGCTTTCATTGAGTGAAAGAACTCAGTAGTTATTTGGACCTTATATTCTTTGGGTTTATTTCTCCCAACTAATATTTCAGTAGGATTTTTTATTGATTGATTGATTGATTGATTTTTATTTATTTTTTTTCAACTTTACATTTTGACCTATCAAACATAATGCTGTTCCTGGTATGGTGTAATTCATGGGCTTTTCTATTCAGAGTTTATTATTTCTAAGTTAATTCCCCACCCTTGCCACCCAACCTCCATGAAGCTATTTTAGAGATGCTTTTCTTCATAATTTATATAAAATTTACCATGACACATTTCATGAGATCTTATAATATGAACTGAAAATATGAGCTGTATTTTCTGTGTGTGGCTTCTTAATTAGGATTTAAGAGTAAACACTTTGAACATGAGGTCATTTCATTATGCGATCATTCCTACAGCAAGGTGTCTTATGAACTGAGAAGGAAAGCTTCCTTCTAAGGACCAAACTAGTAAGAATCAGCCCACATACTACCTATTAATTGAAGAAGTCATCTCTCTATAAGAAAAATCCACCCTCAGAGGTCACGTAGAAAGGGTAGTCGTGGACATTTGAGAATGTCATTGTCGAGGTGAAGGGACTAGAGCGTTATCTTCACCACTCAGTTCTTGTCATGAATACAAATAAGCATAGTAAAATATTGCTACCATCCTTTTACTTGCCTCTCTCACTAGACTGAGCTCCTGGAAGGTTGGGATCATGCCTTTTAATACAGCTGTAGTGTAAAGGTTAATTAAAATCCTGGGCCCTAGACTCGACCCCTGAATTCACATCCCAGCCCCATCACTTACTGGCTATTGTGGCCTGTGTAAATTTCTTGACTTTTCCTTATTTTTCTCCTTACCTCTTTATCTGTGAAATAGTAATTACATAAAGGAGTTGTGAGGATTAAGTGTGAGATACATGGAATATAGGCACTGTTGCATTATTTTTCACCATAGTCCTAGCGGTGCATATTAAGTACTTATTATATCAATATTCAAAGGATAACGGCCTTGAACCTGGGTAAGGAGGGCAGCCCCAGGTATACAAACACAAGCAGACATAGATTACAAACACGAATAGATCTGTCACTAGGGATCCGGCGCTCAGTGCAATTCATAACCCAGGAAACACCTTCCTCATGTTTTGACCTGCATCATTGAATGGAAGGAAACTTGAATACGTGGAGATTGGTGGGTTGTACCACTGTTGACTTTGGAGCAGATACTGCTTTGGAGTACAGGAAGGATTTGAGCCGCAGAAGTATTTAGAAGAGCAGAAACAAAACCTCACATGAACATAGTAGATTGTCCCACAAGAAAATACTGCTTTCTGGTAGTGCTAAGCTTCCATTTTCTTGTTTGTCTTAGGAGTTCAGTTCATGGTTCTGGAGGTTCTCATGACTTAGTACAATATTAGGAATAGTTATATTTGGAGGCTGAGTGATATTTGCAATGTTAAATCATATTATTCATATATTTCTCCATGCGTAGGTCTATATAGAATGGATAAGATGTTTGATACTGATTCATTAATCATTTTATTATTTTGCAGGGAAATTTTAAAACATAAAATTTAGATTTTCAATTTTTTACATTTAAGGTAATTTACATTTTGACAAATATATTAGAATTTTGTCCACATTGAATAGTTACATTTTTTTAATGCTTTAGGTTACTATAGTCCATAAAACATAATTCATGTGAAAACCTTGATTATAACAATATAATTGGTGATTTTGCTGAAATCAAGTTAAGAGAATAAGTTTTATGGAATATATAATATATGAATTATGTGTCTTTATTTCCATATTCATCCAAATATTACCAACTCATTACAGAATAATCAAGGTGTGCAGTAAGTTAATTCTGTCATCTTTGATTTGTTAACTTTCAATCATTTAAAAAATCATAGCTTTACACATTATTTTTGTTGTAATGAAAGCATATTTGTAATGGTAGGAGGAATGTATTTTATTTAACATTTTTTAGCTTATCTTATAACTTTTAAATACTTAGAACTATGGTATGTGGGACTTTATTTGCCATTTGGGGGCCTGAAAGAAGGGAGCAGTTACACCTGTTGATGTGGAACAAATAGGGAGATCAGGAAAGGCCTGTAGAACAGGTGGCATCTGATCTCTGTCCAGGAGAAGGATGTGGCTGCAGGGACAGCCATTCGGACGGAGAGTGTAGCCTAAGCAAAGTTCCACCATGCCTGTAATGGCAGCTTTGGGACCACAGTGGGGCTGGGTGTCCTAGCCAAATGGCTTCTAAGTCCCGGGAATGTGGTGATCCACAGGGCATATATATCTTCCGCTGAGGCTTTGCGGAGACAGGCCAGTGGCCCCACTGTGATATTGCAAGGCCTCTGTATTAGCATTCTTCCCCTCCAACACTGAAGCACTTTCATTTCAAAGCACAATTAGCATCTTCACTAAGAGATGGAGTTTAGAGAACGTGAACATACAGGAATGAAGTGGGCTTTTATCCATTTGCATAATGAAGCAAAAGAATGATATTTCAAAGCTAAACAAAGGCCATTCATCTCTGATTGGTAGTGCACTAAGGAATAAGTATCTTCTAGTTATGAAATCTTGCTGCGGTTTTCAAGCAGCACTAAAAGATTAAAGATCTCAATCCTGACAGGAAACATTCCAGCTCTGCCTCATTCCGACAGCTATTTCAGTGTCTTTAGGCAGTGTCTGCAGTGTCCTGCTATGACCTAATATTTGATGCTTCTGAGCCCGCGTGTGATTGTCATGCTCCTGTTCCAATCTGGCCACTGCAGGAGACCATGCAAGGAGCCTGTGGCCACCAATTCCTTTATGACGTTTCTTTGTCCAGTGACACATGAACTTACTTTTTCTCCTTTTTCTTCACCTCTTTGTTTTTGCCTCTTCCATCTCCTCCATCATCTCCTCTTCTGGCTACAGTGTTTTTATTTTTGAATCCTTGTACTTTTGTCATGTTGCACTCACACCCAGAACCCGTTCATTCCTGAGATCTTCATTTGGTACCTGCCACATGTCAGGCAGAGGAAAAACTAAGGTGAAAGAGACAAGTTCCTGACCTCTAGCAGTTTAACCATGTGAAAAATACCTATCGTGTTTCTAGTGCTTCCTATAAAATACAGAATGTCTGGATCCAAACAAATATTTTATCCTCATAACCCTGTGAGGTTATTATCATCATAATAAAAAGCAAGCTATATCTTTGACTTATTTTTCCAGACTTGCTTAAAATATCACCTTCGTCTTTCTCTTTGGTCCCTTTTGGCATGAAATCAAAAAGTCTCTTTAATCCTTTATTCAAATTCATGCTCCTCCATTGTCCTTCAGTGTTTTATTTGCATAAGTTGTTTTTTAATAAAAATTAAGCAACTGTCTCCTAATTCCTCTGTTTGTTATCTTATAAATGGAGAAATATTGGACTCCCTCCCACTTTCCCTCAGTAATACAGTATTTGTTTCCAGAGCACATATACAGGTCTTTATTTGACATATATAATCCCTAATAGCGATCCTCTCCAGGGAACAGCCCTGTATAAATCATCGTACCTTATAGAGCAAATGCTTGACTACATTTAACATAATTTACAGAATTAACTCCTTGTACCTCCATATTTTATCTATTAATAATTCTTTTCATTTCCCAAATGACTTCAATGTTCCTATGTGTCTTACCTGTCTTCAAAAACCTTTCCCACAGTTTGAATTTTCTTACCTTTCTTGATAGCTAATAGGTGCCCCAGACAATTTGATATTTTCTGGAATTAAATAAGGATGGCCTGAATTTCTTCATCTGCACCTATCCTTGAATGACTAAGCAATCCAGCACCCACACGTGTCCTGTGGTTTGTTCCGTCCTCATCATCACAACCACTAATACTGCTGACTGGCCGTGAGCCTCTGGACAGCTGTTTGCAGATGTCAGCAGCAGTCCGAATCATATGTCCATTATTTTTTCATCAGAATGTCCTATGGTCTGACGTCAAATCCTTACTGAAGATCAAGTCAGTTGTTCTATTTCTCTCTCCAAGCCTTATCACTCCATTCTGGGAAGAAATTTAGATTGCCATAGTAAAGTTTCTCTTCAATTCTACCCATTGCCTTGATGGGCAATGTACTTGGAACCGGTGGCTTCAGCATTGGTGATGCACTGGGCCGGGCAGACTCCTTCCCAGTCCCCAGCGGCCACTGTTCCCCAGCACCTTTCTCAGTGTGTGTGTGCTTGTCACCGAGTCATGCTTGTTTGAGCACATCAAGACCTTCAGAGTAGCCTCATACGACTCAGTGCTTATTTGAACCTCTTTTCCCATCCCTCATGTGACACATACTAGATTTCACAGTTAGTTGATAAAAGGTGACTTTTTAAAGACTGAGGGAGGCAAAAAATGTGGAAAGCATCTAATGTTCAGTCTTATGTTCCTAGCTCTCTATCTTAGCCCATCCAGGCTGCTAGACTGATACCATAGACTGGGTGGTTTAAACAATAAACATTTATTTCTGACAGTTCAGGAGGCTAGAAGTCTGAGACCAAGGTGTCAGCAGATTCAGTGTGTGGTGACGTCCCGTTTCCTGGTTCATGGACAGCCGTCTTCTCACTGTGTCATCACATGACCAAAAAAGCCAGGGAGCTGTCTGGGATCTCTAAAAGGGCACTAATCCCATTCATGAGGGCTCCATCCTCATGACCTAAGCAACTCCCAAAAGTCCCCACCTCCTAACACCATCATATTGGGGGTTAGGATTTCAGTATATAAATTTGGGGGGACACAAACATTCAGTCCATAACACTTTCCTTCGTCATTTCTCAAAAACGTATACATAGATCCATCTAACTTTCTGTCTTTTTTCAGCAATCATTTAATATTTAGCTTCTCTGATTTTATTTTTTGAAAAATCTCATTTTCTTATGTTCATTATTTTATTTGCCTTTCAATTTCTGGTGTTTCACTTTAGTTGACATAAATTTCCTGCTACCCTTTCTATATTACTGATATAGTTAACTCTCAGTTGATTTATGTGAATAAAAAACACAGAGCCAGATAGCTTGAAACTAATTTGTTTGACTGGATTTCAAGATGATTTTGCACCAGATTTGCCTTCCCACTGGGTTTTATTTAAGTTGCTATTACGATCCATTTACATTCCTTAAGCATGTACCAGCTGGCTAATGGAACAAATAGGCAGGCCTCAGGAAGCCTGGCTGGGATGGAAAATTGGCCGTAGATGATACACACATGGATTATTGAAAATTGGATTGTAGTTTGTTCCTGTGCCCAGAAAAATATCTGCTTAATGACATGGCTTTCTTGAACTTCTTGTTTGCATTGAACTTTATATTCCAGGGTAATGAATTTGTTTTACAAAGAAACCTTCAAGATGTTTAAAGGATCTTACTATAAAAATTACTGTACCTAGAACTAAATTTATGTCTACTAATATTTAAGTGTTCTTAGTTCTTATTATATCCTCCTGTTTGCTTTTCCTATATTTTCATTTTAGTTTGCACTTCGGTTTCATCATCCCATTGAACACCATCTTGTTTCATGATGTTGATGTTTTGTCATCTTACTAATTTAAGAATTTATCCTCTTGTCATAATGTGCAATAAAAACTGGATTTACTGTCTCCTTACCCAAGAATTCATTAACGTGAGTTCCACGCTACGATAGTGAGGAAAACTACCTGACTTTCTTTTTTCCCCCCTAATTTTGAAGATGATGTTGTTATTTCAAGGAGAGAATACATGATTGCTGGGAATTGTTGATTTCCTATTTGGAAGTAAAGCCGGGCAGAAGGAGCCTAAGCAGGAGAACTTGGGGTGCGAGGCAGCAAACTCTCTTCATCCTTAGGACGGAACAGTGAGCAGTCCTCATTCCTTCGGCCCCTCAGGGTCAGCGTGTCACTCAGTTCTCTTTGAATGAGTGGCAGCTCTGTTAGGCCTTTTTTATTTTTTTTTTCATTTATTTTATTTATGCCTTTCAATGATAAAGAGAAAAGATCTTCAGGACATGCTTGTGGGGGAGATAGGAAGTATAATATAGAAATATTATACATATAGAAGTATAATAGGAAGTATAATAGAAAGACCAGAAGATATGTAGCCATAAACATGGGTCCTTTTGTTTTTGTTCCTCCTCTGATCATTAGCAAGATTACCTTGGGCAAGTTAGTCAAACCAATTACAAATCTGCAGCTTGGGTTCAACCCCATCTATCCAAATGGGGCGCTGCTTCCCATGTTTACTGTGGACTTAACCCATGAGAAGACCCAGCTGACTGACTGCCATCTCCACCCAGTCTGAGCCGCGTCTTTGACCATCTTTCAACAGTGGTGAATTGGTTTCACCCCAGGCAACTTTTCTCATACTATACCTTCTTTTCGCTTCCTTGTAGTTGTATATCAGAAGGTCTCCTTAATCGTGGCAGTTGAAAGTAATAACAGTGCTGGAGATAGTTTGAAGTGAAATCAAAACTGCACAAGAATCAGTGTCAACCTTCATAGCTCCTGATGGTACCTGGACCATGCAGTCAGGCTTCCTGCAGATGTGCAGCATTTCAGCTGTCTGATGACACAAACTGGCTTTTGTAGGCTGGTCTAGAAAGTAGCCAAACATTTTAACACAGTTTTGATGGGGAAATGGATTCTAGTTTATTTGTAACTGATACGTAGTTTGTTCATATTGGGGAACTGCCCAAACAAGATTTTCCCGGATGATTTTTAACTGTTTCTGTTGTCAGGAGGAGAGAGAGCATATGGATAGATCCAAGTATGATTTTATTTATTTATTTGGAAACCACCACACTAATTGATGGGAATGAGCAGGAGGTGTATTTGGAATATTTTTACCTTTTGGGTTTTTTTGGACTTAAGAAGTACACAACGTTGAAAAAGGATCTCTGTTTTGGAGCTGGATACGATAAATTTTTCATGAAATAATGTATGAGACAAAGCTCTCAGATCCCATCAATAGGATGTATTACTATTTTAAAGAGGTGGAAGAAGGATGCTTGGTAATCGGGTGTACTTATCTATTCATGATACGGTGAGGCCGGGCTGGGAAACATAATCTGATTGAGCACGTCCAGGGGGAAGAGGCGCAGGTTACTCAATGTTTCTGTTCTTCACTGACCCTGTCAGCGGGCCCTCCCAGGATGGAACAGAAAGGTTCAGCCTTCTAAGTTAGCTGAAAAGGCATTTTTTAAAGATCTTCCAATTAATAGGAGTTTATTAAAAAAATGTATACGTTATAGAAAAATAGCCAGATATGTGTGTTGAGATTAAGAGGGTGATGAAATACTGTATTTTGCCATGTATAATGCGCTCCCATGTATAACGCACAACCAAGTTTTTGGCCCAAACTTTTAGGAAAGGAATCTTTCGTTTTAATTTTTTAATTCAAATTTTTATTTGTTTAGGTACTTTTTTTTGTATAATTAAAGGAATTTTAGCATTTTTTAAAACGTATCATGGTGCAAGAAAGTTTATGTAACAAATAATTACAAAACACAAGAACAGGTACAAGGTACAAGAAATTTTATGTACTGGTAATAACTTTACGATATTTACACATTATAGAAGGCCAAGAACTCTTCGTCACTGCAAGTTTGTCGTAAGTTCAACAAAACCAATTATCGTATTCCAGGGTATTATTTTGTTACTGATTTCTAGAGTTACACCTTTAACTCATAAGCACAAATAAAAGAATTAAAAACATTTATATAGATACGGAATTAGTACTACCATGTATAATATGCATCCTTATTTTTTCACAAATTTGGGCAAAAAAGTGCGCATTATACATGGCAAAATATGGTAGTTTGCGTACTTTAAGAAATATGGAAGTAATTCCAGGAGAAAGAGATAAAGAGTTGAAAATTGTTTTTTTGGTGGGTAGGGAAGGGTGATGCTTTTGTTATAGGGAAGACTGCTGTATTTTATTAGAAACATTGAAATAATATTTGTCTTTTTAAGCTATGTGCATGCTTTGATAAAATAGAAATCAGTATAAAATAAAACTTTCTTATAAACTAAAGGAATGTTAATATCTTTTGAGAATTGTTTAAATAGTATCTATAGTAGTACTATAACAGTATAATTAAGTGTTTTTATATAGAATCAATATATAGTTATCCAGTTTCAGAACAATTCTGATTAGATTTATAGTTCTGTCTTTGGGCTATATTTGTTTGCACTTTTATACCTCTTTTTTCTTAGCCTTATTATATAGATGCCAGAAGTAACATTAAAGTCAGAGATGACCACCTTCCTTTAATACTACACAGCACCTTGCCACAGTATCTCAGACATAGTAAAGTCTCAGAATATGGTTGATAAATAAGTTTTCTGGGTTTTTTAATCTCTGTCTAAAAATTACACCAATAATGCAGATTCACTTTAGAAAAAATTGACAAAACAGAGAAGCAAACTAAAAAGTAAAAATCACCCAAACGCTCATCTTACCATTTTTATAACATCCCTCCTAATGTTTTCCTGGGCAATATATACACGTGTATAAAGTAAAATTATCCTATACACACTGTTTTGTATCTAGCTTTATATACTAAATATGTTGGAAATGTCTTTTTGTGCCAAGTATTCATTTGTCTTCATTTTTAATAACTGCCTACTCTGCTATGTGGATATGCCATGATTTATTTAACCAGTCCTTTTTTAGTAAACATATTTTTATTTTTTTCTCCAGTTGTTAACAAGTATCCTTGTATGTATATTTTTACATACTTGTTTAAACATTTTGTTAGGATAAAGTGGAATGTTTAGGTCAACAAGTATGCATTATTTTTAAGGCTCTTTATCATGTTGTCAAAATATCAGCTTCAGTCCTCATTAGTAGAGAAAAGAATATCCATTTCTCTACTCCCTCACCAACTGATGAGCAAAAATAGGTTCATCATTGTATTAGTGAATCAGTATTTCTTAGAATAATGGTGCATTTGACCTTTTTTTTTTTTAAGATTTTATTGGGGACTTGGGGGAGGGGAACAGACAATTTGCCGTCCTTTTGTTCTTCAGTCTAGTTGTGGAGGATGTCGCTTCTCTGGTCCATGTTGGTATTATCATTGCGCTCTTCCCGGCTGAGGCAGATCTGTCGTCAGCCACTGGACTGCAGTCACGTCGGCTCTTGGCTGCTCACGCCGGCTGCCAGCCACTCACAGTAGCTTATGGCAGCCCATTGCAGCCCCACTGCAGCCTACGCCATTGCCGGCGACTCAGGGCAGCCCAACTCCAGGTTGAGCTGTTCACCATTTTAGCTGTAGAGGGCAGTGTCACTGGCCCTCATGTGGGATCCCAAACCAGGGCCCTGCTGCTCAGAGATGGCGTCCCAAGCCAGCTCTTAACCAATGCGCCACTTAGTGGGTCCATTTGAACATTTTTAATATGGATATATATATTGTTTTTAGTTTTCTTTTCAGTGTTTTTCCCCTTCTTATAAAAAGTTTCTTTTCAATTTTTCTGTGTTTAAAACTATCAACCATTTTAAAAAATGTTTTTAAAATTTCTCCCCTATTTTGAAATTTTATGTTTCAAAAGCTGTTCCTTTCCCAAGATCATATATGTGGAAATAATTGGTTTTCAGACTTTAGTGGGGTAACTACCTCTCAAACGTCTTCTTTTTTCCCATCAGGAAAGCAATAGAAGAACTGCTTAAAGAGGCAAAACGTGGGAAAACAAGAGCAGAAACAATGGGAGCTATGGGTTGGTAAGTACTTGAGTAATCTTCCGTAACATTTAAAAGTAATATATTAAAGAGAAAAGTCTTCTTTAGCTATAGAGGGGATGTAAAACCATGAATGTAGAGGAAATCACCCGAGACAAGTTGTAGAGAAGGATATGGCTGAGGGCTGAAGGTTGAGGAGCTCTAATAACATGAAGAAATGGGCAGCGGGAATATATGCAGAATATCTGACATGGTTTTATCATCCCTTTGGTTCACAAATCCCCAAGAGATATTTAGATACCACTGTGCCTAAAGACAGCTGTGTGAGAGTATTGTTATATCAGTGTTCATTGTTTAAGAATTCTGTTTTAGTTATAGTCATTAGTAAGATAATTTTTTTTTAATCCTAATTGTATGTATTTTGATTATGTGACAACATAGCCATGTAGAACTAAAGTTTACCTTTGCAGTTTCTATACAAAATAGCTCTGGTTAAACCTCAGTAATGTAGGAGCAGCCGGTTAGCTCAGTTGGTTAGAACACAGTGCTCATAACACAAAGGTTGCTGGTTCGATTCCCACATGGGCCACTGAGTTGTGCCCTCCACAACTAGATTGAAACAACTACTTGACTTGGAGCTGATGGGTCCTGGAAAAACACACTGTTCCCCAATAAAATTTTTTTAAAAACTACTTAGTAATATAAACAAAGGAAGATTTAACCTTAAGCATCAAGCCTGCTCTTTTAAGCATTACTTTAACAATAGCATTCACATTCAATAAGTATTCTGATTTTTTATCTCTTATCTATAACTTAAATTTTACTACAGTGGAGTACTATGGGACATAAAAAAAGTAAAATATAAAAATAGGATTGGAGTAGAAGCTGGACTTCTGCATATGCCTCATTCTATAGATTTGACTGTTAGAACCATGCACATGGTTTATATAAAACAAAGTTTAATCAAAGTTAAGTAAATAGAGGGAAAAGGCAATCCCTAAAAATCAAGCAAAATAAAACAAATGGACCTAAATAAGCCATTTAGTGAATGGCTTAGCTACAAAGAGAAGAACTATTTCAGGTAAACTGAAATTTGACTATATTTCCAAAAGACAAAAGAAGAACTACAAAAAAAAATCTTAAATGGTTTTCAGTCATCATATTGTTAGTAATATTATTGATATTGTTATTCTGAAAATACTACATAGTAGGATAAAGCAAATATGTAAATATTTGTAAATAGATACCAAGATTTTCAAGTTAGAGGTCACAGTCTCCAGGACTGCCCTCACTTCTTATACCAACTGCAAGTTCAGGGGGTTCCCAAAGCTACCCTCAGTTTCAGTAATGTGTGAGAAGAACTCATACAATTCACAGAAAACTGTTATACTTAATAGTAACAGTTTATTACAGGGAAAGGATACATATTAAAATCAGCCAAAATAAGAGATACAAAGGGCATAGTCCAGGAAGGTTCCAAACGTGAAGCTTCTATTGTGCTCTCCCTGTGGGCCTTCCCCCCATTGGTGTGTGACAGTTCACTTGGCATATTGCCAAACCCCCATTGGTGTGTTACAGTTTGCTTGGCATATTGCCAACCTCAGTGTTCAGAGTTTTTCTTGGGGTCATTACATAGGCATGATTGATTGATGGATAACTCACATGGCTGAGCTCAGTCTCCATGTTGACCACATGACCCAAAGCGCCTACCCTGAATCACATGTTGGTTTTTCTGGCATGGCCAGCCCTCCCTGTGAAACTATCAAATGTGGCCAGCCCCACTGTAAGATCCATGCCTAACAAGGACATTTCTATCAGGTATGACATTGCCTCCCATAATTGAGATTACCTCCCAGAAGCTGAGGGCAAAGGCCAGACCTCTCTGTGGGCAAGACCCAACTGTTTACTACATAGGCAGAAAAATCTTGTTATGCCAGAAAGCACATTGTCAAAGACTATTGTCAATGTGGTGAAGGACTCAGGAACCAACTTGAAAAACCTCCCACTAGTCAAAGATTGGATAATATGATCATGAAAAAGAATAAAGCTATAATTATTGAGATACATAAAATATGAACCTCCATAAGGTCATAATGATAATCACAATGAGGAACTTAGTGGTCCCTTCTTGGGTGATGCTAGGGAACCAAATCATTATTCATAAAACTGGTAAATATTGAAGAAGAATCAAGCATTTATCCTGTTCCCTGTACAAATTATACTGCAAGGTTACAAAATAGAGAAAAGAAAAATTCCTTATAGAATCACATGTTGAGGGATTATAGAATTGAGATTATCATAATTTAATTCTTAACTCAGTAAGAAGACAATGTAATTTAAAATGGACAAAATGTTTGAATAAGCACTTCATCAAAAAATGACATGGGATTGGCTGGTAAGCATATGAAAAGATGCCAAAATCATTAGTTATCAGGAAGATGCAAATTAAAACCACAGTTACCACTACGCATGCACTAGAATATTTAAAATAAACTAAAAACTGACAGTACCAAATAAAGATGAAGATGTGGAACAACTAGTTGGTGGAAATATGAAATCATACAACCACTATGAAAAACAGTTGACAGTTTCTTGCATACATACAGAATTACTCTAACCAATTACCAGAGAATTGAAAACTTAAGCCCACACAAAAATCTGCACAGTAATATTCATAGCAGTTTTACTCATGATAGCTTGCGACTGGAGACAATCCAAATATCCATCAATTGATGAGTGGATAAACAAGCTGTGTTATATCCACACATTCAAAATTACTCAATAATAGGAAAAAGAACTGCTGGTACTCACTGTATGAATAAATCTCAGAAGCATTGTGCTAAGTGAAAGAAGCCAAACACAAAACATTACACAGTGTAAAATTCCATTTGCTGTATTTCCCCATGTATAAGACTCACCCTTTTTCGAAAAATTTGGGGTCTAAAAACTGGGTGCATCTTACACAGTGGTTGTAGATCGTTGTCAAGTCATTTAAGAAGTGTGGCATTTCAAATGCCATAGATGGAACTGAGGACGAGGCAATATATGAAGACAGTGATGAGGAGTTGTATGAATTTTATGATGAATAAAACTTGAGTTCAATAACTTTATGTAGTAATACATGTTTTTTCAAATTTCGGGCCCCAAAATTAAGGTGCGTCTTATACATGGGGAGATCCGGTATATGACATTTTTTATGGGCCCAGCACGCTTCCGCTGCGCAACTCTGCTATCTATGACATTTTTTAAAAGCCAAAACCATAAGGACAGAAAACAGATCATTGGGTTGCCAGGAGGTGGGGGTGGAAGGAAGGGATTTATTACAGGACATTTTTGGGTAGTGGAAATGTTCTATATCTTAAATTTTTGTGACAATTACATGACTTCATACATTTGTCAAGACTCATAACACTATTTACTTAAAAGGATAAATTTTATTCTTTATAAGTTATATCTCTCTAAACCTGATTTTTTTAAAAAAAGAATGTCACCATTTTACCATCCCTAATGACAAACTGAATCTAGGTAAAGAGCATCAATGGCTGCCAAGTCTATCAGATGAAAGGTGTGGCCCAAAGACAACCATGACTTGCTTCTTCTCCTCTCTGGTGCTGGGACAAAGAACACCTTTCCCATCACGCTCATCCTGGGAGAATACCTGGTTTTCTCTCAATTTAAATAGATGGGCGCAAACGTGCGTGCATGCATGTGTGTGTGTGAGAGAATAAAAGCTTTTAACCACTAATCCATTGGTTCCCAAACTTATCTGCTCATTGGAAATCATCTGGGGAGCTTTCACAAATACGTGACTGTGTTCCTACCATCAAAGATTATTAGTTTGGCGTATGGCCTGAGCTTTGGAGTTTTAAAACGATACCAGGTGATTCTAAAGTGCACACAAATTTGAAAACCACTATACCAATTCCTGTTTGTTAAAACGAATGATAACAACCTGTCCTGAAGAGTTCAGGTGTTCCCACACCTCTCCCCACGCAGGCAGCTCGACTGCACTCAGGTAGCTCAGTGTCCAGCCATGGGTGTCCCCAGACCCATCCCCTTCAAGTGGAGTGGACCTCCTTGGACAGATCCATTAAGACTAGACAATCTTT
>NW_017731809.1:447126-519862 GCF_001890085.2 Hipposideros armiger
GAACCGGGGCCCTCTGGCGTCCCAAGCGAGTTCTTAACCATCGCGCCACTCGGCCGGCCCAAGACTAGACAATCTATTTCTTTCTAGAGGGCCATGATCTGTTTTTCTAAGCATCTAGAAGACCTTTATATTTGCTTTAAATTTTAAAATAGAACTCGAGTGAGTGACATTACTTTTTCCTCTGGATAGTACATAAAAAGATCCTATTGAGATAGTTGAGTCATTGCCAGAGGGATTGCTGAACTAAAGAAAATGGAAGTGGGATGCCGTTTTTGTAAAGAAAGAGACCATTTGGGGCTACATACTTCTTGAGTGTATTTCAGCAAAAGAATCTCTTCAGAAATATTCTTGACAGAGGCCTTGGAGTAGCTGAAATATTGGCCCACAGGACTTTTTCTTTGACATAAAGGAACATATAAGCACAAACTTCAGAAATGTACTCAGTTTCATTGTCCACAAAGCTGTTTTTGTTCTGGCCACATTCATCTCAGCTTACCTACAGCCCAATGTAATTTTTTAGTCCAGTGCCTTCGGGACTTCAGCCTTATACTTGGAAAGGCTTGTCTTTTGGTACAAAAAGTTCCAAAGATTGAATCTGACAGAAAATGACTCTTCAGTTTCCTTAACCCAGTTGTTTTAAGAAGAATGATGTTTTGGGGTGCTTTTCTGTTCTGGCATGGGGTCAATCTGGTGATAAGGGGGTCTATCTATGGCTTACATTGTTCTCCTATTTTATGTCATCAGCTTTTGATTATTGGAAAGCAAATAAGTTCTCCAGTCTTTATCCAGGCATGCGTTTTTTTTACTCATCCGAATATTCACTGAGCACCAGTAGGTAGTTAAAAGGCCAGGCACAGGCAGCAATAAGAAAGATACTCCCCTGGCTGTGACAGTTGTCCATCCACTGTTGGAAAGGGACCAGTGAGCAGGTGAGCACAGTGCGTCGGCGGAACCAGCAGGAAGGGCAGGAAGGGCTCAGATTTCAGAGTGACGCATGTACGAAGCCCTTGGCAGTATTTCAGGGCACAGAGATCCAAAGCCTTGACTTTCTATTTTACAAACCTGGGGCCCACAGAGGTTCCTGCTAGCCAACGCCACTTCCTTATCCCTAGCTTAATACTCGCACTATATACTACCTCTCTCCTGTGGATTGTTGTCTGTTAGCATACAGAACATCACCGAAGCTTCCTGCCCCTGCTTCCCACATTCCTTTCATATCCAGTTCAGAAAGTGCCTGGGAGAGCCCGGAAGGTGTTACTGTTGGATCAGAGAGCTTTGCAAATGCTCTGTGCTGCTTAAGGAGCAGGAGGCCAAGCATACAGCCCATCGTCTATCCCAGTACACCACTGCGCACATATCTGCTTCTGAACTTCGTCTTCCCACACCTCCCTCCATCCCTCCTGGTAGCCTCCTAAACAGCATAAATACAGAAGCAGAGAGCCTGGTATTTATCTGTGCTCAGGACTTAGCATAATACCTCACATATGAAGGGTTCTCAGTTTTGTAAAAATAAATAAACAGTAGAGCTATCTATGTGGACCTTTTTTCATTACATTTAGGTAGAGGGTTACAGACAGTGCATTGAAAACTTGCCATGGGCCTCAGGACTGTTGTGTGTAGAGTAAGTAAGAATCCACTGTTTAGCAATAGGGATCGTAACGCAATGAAGAGTTTTCTCAGGTGGCCACACGCTGAGGCGTCTGACTGCCAAATTTTAAACTGTAGCAGCATGGGTGGTTATGGTAGCTGAGGCGGCACTAAACAACAAAGTGAGCTGTAGCCAACCATGGCCTCAGGATTTAGAGCAGCAGCCTGGTTTCACGGAGCGCTGGGAATGTAGCTGTACTTCTTTACGTGGGTGTTTTAGCCTTACATCCGTGAGTGCACAGGTGTGCACAGAATGGAAGATACAGTGCTGTCCTCTGGTGTGGGGATGGGTTGGGCTGTAGAATAAAGGAATGACTTGGAATGCATTGCATGGAACCTTGCTTTCATGATTGCAGGGCCTCTATTTTACTGACCATAAAAATAAGAACCACAATTTTCCACTGCCTAAGTCAAGTCAAGTGTGTCTGGTGAGTTCTCTGCCTTTGTCCGTGTCCTTAGACTTGTGAGTAGCCAGCTATTCTCTGTACTCCTTGCAAACCTGCTTCTTGGTGCCTGTCCTGGCCTCGGCTCCATGTGTGCTGGCGGGCTGTTCACCTGGGTTCTTTCCCTAACTGCTCTGGTAACTGCCATCTGGTTAGACTGCAGCGTCTGCCTTCTGCTCTTCCTGCCCGTCTAGGGTAGTGCTGGGAGGGTAGGTTCTGGAGCCACACCCCCTGGTTCCTACCCCAGCTCCACGTCCTACCGGCTTGGCACCTTAGATTAGTTGCTCTTCCTCGTTTGTCCATCTGTAAAACGGATGATGGTTGGAAAAAGGAGATGAGGTAACGTTGGTCATGTAATGGCATGGGGTGATTGCTTCATAAGTGTTCATTAGCGTCATCATTGATTTTTTTGCTTTTATTTTATTTTTTTATTTAAGTATAGTTGGTAAACAATTTCATATTGGTTTTATTAGTTTTAGATGTACAGTATAGTGATTCAACATTTTTATACCCTACAATGTGATCACCCCACTAATTCTAGTAACATGTCACTGTGCAAACTCATCACAATATTATTAACTATATTCCCCTTCTCCTTTTCACCCGTCCCTCCCACTCTGTTATTCTTATTGGCTAGTGGTCATGTGTCACTATTCAATGGGTCATATTCATGAGACTATTTTAGAAACCAAAAGTGGCAGGTCTAAACCTATAGAATGCGAGATATTACTAACTCCTTCCTTCAGCAGTAGAGACAAAAGTATTAAAATATGTCTTTCCCTTTTTTGTTCTCTTGGTTTGTTTTACAGTTTACTGTTTTTCATAAGTCGAGTATAACTGCAGGGAGAAAGTGCCTTATTTTTGCAAATTATGTTATACAGTGTGCCTACTAAAAAATATATAAAATAAAATAAAGATGAAAAGCTTACAAGCCTCTCCTCCATCAGCCTTAGTATCTCCAGTGGCAGATTCTCTAGAAATCCACCTCTCCCGGAGTGTGTATCCTTTCCCAGGACATACAGAACTCTTCAGCACAGCTTCTAGGCTGAAAGCTTTGAAAGTGAAGGGAATTGCTTCACTTTTAAACATTAACATACATAAAATGCTGGATCTTCAGCACTTCCTTCTTTTTAAAAGCTTTATTGAGGTACAAATGACAAAATATAAGCTGTACATTTTAGGTGTATAATTTGATAAGTTCTGATATCTATACACTCATGAAATCAATAACATAAGATAGTGAGCATATTCATCACCGCTAATGCTCTACTTATAGCACTAATTAGCCCTTTCTCCCACCCCCCAGCAACCACCAACTTTCCTTCTGTTACTGTTGATTAGTTTGCATTTTTTTGGAATTATATATAAGTGGAATCATAAACTATGTACTCTTTTGTTGTTGTTCATTTTGTTCTTTAGATTCCACATATAAGTGAGAGCATATGGTATTTGTCTTTCTCAGTCTGACTTATGTCACTTAACATAATACCCTCTAGGTTCATCCATGTTATCACAAATGGTGAGATTTCATTCTTTCTTATCGCAGAGTAATACTCCATTGTATAAATGTACCACAGTTTCTTTACCCAGTCGTCTATTGATGGGCATTTCTGTTTTTTCCATATCTTGGCTATTGTGAATAGTGCTACAGTAAACATATGGGTGCATATATCTTTTTGAATTAGCGTTTTGGATTGCTTTGGATAAATATGGAGGAGTAGAATTGCTGGGTCAGGAGGTAGTTCTATTTTTAATTTTTTGAGGAACCTCCATACTGATTTCCATAGTGGCTGCACCAATTTGCAATCCCACTAACCGTGCACGAGGGTTCCCTTTTCTCCACAACCTCGCCAGCACTTGTTGTTTGTTGATTTATTGATGATAGCCATTCTGACTGGAGCGAGGTGATATCTCATTGTGGTTTTAATTTGTGTTTCCCTGATGATTAGTGGCATTGAGCATCTTTTCATATGTCTATTGGCCATCTGTATGTCATCTTTAGACAAATGTCTATTCAGTTCCTCTGCCTGTCGTGGGTACTTTCAAAAGCAGTTTTAACCAGTCTCATTATATTTAGAGTTTTATATGCATTTATGTAGTTAGCACCTTAAATCTGACTCTTCCCACATGAGCTAGTATAACTTCCTAAAACCAAAAATAAACCAAAAATAAAAATAAATAGTGGGGTGAGAAAGTCGACCTTGTGTGGGTCAGAGCTACAGACAGTAAAGCGACCCGACTGTCCTCCCCGGCCCCCTCCAGCTGCCTCCCCAGCTCACCTTTGGGCACAGCCAGTTGACGAAGGCAGAGCAGACACATAGAGCCTGTACCCTGACCGCAGGGCTCAGGGTTTTACCTCAGTGCTGGTGTGAAAAAGGCTGTCGAACAGTTGAGCATCTGATGCTGGCCTGTCCTGTCATCTCAAATACAGAAAAATGGCACCAAGAGAAACAAGACAACAGAGAGAGAAATGAAATGAAGTAATATCCTAATGTGATGAATGAGAAAAGAGTAATTTTCTGAAGGGTGGACATGCGGACCACATTCTAAATCTGGAAGGGACCTTGGAAACCGCCTACATACAGGTATATTTTATTATACCTGAGGACCATCTATGAACAGAGTTGACAGAAATTGCAAGTTACAAGCTCAGAGGTAACACCCAGTTTCCACTGACCCTGATATCCATGGAAAATTGAGATAGCCTGGAAAGTGGAATTTCCAGAATAGAAGTCTAACCATTTTAAGTACCAAAACTTTTTAATTTTAACCATTTTTATGAAAATCTCTATAAAATGTCTCATGAACTTTTTCTCGATGGCACAAGTTTTTTCTTTTATATTTTTCTCGTTGAGAAACATCAGACATTCTATTCTGTTCTTTTTTTTTTTTTTTTAAGATTTTTATTGAGGAATTGGAGGAAGGGGAACAGACAAGTTGCTGTTCTTTTGTTCTTCAGTCTAGTTGTGGAGGACGTTGCTTCACTGGCCCAAGTTGGCACCATCATGCGCTCTTCCCTGGCGAGGCAGATCCGTTGGTGGCTTGAGGGCCGCTCACACTGGCTGCCGGCTACACACAGTAGCCCATGGCAACCCTCTTCCCACAGGGGCTGCAGCCTAGCTGTTGCTGGCGACTCACAGCAGCCCAGCTCCAGGTCGAGCTGTTGTTCAGCATGTTAGCTGTAGAGGGCAGTGTCACTGGCCCTCATATGTGGGATCCGAACCGGGGCCCTCTGGCGTCCCAAGCCAGCTCTTAACCAACGCGCCACTCAACCGGCCCTCTACTCTGTTCTTGATTAGCTTCTTATCCAGGGTGATTTGAGACTCTGGGATGTTCTCTTAAGTTTGCCATTGTGGAAAAATCCCTGGTGTATTAACTTATTTGAGTGCTATATGTATTCTTTTTCATGAATAGGGAGTGAATAATAATAATAATAATAATAATAATAATAATATACAAGGTCCATAGTCCCCTGTTTAAAACCCTTGGATACAGATTCACTTCTAAATTTAGACATTTTCACACTTCAGAAAGGAACTGTAGCAATATGGTGTGCACCCCAAGTACCCCAGTGGCCCTTGCTCAACACGTTAGCATTTCTTCAGCAAGAAATGCGAGTGCCTGCCCTAAATTGGACAAAGACTAGATATAAATAGCCCAAGTGTCGGGTACGGTCAGATTTTTGCTGCCAAACGAGTTGTGGTATCATAAAGAGCACCCAGTTTTCAATTTTGGAATTGTAGATAAGAAACTAGACCCATAAGTAACATTTATTGAAGATTTACTATAGGTCAAGCACTGTGCTAAGTGCTTTCTACATTATCTCATTAAATCCTCATAATAACTTGATAAGGTAGATATTTCTATGACTCCCATTTACAAATGGGGAAGAGCAAATACTTCTGGCTCCTGTTTACTGATGCTCAGAGGAGTTAAGTAACTTGCCTATGGTCACACAGCTAATTACAAAGTAGGGCTAGGCTATGCACCAAAGCTAACATTTACTAAGCGTTCGTTATATATCAGGTATTATTCTAAGCACTTTACATGTTCTCATTTGATCTGCATGCAGCCCTTTAAGAGAATAACTATTATTATCCCCATTTAACTGATAAGCGGCAACAGGGAGGTTGTGTAACATGCCTCGCATTCAGTCTGATAGATGGTATGATCCCAGGGCATGTGTGCTCAGCCAGTACACCATGTCGTACGTTTGTAGCAATGAGACAACTGGCTGTGAGAGTCAGAAAAATCCATTACCACTTTGAAGACCAGAGCTGCTCTCTCCCCACAGACTTCCTCCAACATCAGTGTTGATGTTACTCTCCTTATATTCTGACATATTCTGTGCAGATTTTATAATTTCTTCATCTGGAATCATTTACTACCTTTACATCTGCTTGCGACCCCGCCCCCCCCCCATCTCATTGCCCTGCCTTATTTGTTAATAGCGTATGAATGAGCACTTGTCATCATTTCTAAAATGTGTCTTGGCATGTTTGGGCGAAGTCACTTCCGAAGCCTCCCCACTTCCCCCCTCAAGTAAACTAGCTCTCTCCAAGCCATCCTTGACTGTTCACCTTGAATAGAATGCTAGGCACAACCGACATTACACATCCCATCTTGTTGTGAAAAAGAGATGCCAATGCCAGTTTTCTCGTGGCTATTCAGGAAAACCATCTCATTCTCCGACTCACTTTTTTGGCCACTGTTGAGACTAGGAAGCATGTCCTCTGACACAGCACTTACTGTCAGCACGAACCCCACTGTTCTCTAGCAAAAGAACAGCTTTGTTCTCGTCTAAGCAAGTAGTGTTAAAATGCTCTCACCTGGGAGATAGCAAAAATAGTGGGAGTCATCAGAAGTTACAAAAGCTTTGTTTTAAGACCCTAGATTATTGTCCCATCTAGCAATAATCCCTTTTCCTTGTTTGTTTAACACAGAGAAAAACTGACTGGCTTTACCAGCACTGAGATGGCCACTCCAATGAAAATAACCCCGAATTCTCCTATAGCTGCCTGTTTTTCACCAGCCGTTCCTAGCCTTCTATATCCAAGAGATGTATGTGGTCCACTCATTCATAAAGACGATTTTGCTCCTTCATTAAGCAGTGCCACCGTGGGCACAGAGGGTACTCTGGCGTTTTACATTTTCCTGCAGGCAGCAGAGCTATGCTGCCTGCGACGCCGCTATGGTGTACTCCTCTGCATCTGTGCTGTTTACAACTGTGGTGGTTCAGATGTCTTCAGCAAAGCAGTGCCTGAACCCAGGGATGCCCTGCAAAGCCACTGAAGTAGGAGCCCGGCCCGTCCTCTCTCATGCGCTCTCCTGGGCTGAGGCGCGTCAGGGAGAGCCGCATGGCTTCACCTTGAGGTAGCTGAGGGAGCCTGACAGCTGGTGTACTTCTGTCCCCTCAGTATGGGCAGGCCTGTGTCTATTCACTCTTCATTGTTGTCTTTCTTCTTTGCTTCTCACCTCATTCACTGTGGCTTCTAAACTCAGGTGCTAAAAACAAACAAATAAGACCCCCATTCCCCCAAAAACCCCAGTGCCATCGCCACCTCCAAATGCTCCTGCTGCTTCTACTGAACTCCACTGTCCTTTCTCTGCATCCTCTTCCCCTCGTCCTAGCTCATTCCCGTCCCTTTTCCTGGGTGGGCACAAGCCGCACCCAGCACCCTGGGTGTGTACACCATGTTGGTTCTTCTCAGTTGTTGTCTCTGCCCGTGCAGACTCAGGAGCTGCTTGTTTACAGCAGAAGACATTTTCTTTTATTTTTTGTCATCCTTTTACTTCCAGATTCAATGCCATTCTGGTTGCCTGAGGTGGTCTAACCTCCAAATAAGCGACCTAGGCTGACACACTACACCAGACTGCAAAATTACTATCGTGGGGTGCTAGTGGGGTGATCTGGGAGTATTTGTGGGGCTCTCTTTGAATCAAAGTTTGATATAGAGATGAAGATTATAGAATCCTACATCTATTTTGTTTACTGCCAGCCAACCTGAATAACATGATTTGGGGGATTAATGTGCACCTAAAATTAGCCCATCGTATGGCAGACGGCTCAAGGCCAAAGAAAATATTCAGGTTTTCATTTGTATGGGGTTTTATTTTCCAAAATGAAAGATTCGCTACACCTGAAAAATCAGACAAATATTGTGATATATAAGTATAACTCAGCATGGTAATTAACATTTAATTAGTTGCATCCTCCCTGCTGGGTAACCTTGAATCATGAAGCTGCTTAAATATACACTGCACAGAAATTCACCCTAAGGGTGTGTCCAGTGCTCCCCAGCAGAGCACAGACCAGACCGGAGGCCTGGAATAGAAAGTGGGAGGGGTTTTTGAAAGGTAGAAGGTGATGATGGTGTTTTTATAGATTCTTTAGAGAATTTTTATTTCTAGAGTACATCTTTTCACTCCAGTATTCAAGATGTAGCAGGATACACATTTTTGTTTCTTGGAGAGGGACTTAATTTTACTCTTTGGTAATTAAAAGCAAACCACAATACATTTCACTTGAAATGCAGATTATAGTCAAATTAGGTGTTCCTTGTTTAAGGAGAAAATGTTAATTGACTCAGTTAATGTGTTGTGGTCAATACCCTACGTACAGAGCAGTAGAAAAGTTAGACCCAATGAGGAAGAAGGGTGGAAGTGTTCAGATAAGGTCCAGCCAGCCCTCTGCAGGAATTCCAAGCGTCTCGCCTTCCCCCCTGTACTCACAGTTTACACTAGGTGGCATGCAAGGAAAGCTGAACAAGTTCAGAAACTTGGTTCTGTGGGCGTGGAATTCTTTGGCAGCAGCCATGCTCATGGAGGCAGCTCTGGAGTCTGCTATTTGATTTGTGATTGTTTTCTTTCCCCCTCAGGATGAAGTGTCCTCTTGCTGGCACAAATAAAAGATTTCTAATTAACACCATCAAGAATACACTGCCCTCCCATAAAGAGCAAGACCAAGAACAAAAAGAGGATGATAAGGAACCTGCGGAAAGCCAGAACCAGAAAGAAGAGAACCGGAAGAAGCACAGAGCCCACCCTTACAAGCACAGCTTCCGAGCTCGAGGCACAGCCCGTCATTCTCCACCGAGGAAGCGGAGCAGCCAGGACAAGTACGAAACGCGGTCCAACAAGCGATGAGGTGGGACAGAGAGTGAGCGAGACTGTCCCCAGCCGCGAGTGCTGTTGCATCTGGGACTGGGGCTGTGCAGAGAGGGTTATCGAGGACAGGCCTGGAGCTGGCAGAGCAAACACCTGAGTGATTTTTACAGTAGATCCTTTATTGTTGTGAAACCTGCAGAAAATGGCGTAGAAACTCTCCAGGGAAATTACTGGGTCATCGGGAAAGTCATGATGTATTTTTCTGGTTTTCATTACAAAAATGCGTTATGACTTTCCCGACGACCCATTAGTTCAAAGGGACTTGCTCTGAAGCTGTGTGACAGGTTTCAGCTGTTTCGGCAGTGTGGTATATATATGTCTTGTTTCTGTTCTGTCCTGTTTAGAAGTTGGTTTCAAAATCCATCTAGAACATAAAGGTTTTCAGAGATTGTTAAAACTAGTTGCAGTTGTTTTGACGTGCTGCACATGTGGTCATTTCCCAGCATTTCTCAAAAAATGAAATACTTGTAAATCCTATATTTTACCTTTTTGGGTGACAAACTTAAAATTTAGAAATCCCCTGGCCAGTAATCATATTTCGGAAAAGCAGTAGCCCTCCAACGGCTAGAAATGTACCAAGAAACTCTCTTAACTCTGCCTTTGTTTTCTTTTCAGTGAACAATACAGGAAATTCTCAAAATGACTTGGAATTTAGTGCTCCGTGTCAATGAGCAGAGCTTAAAAATTGACTCTGTTCCTTGTGCATTCTCAGACTCATTCCTCAGTTAAATCAATTTTTCTATGTTTAATTTTTTTTGAATATGTAAGTTTTGAGTGGTGCTTTTAAAAGAACCCCCAAAAGTTAAAATGAACATAATTATTTTAATGCTACGTCTAATTTAGCTAAAGACCTGTGATGCCACTCTTGTTCTAATTGTTTCAGAAATCTTAATTTTAAATAAAAATGTGTTTACAATGCCTTTTTTAGCTTTTTGTTTTAATTCTCGGCGTGAATCTATTTTAACATACAATTATAAACTTTTCAAACTCTATTTCTCCTTTCATACTCAGGAAAATGTCACCCAGCACCCTCTCCCAGTCCACAAAAGGAAGAGGAATCTGTTGCTCTGTGCCCCCTCCCGGTTTTCCAAAGCGCCGCGCTTATGCCTGGCTGCTCCCAGATAATCGCTGTGCCGCAGCCCTGCTCCCTGCTTCCTGGCAGCCAAGAAAAGCCCTTTCTAAAAGCTAGAAAGGAGCACATCCGAAAAGTTCGCTTTGGGGTATTTATAGAGAAACCAGAATAGACTGTGTCGCTCCCCCCACCAAGCTGCTCTGCCACACCCTCAGTCTGCGTGGAGCTACAGGCTTAGGAGTGACAAACCCAGGGAGTGACAAACTCACTCAGTTCACCCCTTCTCCCACCCAAGACCCCAGGGTCTCATCCCGTCACTTTCAAACACACAAAAGGAATAACGTGTTTCAAGTGACTTGATCCAAATCTAGTTATGCATTAGCCTATATTATTTGTGTTCAAATTGAAATGTTTTGTTTAAATATTTATGAAAAATAGCATAGAGTCGTGAAGGTTTCTTAAATTCTTGTTATAATAAAGTTGAATCGTGTCTATGCACTCTATTTAGAGCAAACTGGCAAGTTCATTGTTCTTTAAAAGGGGATGGTTTTAATGAGCATATTCTTACACTCAAAAGCAAAGGAAGCTCTTTAGCCTAATCGTGTTTACCTTTCTTACATAATTGTGTTCAAGCATGAGTGTTCTACAAAATCATTTTCCCTTTTTAAACCTGTTCCACTTCTGAAAATTTTATTAGAGTCTTTAAAACTTTCATCAGGGTAGTCATGGTCTCCTGTATGTAAATGTCAAGAGCTAATTATCCATTTTTATTCCATATCTCTACAGTACATGATAGGGAGAGATTGGTCCTAAGATATACACACCAGCCACCTTCTGCTTCTGTGGTTAACATACTGGCCTGGCTGAGAGCTTTTTCTGAGTGTTACTATCTGCTCTCTAACTATTTAGAGACCACAAAGCCCAGGATAAAAGTTAGAGAGGTTGAACCTTAGTCCTGCCTCTGCTATTAGCTGCCTGCGGGGGCCTTATCTGGATCACTTTTCTGGAGAGCATCTTCCTCATCCATAACTAAGATGTTTGGACCGAGTCTCTAGAGTTGAAATAAGTAAAGACAAAAATGCAACATGTTTAGCCCTAAGTTTCAGAAACTGCAGTTCATGCTTCCACTAGAAAGCAACAGGACAGAGACACAAATGCGATTTCCCAGAATTCATTTTCAGTTTTACCTCATTTTTGAAAACATATTCTCTAAGAAATGCAAACAAAAACTGTGGTCCCGGCCATATCCAGTCACCTGCGAGTGGCTAGGCTTTCTGAACAGCCCATGCATGATGGGGGAGGGGACCGGGGTGGGTAGTTTTAACTGAGTGTAGGCTGAGTCCTAAAGGACATTTCCTCAGTCTGGTTCTGGAAGATGACCATGGTTTTGAATTTCTCTTGTGATTTTCTTTTTTCTTAGAGGAGGGAAAGGAGAATAGGTCTGCCTCAAAATCTAGATAGACTTTATTATTGTTTCATTGATTATTGATGTGGCTTAGCACAGCACTTACATTTTTATAATTAATAATAACATCTGTCACTCCTAGAGGTCCTGCCATTGTCTTTGGATCATAAGGAGTGTCTGGCGAGTAACCCATGCTTGTTCTGTAGACATTACGGGAGGTAAATTCCTGGTAAAGAGAAGCCTCACTTTCCTCGAGCATTAAACCCATAACTAGTCTCACCACAAGGTGGACTGTACTGAACCTGTGTGGACAATAATATTTATTGTCACCTCTGGGCCAAATATTAGGCCTTTTTTTCCCCAGCTTTACTGGGATATGTTTAACATATAACATTGTGTAAGTTTAAAGGATACAGTGTGATGGTTTGACTTAAGTATACCAGGGTGCCAAAAAAAAGTATACAAGTGGTTGCTTTGGTCAGCTGTTGCTCAAGCAGTTCACTGTAATCAGAAGTGTCTGGATGCTGATGGTAATCACTTTGAGCACCTCTTGTCATTGCAGAAGTCAAATGTGACTTGTATTCATCTTTTGTTATCGGTATATATTGAGTATTAAAATTTTAATAGTTTTTCTCTTTCTTAAAATGTGTATCCATTTTTTTGGCACCCTCTATATATTGCAAAATGATTACCACAATAAAGTAAGTTAACACACCCATTACCTCACAGTTACCATTTTCTTGTGTGTGTGGTGAGAACATTTACAATAGGCCTTTTACCTGTGTTCACATGGTCATCTCACAATCCCAGGAAGAAGGTCTGATTGTTCACATTTTATAAATGAGGAAACAGTACAGGTTAAAAAGTTTGCCCAAGGTCACAGAGCTCGGAAGTGGCAGAAATGCTATGAGAAGCTAAGACAGTCTGAATCAAGCACCTACAATCTTCCCTCTACCCTTTGCCAAACTTGGTCCAATTCAGCTTCCTCAGAACACAGGACTGGCATGTCTCAGTGTAGATATGGCCCAAGGATGCCTAGCTTAAGAGCCCAAAGAATTTCTATAACCAGTGCATTTTATTGGTTGAAACGTAATCCCGGAGACCTAAATGCAGACGCCCCCATCCATTGGGGCACTGTTTCCCCATTGGGGCCATGTAAATCCAAGAGAAAAACCCTTACCGTTCTTTGTTGCATGGTGAAATGGCAGCTGATGGAATATACCGTATTTCCCCATGTATAAGACACACCCTTTTTCAAAAAATTTGGGGTCTAAAAACTGGGTGCATCTCATACAGTGGTTGTAGATTATTTTACTTGCATTTCCCGCTTTTTTCGAATTTCGCTTTTTTATGATGAATAAAACTTGAGTTCAATAACTTTATGTAATACATTTTTTTTCAAATTTCGGGCCCCAAAATTAAGGTGCCTCTTATACATGGGAGCATCTTATACATGGGGAAATATGGCTTCTAGGGGAAACTAAACTCATGTGACGCAAGTATTTTAGGTTACTTCATGTTTAACCTCTCCTTTTTTTCATCCACAAGAATAGCAAGATTTGGGAGTTACGAAGTATTAGAGTTAAGGCCTCTGGTACTATAAATAATATCCTACAATCCAAGGAAAGTATACAACCCCCCCCCTCTCCTGTCTGGGAAAGATCATAGGTGGAGCCCTGACCTATAGCTCATCTGAGTCTAGATGATGAGAAGGCTAGGTTGCCAAATGGAAACTCATCTCCATTTGGAACAGACTGCCAGGAAGCTTGCACAGGAGCACATAAAGTAAGGAAATTAATCCACATTAAACTGGCAAGAAAACATCGTAAGCAGAATTCAGAGGAATTTTATAAATAAATAATTTTTATCTGGGTTACCATGCTATAAATCTCAATAAAACCCCTGGGCATTATCAAGAAAAGGCCAATAATAAACAGATTTGGGAAGATCATTTATAGTTGACAATATGAGCTATTTCTCCCCTCTAGCCTTGTAATTTTCACTTTTGGTTCTTAAGACAATTTTCTACATGCCACAAACTCCAGATATAACATGTCTTACAAAATACCTGAGGGAGACATGTCTCTACTAGATAAATGTGTGGCCTGCCCTCAGGTGGTCTCCTGTCCTTCCTAAATTGTTTTTTCTCATTAATGCCTCAGATGTTCAAGATGAACTAGTATATACTATCCAATCACAAACCTCCATTTACTCCAAATTACAGACCCATAAGTCTGATGGATAGTCTTTCAAAGCTCAATGCTAATTTACAAAGGAGAAACTGCAAGACTGGTTTTTAATCCTATGTCCTACATGAAGCATAAACCACTTATTCATCCACTTACCTCCTCATTCAGTAAATACAAAGAGAACTAAGCATGTACGTCACACATGTGCTGAGCCCACACTTAAACAATCTCTCTCCTGTCCTCACCATCTTCTCGCCGTGTTGCCATGTTCATGTCCTCCAATTTAAAGCTGTAGCACATTTGTGCAGCACAGTATTTGCTTCTCAAAAAATTTTGACCCTGCCTGCAGGTATTCCAGTCTTTCAAATTTGGTAAGCAGTTGGTGGTTGGTCATCAGCACAAAATCAGCACAGATGCTTTCATTTCCTTTTTTTAAAAAGTCAAAATTTTCATTTTTATGAGTTCTAAAAATATGTATATATCTAATGAATCTTCAAAATGTGTATGTGAATTTCAAAATAACCAACACAGAATACAACACATAATATATAACCAGCTCATGAAAACTATTAGAAACACACTAAGAGCACAATTGTAAAAATAGCAAAAGAAAATACGAATGTTCAATAAGCATATGAAAAATTTTTCATCTCACCAGTAACCAAAAAAATGCAAATTGAAGTGTTTTTTTCACCTTTCAAATTAGCAGTTATATTTTGTAATTCTGCTGACACGAGTGTGGTGATACAAATACTCTTGAAAAACTATTAGCAACGGTGAAATGGCGCAATATTTCTAGGACTCTCTAAAATGTTCTCTGTTGTTAACAAAGAAACCCCACTTCCAAGAGTCTCACAGGTGTTGTGTTCAATTTAGTATATATCCTTATCTAAATATTTACGAAAACTATCTCTTCTCAATTATTTCACTTTTTCTTCTTGCCCTTGTTTTAATGATTTTGCTTTAGGACTGTATGAACAAACCTAGCAATAATATAAATGTAAAAATGTAAATAAATCACAGACCTGTTTTCTTACACGTTAATTACGTTCCTTTTCTCACGATCCTTTGTAGTTCTGGCCACCCATTTTAAGGTTGGGTGGTCTTTTGCAGGATGCAGTATCTGCTCTGAATTAGTGACCAACAAACTATTCTTTTTCTCCTGAAGTCAGACACACCAGGTCTGGAAACCAAGAGGAGGGCATGGCAAATCTCAAAGTTTAAATTAATGATTTATTCTCAAACACATGTGTTTTCTATGTCTAAATCTCTGAGCTCTGCAGGTCGGGTTCAGCACCTAGTGGAGAAAGAATGCTACATGGGGTAGTGGCCCCGCTGAATTAAGTTAAAACTACAGCAAGTTCAGCCTCCTCTTAGATCTCACTGCTGACATGGGATTTTGACTGTGACTATGAAAAGAAAATTGACACTACATCTTGGGAACTGGAGGATGCTTTACAGGAATCCCGGTACACCATCGTGAGCGATCATGCTCAGAGATAAAGGTTAGTGGAAGACTACTAAAGCTTCAAGTAGTCATGGCCACATGGGCCAGTCACACCTAGTTCACACAATGCCTTTACATGAATGAGAGCAAGGTGTTCACTTTGCTGTCACTCGATTGTTGATGTCTATGGCTTTATGTGTTGGCCAGCAGAGTGCAAGCTGGATTTTGCTTTCATTTGCACCCTATGTTGGCTATTCTTCTATAGCAACACCCTAACTTCACAAGGTGTCATCTCCCAGCTGGTATATCTGAGTCTACAAAAGGCCATTCCACCATTCTAGAAGAAGCTGCTTTTAGCCGATCAGGCTTGTTGTAAGAACAGTGAGTTCCTTGGGCATATTGTTTCACTTTGCTATATAAAATAAATCTTTGGGGCCAGCCGAGTGGCTCAGTTGGTTAAGAGCTCACTCAAGAGTTTGAGCTCTGAGCAATAGCGGTTCGATTCCCGGCCTGAGCTGAGCAGCCGCTGAGCTGCCAACCGGTGGCAGATAGCTCAGCTAAATAAATAAATGAATGAATGAATGAATGAATGAATGAATTAATGAATGAATAAATAAATAAATAAATAAATCTTTGTCAGAGCAAAATTGTAAGGAACAACATGATGGTATTAAGACATGCAGTAAGTCCAGGGATGAAGATACTGGAAGCATGGTGGCCAGGTAAAGGAAATCTATATCCAGAATAAGTGTCTCAAACTACTGCCCTCTCTGTAAGGAAGGAGTCCCATGCAATTACCCAGCCATTAGGAGGTTGGCTAATCAGGGCATGGTACTTGATGGGTGTCAGCGTGACCTCCACGGTTGGCAGGTTGGACAGTCTGCAGTGGTGGTAGCCAGACCAGCCTTGTGACAAGGTCCTTGTTGTGGAGCTCATGCCTAAGCTCTGTCCCTTCCACCATGTTTACTTTGTGCCCAAGCCCACTGGGAGGCAGAGGAGACTTGTTTACTGAGACCTACACAATGAATTGCCTTGTCTACCTGGTTGTTGAGAGCCTCTTCTGCCATGGGCTCCCTTTGGTGAGCATTCACACGGGACACCAATTTCTTACACTGTATGCACTTTAAGAGGTTTACCCAGATACCCCTTACCCAGACCTCCTTGTCTCTAATTCTCTCATCTTATGCTGCTGTGTCTCTGACCATCTGACCAAACTATTAGCCAATGCCTATGAATCAGTGTAGATATGCTCCTCTGACTTTCTCCCATATAAGTTAGACAACCACATGTCCTGCTAGCAATTCTGCCTACTGGATAGATTCCTTCCCCAGTGTCCTTCAGGGCCACCCATGAGTGGGGCTAATCATGCTGTAGTCGTCCCAATGACCAACAGAGGGAACTTGTAATGAGGTCAGAGGGGTGGCTCAAAGGAGAGGGGCACTGGCAGTCAAGCCACTTGCTTATGACTCTTGTGCCTTCAGCACCTGCTTGAGCCCGATTTCCTATTAACACTTAATTTGAAATGCAAGTGCTGCTTCATATGCCCAAGTGTATGACTTTTGGATGCCATCCAGTTTTTAACAGGCAGTTCAGGTCATATTATCACTTGGTGTCCCATGATCAGGCGTTTAGGCTCTACCCAGACCCAGTAACAATACCGAGCCTTTTCTCGATAGGAGGTTAGCTATTTGCCCAGAAGAGTATGGGTCTCCTCCTAAATACTGTGACCTAAACTGTAATTCTCCCATTTGAGTTTGCCCTAGGCTTCATGGAGCACCTCTGTGTGCTGCAGACACATTGAGTACCATTGGCTCTGCTCCGTCATACAGCCTGGGGATGGTAGCCACACTGCAGCCTGAACTACTTAGAAAGCATTCTCTTGCTCTTGGTACCACTCAGACCTTCCAGCTTCACAGATTTCTCGGTAAGTGGGTAGAGAAGCACACTCAAATATGGTAGAGCAGGGCACAACTTAATGCATTGTCCAAGCCTAGGCACTTTTATATGAAAGGAGTGCTATTTAAAATCGCATCAAGAGAACAGGCACAAATTTGGACTGTTTCTGGCGAATGAGTCACTTTAAATATATCTTGCTTCCGAGATTCCAAAAAGCCCACCAAGCATTTTGGTTTCTTAGTGGTAGGGGGCACAAACCATCATGTTACATAGTCAGTGGGCTATGTCCAGGGTTTAGTGGTACTCCGCCTATGTATTCCCTCCTTGGCTCAAGGCTTTCTCCTGCAGGAAGGCAAATGCAGCCTTAGTGTGCAAAGAGTAAAGTGGGTAGCTAGTGACATCTGTGAGTCAAGACCACCTTTATGTCTTGAAAAACTGCATGGAGATGTGGGACCAACAACCTCAGGACTACCTGTATGAACTGGAAAATTGCTTGACTAGTATTAACCAAATGGTGCATAAGTCTCTCTCTTACAGTTGAAGTTTGTGGCTGCCTTGTAAGATCTTGCTTCCCTTCCACTCACCCTATTTACCTCCCAGAGGTAAAGACACTGAGGATGAGCAATTACAATCCTTGGAAAGGCATCATTATAGTCAATGAATATATATGTATAGTGGTGTGGGTTCATTTATCTGTGGAGAGGGAAGAAGAATGAGGGAAAACTTATATCAGATATTCTAAAAACTAAAAACGCTGAAAGAGTACTGACATTCCCTTTCTTTGCAAATATACATTTTATCTGGTTTACCATCATTTCCCCTGTTTTCAAAAATATACACTTGAATTGCTTTTCAAACTTACACTCTAAGTCTATTTACGTGTGAGTTGCTTTACCTGTGGAAAGGCGGGGTGGAGATCTTGGGTTGTACTCATGTGAAAAGAGACCATGTGAAATAAACGTATTAAAAATTGAGGTGAATATCTGCTTCTGGCCATGATGGAGTAACAGAGACCAAATTTACCCTTTTACATGAAACAACTAAAAAAAAATACGTGAAAGAACTATTCTCAGTATATCAGACAGCAGGCAACAAAGAACAACGATTTCTGAGTGAAAGAAAACAAGGTGAACCCCGTGACTGCCCCTATATGGATGATGTTTGTTGGCTGCTTGGCAGGGAAGGGGAATCCAGACAGCCATGAGATTCTATATTCCTAGACTATAGAAATACAATTGATTTTTGTGTATTAATATTTGTATCCTGAAACCTTACTAAAATAAACTCCCTTGTTCAAGTTTGTTTTTTGGTTTTTGTATTGTTGGGTCTTGGTTTGGTTTTGTTTTGGTAGTCTACAGGATTTTCTACATAGATGTTCACATGATCTGCAAAAAAAAAAATACAGTTTTAATCTTTCTGTCCAACATAAATGTTTTTCATTTCTTATTCTTGCCCTATTGCACTGGCTAGAATCTTTAGTGTAATGTTGAATAGAGGGATGAGAACTGACATGCTTTTTTGTTCCTAAACTTAGAAAAGCATTCATAATTTCAGCAGGAAGTATGATGTTATACTTTTTTTTTTTTGGTAGGTGCCTTTTATCAGTTTGAAGAAGTTCCCTTCTATTTATAGGTTGCTTAAAGTTTTAAAAATCTGGAATGGATATTAGATTTTGTCAAACGCTTTTTCTGCAATTATTGAGATGACTGTATGGCTTTTCTTTTTTGGTTTGTTAATATTGTGAATAAAATAGATAGTTGTATGTTAAACCAACCATGTGTAACCTGAGATAAACCTCGCTTGGTCTTGATACTTTATCCTTGGTATATATGGTTGGATTTGATTTGCTAAAATTTTGTTAGATAGTTTGAATCTGGTGGATATTGGTCTTTAGTTTTATTTTCTTGTAATATTTTTGTCTGGTTTTAGTAATAGGGTAATGCTAGAATCATAGAATAAGTAGGAAAATAGTCCCTCTTTTTAAATTTTCTGGAAGAATTTGTATAGAACTTGGTATTATTTCTTCTTTAAGGAATGTATCAATGAAGCTACTTCAACCTAGAGTTTTCCCTGTGGGAATTTTTTTAACTAAGAATTTGATTTATTTAATAAATGTAGAGACATTCAACTTACTTATTTCTGCTTGAGTGAGCTTTGCTAATTTGTTGAATGTATTGGTATGAAGTTGTTTATAATATTCCCTATTTATACTTTTCAGAGCTGTAATTTATCATTTCTCTATTCTTGATATTGGCAATTTATGTCTCTTCTCTTTTTTCCTAAACAGTCTGGGCTAGAACTTTCTCAATTTTCTTGGTCTTCTAAAAGAAGCACATCTCCCTAATCCTGCTCCCATCGTCAGATCACCTTCTTTTCTGTAGTCACCTCTCCTCCTGCCTTCCCTCTTATAAGGACTTTCGTGATTACATTTAGGGCCCACCTGGATAAACCAGGCTAACATCCCTCTCTCAAGATCCTTAACTTAATCACACCTTTCCATGTTCCAAGATTGTGATCGAGATATCTTTGAAGGTCATGGTTAACCCCAGCCCAACTTTTAAATGTTGGGTTGTCAGAAAAGTCATGACGTATTTTTTCTATGTTTTCTGTTGCAAAAATGCGTCATGACTTTTCCGACAGCCCAATAGTTGCAATAACATCCTACATAGAAATGTGTCTTGTTTTTTACACTTACCATAATTTATTAGCAATGATTTGTTCATCATGAATGGACTCCAAAAAATGACAGAAAAAGTTTATTCTCTTAAAAAAGAAAGAAAGGAAGAAAGAATGAAAGAAAGAAGGAAGGAAGAGATCACAGTCAGCTGGGGAGCAGAAGGAGTTTCATGAAAGGAATCAATATTTGGTCTGGGGTTTGAATTAAAGCTTTTTCAAATGTTTACAATGGAAGCACAAACATAAGGCTAACCATGTATCCTTCCAAACTGAGAAATACCTAAAACTTGGGGCCCATCCTGATAATGTTATCCTAAGAACAATGTCAAGATGATGTCCTCAGTTGCACCAACTTTGAGCTGCCTCTCAACAGCCAAACAAAGAAGCGCTATCAGGAACTTCTCAGAGAAAAAGAAGAAGGCTAATGGATTGGCAAGAATGGAAGAAAATTGCAGGGGTGGTTTCCTACTAGATCGACTTAGCAAAGCTGGAGCTGTGTTTCCCAGAATCCCCTTCCTGTGTGATCCAGGTTAGGGTTGAACAGGGGGAAAATGTGTGCCTGACTTGAAAGGTGAAAGTGAAGCCGCACCCATTGTGTTCAAGGTTGTTGCAAAGTACGGGTACCACCCCAGCTCACGCACGGGGTTGCTGATATGCCGGCCTCCTTGTGGGTGTGGGGCAGCAGCTGGGCCTGCAGCTCATCCGGCTCCCACTGGACCTTCTCCTTCCACTCCTCTGAGTTGCTCTGGGCCAGGCGGCTCTACAAAAAAAAATGGCGGCATCTTCTGTAGGTCTCCCATGCAGTCCTGGTTAGAGGCGGTGGGAGACAAGACATGGGTCCAGTTTGTCATTGTGGGTTCTGGTTTGTCTTGCTCTATTGTTTCACATCTGGATTTTTTTCTTACGGTCAGCCCTGCTGTCCTACAGCGACTTTATGCCAGCCACCAAATAACAGGCAAGGGCTTTGCATAGATGTCTTCACCAGCTCTCAACTGTGAAAAGTCAAATGCCTACCAATTCCCTTAATCCATATCACTCGTCAGGGTTCTGCTTCCCGGATTGATGTGATGCATCAATCCTGAGTGATGCAGTGTGGCCTGTTGCGACGACACTGTCTGATTCCAAGGGGGGTATTTCTTTTTCATTACTTGGGAGAGAAAAAATCCAAGAGATTGCTTCCTTTAAAAAGTTACAGAGCATAATTGAATCTTTCTTATTGTTAGGACTTTCTCCCACAAAGTAACTCTCAAGGACCACAAACTGTGAAATCTAACACATCTCCCTTCATAAACAGCGACTGGGTTTTCTTTTAATATTTTCAAAAAAGTCTTGACTTTTAAGAAAATGAAAGAAGTCAGCCCACAATCAAAGTGTAACATTGATTTTAATCTCAAAATATTTTTATTTAGCTAAGTCCTTTTTTCTCCTCTTCAGAAAGCCTCTTGAGAAATCCCACTTGACAAGGGATATTATTACAGTTTGTAATGGCCAACATCAGGGCAAGACTTTTTTTTTCTCTTTTGTAAAATCAATTTGAGTTATTTACAATGAACTTAAAAACCATGAACTTTAATGAAAAAGCTTGACAGGTTTGATGTATGATAGACTAAAGTTTCAAAAAAAAAAAAAAAGGCCAGAAAAAGATTTTTTTTCTCTTTGGCCATGGAATAAAAACATGGATCTAGCCACTCAGAGTTGCTTCTAAGAGAGCAGTGAAATAGAGTTGCCCAGCGATTATAAAATATCTACAGAAAACTAGTTAACAAAGGAGATGTAAATGTTTTTCCATCAATGGAATAATGTAGCAGGAGGGGGTTGCATTTCTCCCAACAAACAGAATTGGGGTTTTTTGTGTATGTCTGCAAGCTAGTTACTGACCACATTGCTTATTTATTCCATTAGAGTAGCTCCTAATAATTATTTTTCAGGAGAAGTACAAAATACATAGGATGTGCGACATCCTTGCGGAAGTCTGGATCCTGGTCATTGGCCTAACGTGCAGGACAGACGCATTTCAGCACACTTGTTCATGCCTTCCATTGCATTTGCACCAGCTCCTGGCTTTGTTACCGCCTTCCAAGTATAGTTGTAAGCAGTTTCTCAAACATAGTCTTTAACTGAGTGTTTACTGTGACCACTGACTGTTGATTTAAAAGGAGCTCCTTTTTCAAAGGCAATCCATCCACTTTTCCTGTGTCTAAAGGCAAGAGAGAATAATTGTCATGGCACCCAGCCCCATGTGTTTAGAGCTTTGAAATGATCACAAAATTACTTTTCCCCTTTCATTTATTTTCCTCTTAAATCCTGTTTTACAGTAATCATTCAAATGACTTCACTACATGGTCAGCTAAATAATGGCTGTAGGAGGCTGGCTATTTTAAATAGTGGAGACTAAATAGCCACTTCTCAGCACAAATCTTTCAAGAAGTGTTTGTTTAACAAATGAGAAATGTCTGGAATATGAATGAAAATGTGTCAAAAATATAACTGCTTTTTAAAAAAAAACACTTACGCAAGAAAATGTAGATTTTATTCCTTGTTTGTAATTTGCTTCAAGATTGTGTTTGCAATTATCTCTGCATGAAATAAAGAGGAAAAGAACAGGACAAACTTAGAGAACAATACACCTATTAAAATTATTAATGATATTTACCTAATGACTTACTAATTAACATTAAATCAACAACTTTGCAATATAAATAAGTTATTTAGTTGGGAGAAAATCTATACCAAGTTCTAGCCCTTCATAAATTCTTTTACTCTATTAAGTTTATTCTTTGTGATGAATTCATTCTTTTGCTAAGTTTAATACTTCAACTACAGAAAGATTAAAACTTGGTTTACACGAAATTAGGTTTGAGTCTTCTTTTAATCTAGTAATTTCTGTTTAACTCCAACCCCTCCCATCCCAAACACTGACAACAATATCCAACAGCAATGGGGTTACTGGGTGAGGTGCTTCCTTTTGGGCTCACAGAGCCCATTAATTGCTGAGTTGATTCACAAAGGGCTGGTAGAGCTGGATGTACTCAGATATATTCAGGAGGAATTCAAATAGTTGATGAACTCTGTCATTTAAAAATTGGATTAAAACATTTTTTTGTTGAGGCTTTGTTTGGAAAATGTTAGGATGTAGACAGAATGATGAAATTAGAAATTTGGCAAGAACTTTTTCAGTTGAGTCATCCATCGATGCTCAAATTCACGGGCAAAAGTAACATGAAAAAAGGGATGTCTGCATGGTCTCAAAATACCTCCCCATAAGACACTTGTTAATTAGATAGGGGGAAATAGTTCAATGTACAGTGGAGAAACCTGGCCTCACCACGTTAACTGAAGGTCAAAGTTCACATTACCAGTCAGGGAACAAAGCCACACAGTGTGCCTCCAAGGACACACACCCGAGGACACAGCACTTCTGTCTGACCACATGTATGACCTGAACCTGATCATGAAGAAACATCAGAAAATTCCAAACTGGGGAACATTAGATAAAATAGCTGGCCTGTACTCTTCAAAAGTGTCATGAAGGACAAAGATAAGCTAGAATGGTTCCCAATGAAAGGGCACCAAATTGATGAATAAATACAATTCACTATGGAAATTATCATCTGCATTTTGTAGGGGGAAACAGAGTCAGAGGCTTTCAGAGGCTTGCCTACAACACCAGTTTATGATGTTATGGTGACCCAATCCATGGAATACGAACAAAGGGGTACAGATTAGAAAGGGCAGCACAAAAATGATTTTTGTCGGAGGTAATTTTGTGTAGTGAAAACCTGTGAGTTTCATAGAACAAACATCATGGGCTATTGAACAAGAGATTCTCCAATACACAGGCTAAGCAGGAGAGTAAAAAAAAAAATAGATGCACACGGCAGGGGACACCAGAGGTATTTTCCAACGAGCCACCCAATCACCCACCTCTCCACTGGCCCCATCAATGCTGTGACAGTCAATTGTGGAGTGGAGTGAGGTTACCACACTACGTGGGATCAACAAACACCGTCCCATAAATAAAAGATGTCATATGTAGTTTTTAGGGTTTTGGTTTTGTTTTGTTTTCTTACTGCATCAAACAAACTCTTTCAGTGGTCATTTTAAAGAAAATGAGTGTGCCTTGCAAATTCAGATTTTTGGTATTTGGGAAAATTGATATGCAAAATGTGTTGTTGAGTTTTATGGCACTGAAAACAGGAGGTTTTTTCATTTTCAGATATCCCCAAATGCTTTTGAATGATGCAAAACAGCTGATAACTTCTTCAAATAATTGATTAAAATATAAAAGATTTTAAGAGACATGTACTTTTAAAACTCATTAATTTCCGGGGGGTGGGAAAAAAAACCTCATTAATTTCCTACATTCTATGTGCTATATTATATGTTATATCTTATAAAAGAATGCTTTTTAAAATATTCTTGCTCTTTTGGAGTTAAGATATCTAAATCTCAGAAGGCCGTTGGCATGGAACAGGTTGTGTCCTTATCATGACACGTTTGCCGTCTTCTGCGTATTGCTGCCCTCAAAAGCCTGTGCTTTGAAGCTGGACAAACCTAGACCTGAATTCCAGCTTTAGTACTTCCTGTGAGAACTTGGACAAATGATCTTCCCAAGCCAGTTTTCTCATCTGAAAAATGAGAATAATGCTGCTTCCTTCTCAGAGTTACTGTGAGGATTAAATAACGCAGATAAACTATGTAGCATTGACTCTGGTACAAAGGCAATATTAGCTTCTTCCTTTTTTTCCTCTTATAACCCATGACTGGACCAATTTATATGTCAAATTAGCATGCCATAAACTACACGTTGGAGGGTGGATTCATGAATCATTGCTACATTATTAAAACCTGATTTGTTAATTAGTTAAAGCAGGACATGCGTGGATCATGAGAGTATCTTGAACTCTGTATTATGGTTAATCCAATTCTGTGTATCTGAGATCCAATATAGAAATTACACGTGAATGTATGTGTTTAATCAGTACTCCTTTATATTAAACATCTAGCATTTAAGTTAAAAAGAAAAAATATTTTGAAATTTTGCAAGGTGAAAAATTACAGCTCTAGAAATTTACAAGGAAAAAGGTGACATGGCTAAAATATACACAAAACCTTATAAGAAGTGAAAATGTACATGAAAATTTACTAGCCTGGTGTAAAAATTGAATTTCATCTATTTTTATAATGCCCAACTATGAATTCAATAAACAAATAGGATGGGAATTATATTCGTTCATTCAACAACTATTTATTGAGTGCCTACTATGTGACAAACCTATTCCTGAGAGGATAGAGAATACGCCATTGATTTGGGCAAGACAGATCATTGATAATGTTGACAAAATATTGTCAGGGGAAAGGTGAAGATAAAAGCCTGACTGGAGTAAAGAGAAAATAGGAAGTAACCAAGTAAAGATAGTGAGTCTAGGAAACTTGAAGTCTTCTACGAAGAAAAACCAATATTGGTTTATTGAAAGATAAAGAAGCATGGAGTCAAGTACTTTTTCTTAAGTGGAAGATATTATATAGCATATTTGTAGGTTAAAGGGAATGGCCCAGTAGAGAAAGAGAAATTGGTGATGCCAGAGAGAAAGAAGGGAGTTTCAGAACCAAAAACCAAAAAGGTGAGAAGGAGTAGAATTCTGGTACAAGCAGAGGTGTTGGCTTTAGGAGTAGAGGAAAGGCAGCATACGAGGTCAGACAATTAAGTTCACAAACTCATCCCAGAAAAAGTGCTACATAAGTCATTGCTGAATGTCACTACAGTCACCTTTGAAGTACTCCCCTTGGAAGCTATGCACCAATGCCAGCGTCTAGTCTACCCTTCAAAGCAATTTTGGAACTCTTTCTGAAGTGGCCATCAGAGCTGTCATCATATTACCCTTAATGTCCTGAATGTCATCAAAATGTCTTCCTTTCAATATTTCCTCTATTTTCAGATAAAGAAAAAAGTCATTGGGAGCCAGGTCAAGTGATTAGGGAGGGTGTTCCAATACAGCTATTTGTTTACTGGCTAAAAACTCCCTCACAGACAGTGCCATGTGAGCTGGTGCATTGTCGTCATGCAAGAGCCATGAATTGTTGGCAAAAAGTTCAGGTTGTCTAACTTTTTCATGCAGCCTTTTCAGCACTTCCAAAATGGAAAACTTGGTTAACTGTTTGTCCAGTTGGTACAAATTCATAATGAATGATCCTTCTGATATCAAAAAAGGTTAGCAACATCATTGCAACAAGTTCACGAACTTAATTGTCATGTCTCAAATGCTGAAAGATTTGGTTGTGGGAAGATGAAGTATGTTTTTTATCAGCTACTATTTTTCAATAAAATAATGGAAATATGTAAGTCAATATCTGTGTTGGTATGTGTGTAGCACTGGAGGTCTGAGACAAAAGAGGAATGTGTGAAATAGCAGAAATCTAATTTGATAAAGACATGGAGTGAGATGGCAGGACGGTGCCATTTGTGGTAGTAAATTTAAAGTAAGAACTGTCTTCATGGTGTGTGCTTTCTTAAAGTCACGTTCAGCTGCTAAGATGCCAGTCCAACGAAGGCAGAAATCCAGGGCTAACAGGAGTTTCCTTCCCCTACCCCAGCCCCAATTATATAAGCAATTGGTACAATTCTTGGTGAGGACAAGGAGAGATCATGGGATGTGAAGACATCAAGAAACTGAAAGATCAAAGCACTGAATGGATCATCTACTTGGATGTTGAAATGACTGAGAACGATGCAAAAGTCCATTTGAAGAGAAAAATAGTGTTCTGGGGGCCAAAACCTTTAATAAATGAAGGGAAGATGTGCAGAGATTGGTAGATGACAATAACAAGGAGGGGTGGCCGATGACAAAGGCTGTTGGAATGCAAGTCAAAGGAGCTGTGAAGTCAGAAGGAAGATGAAAGAAAGCCTGGCAGGGTCCAAAAGGAGCGTGTGGTGCATGGAGAGCCCGGTAGGAAACTCTCCAAGAGAAATGGAGTGGAAACGGTGTCCTTAGGAGAAAGCCAGGTTTCAGATACAGCAAGAAAGTAACTTACTAGGTTATGAGTCAATTTTGAGCTTTAAAAAAATTGAAAAAGGGTATATATACATATATATATATACATATGTGTGTGTGTGTATATATATATATATATGTATATATATATAAAATAGACTATCTGATAAGCTTTAGATGAGCATTGTTTTGTAATATTTTTGTTTGTGTATGTGTGTGTGTGTGTTTGCACCCTAGATATAGACATAAAATTTATTCCTTACCATAAGTTGGAGTGAAAATGGCTTGAAAGCCATGGCATTAGGTGACTATAGAACACTATGGGAATAAGAATCTTTTTTTTAAAGATTTTATTGGGGAATTGGGGGAGGGGAACAGCGCTGGGAAATCGGGGAAGGAGAACAGACAAGTTGCTGTCCTTTTGTTCTTCAGTCTAGTTGTGGAGGACATCGCTTCACTGGCCCATGTTGGCATTATCATTGCACTCTTCCCCGGGTGAGGCAGATCAGTTGCCGGCCTCTGGAAGGCCACTCAAGGCGGCGCTAGGCAGCTCACACCAGCTGCCAGCCCCTCATGGGAGCTTATGGCAGCCCACTGCAGCAGGAGCTGCAGCTTACGCTGTTGCTGGCAACTCACCACAGCCCAGCTCCAGGTCAAGCTGTTGTTCACCATCTTAGCTGTGGAGGGCAGTGTCACTGGCCCTCATGTGGGATCCGAATGGGGGCCCTGCTGCTCAGAGCTGGCGTCCCAAGCCAGCTCTTAACCAACGTGCCACTCGGCCAGCCGGAGAATAAGAATCTTTATGGTGATGCATGACCTGGGTGGCTTGGAAAGAAGGAAAGTGAGGCATGATGGGATTGCCTTTGATCTGTAAGCAAAACTTTGTCCTCAAATCCCAGGCTCTGGTGGCCTGGCTAGGATCTGTCTTACACCTGGGCCCAAGTTCATATGACATCATCAGCATCCAATTGAGTAGCACCAGCAGGAGGCAATATAAAGGTGCTTTTGTAAGGAGCAGGGGGCCTCATTTGCAGCCCAGGCAGCTGTGTTGGGAATGTGAGGCACACCCATGCCCCTGGAGGTTTTACTTTAGGTGGAGTGAGGCTGGTATAGATTTGCTTAGTCCAAGAACTCTTCGTGGAGAGGCGACGTCAAGAATTGAAAGTGAAATCATCTGTGGCTTTGGCAATACAGAATCTTCAAGAAATGTTTGGCTCACTTTTATCATGATTAATCAAAGAGATAAATATCCAGCAATAGCAGCAGCACAGATGCACTAATTCATTTTCCTAATTATTAAATTGAAGGTTTAGTTTATGCTAATTTTGTGTAGACTAGTCGGGTATTTTAGCTCTGCCATCAGATCTCACTGTAAGGAGATCATGACCATGAATTCAATCTCCATAAATACGAGATTTTGTTTGTTTGTTTGTTTCTTTCTTTCTTTCTTTTTAGCTGAGCCAACCTGCCACCTGTTGGCAGCTCAGCGGCTGCTCAGCTTGGGCCAGGACTCGAACCGCTGTTGCTCAGAGCTCAAACTCTTCAGTGAGCTCTTAACCAACTGAGCCACTCGGCCAGCCCCATAAATACGAGATTTTTAAAAGTGACACAACTGTGTGGCTTGGTCTGAAACTTCCTTTAACCACAATTATCCCAGCTTCCCATCAGGCCATGGTCACAAAGAAGATAAACAGGACTTACAGTTGATTCAGGGTAAATCCATCCTCAATAATGAAGTTAAAATAAAATTAGCATCTTTTTTGAAGGGCAGAACATTATGAAATGTCCTTCTCTCTTTCAAAGGACAATAACCTCCTTAGTGATGTTTAACATTTCCAGTGAGAAATATTGTAAAAGACAAAAAGTCTAATGAAAACATTAGCCTCCTTTCATTCTACTGGAGGCCTGCATAACTGTAAATAACTCACATTTAGGTAGTCTTTTAGGTGTGGGGTGGTTTTCATGACCACTTTCAGAGATAGGCTTCCAAATGACTAAAGTAAGGCTCAGATAGGTTCTTCTATCATTCAGTCTGTATGACTATCACTTGTCACGTGTCACATGCTAGGCATCGTTCTGCATGGTGAGGGTAGAGCCGAGAACAGAGAGAAGTTCCCGCTGATTTTTCAGGACCTGCACTCTGCAGGGTGAGGACTCGCTGGTCAGCCCCAGGTCTCCTCCTCTGCCTCCCTGTCTTTCTCGGGAAAACCAGACAAGAAACCCTTTGATTCTCTTTCAACTTCACAGGGATTTTCCCTCTGCAAAGATGTAAGAGAAAAATGCCTTTTTCGCACAAACCCCCAAGATGGGCATTACAGATGAAAATCCTCATTTTGCCAAATTTAGAAGTCATTTCTCCATTGCAAGGAAATAGGAAAGTTGGGATCTGAATGCTTTCTTGCTTTGGAATTACTATTTTAATCAACTGAGTTTTGACTAAATTTGACTAGATTATGATATTTATGTGCATTTAGAGCACTTTCATTCCTGTTTTTCTCAGTCCCAGACCACTTCCAAACCATCAGCGTTGCAACTCTGACAGACAAATTGCAAGAGATCCGGGTCTGTGCAGAGGCACTGCAGAGATGGAGAGAAAGACAGAAGCAGAGAAAGACAGAGGACTCTGACCCGCGGTCGGGCTTTGCTATAATGTCCAAAAGCAAAACTGTTTCAAGTGACAGCATTAAATAAATAGTGACAGTAGAACAAGCATTCAGGAGCCGAGATGTCCACCAAGCTGGAGGACAGTGACTTATGGTTTTGCATCTAAGCAGGGCAGGGACCCGGAAAGATTGTTCAATTCCATTTTAGCCACTTTCTTCATTTGCGCCTAATTAGTCCAAACTTCCCCAAAGGAGCTAAGGTTCACTAAGGCTTTTCATTCGCGGTGGAGGCAAGAAACTGGTGGAGGGAAGCCTAACAGTGAATTGTTCCAACTATATGTCTGTTCAGTGTGTGAAATACATTCTTTAGGCAGGTGCTTGAATTCACAGGCTCTTTAGAGAGAATTTAGCAGCCCCAGGAATATACTGGTTAAGAAGAAGAAAGGAGGGGGGTGGGGAAGCATGCAGCATCAGCTGCTAGGAGGGAAAAAGCTAATCGTAGAAACTTCTCTGCCAGAGAGAGAGGTGCAGCTGTCAAAGCAATAAGGTAAATGAGTCTCAGACTAAAATGGATTTTGAGTAGAACTGTGTTCTCTGATAAATAGGGGAGATTGAACTCCAGCACCATCCCGCTATTCCTTGGTAATGCCCCATTTGGGCGCTGACTGGGTGGTCTTAAGCCCACTGCCACCCTGGCTACACCGGCCACCCCAATCAAGGCTCCGCAGCTGAGACCCTCGCTGACCTGCCTCAGGAGCCTTTTTCAAACTCTGATTCACTCATTTGTGTGGGATGCTTTTTTTGCTACTTTATTTATGGGATTACATAAATGAGCCATTAAAAATGTAAATCTGCAGAACAGTGGAATAATACAGATTTAAACAATAACCTCAGGGCGGTACAGTACAGAAACGGGCTATCGCTCCATCGTGACTATGGCAACAATGGGGGGTTAAGGGAAGGACAGAGGGGACAGAAATAAAGCATCCTGCATTGTGGCAGTCATTGGCACCAGAGAAAGATTAGGGTGTTTTTTAAAGGAGTGTTAGAACAATAATGAAGATGTACCATTATAATCAACAAAGGAGCGGGGCGTCCCTCACACAGTGCAGGCCTAGGGACAATCAAGCCACCACAGACTGGAGAAGTTTATCCCACCTCGTGGCAAAGTATTTAACCCTTTTGTGGCTTTTTGCAGAAGCAAAGATGAGAAAGAAAAGAAAGGGGGGAGAGTTATGAACAGAATCATTCCCACTTCCTTATCTAGTTGTGATAATTTTAAGGTTTTGTTTTTTTTTAACTCCACATCTTTTTTTAAGATCACAGAAGCCGAGATACTCTGGGTTATCGGACACTGGGGTTCTACTCGTTCAGGTTTTTCTTCTGCTAAGGTCCCCACCCCCACTTTTGCCGTGATGACCTGCAGCTCTGACACCTAAAGGGTCAGCATATTGGTGAGGGTGCCGTGGTTGGTATGCAGCATGGTGGATGAGAAACATGTACCTGATGGGGCAGGTGCCCCAGAAAGAACAGATTGCCTGTGACACTCTCCCACCCTTGATGCCCAGACACCCCCATCAGCAGGTAGAGGCAATGAGCCTTTCCCACTATTTCCTCTTCCAGTGACCACATTTGTACCCACAGACTGAGTAACTCAGGTAAGTTGTGTTCGATTATACCTGCCTTGGGTTAACCAGACCAAACAGGTCTGAGGTCTGAGTCCTGCTCTCCTAGACAGCGTTTCTCTGGGGCTGCACACCTTGTTGCCTCTTTGGCTATATCCCCTACCCCCAGAATTTACCCTCTGCGTCCACTTTCCTCATTGGCTTCTTCCCCCACCACGGGCTTGGAAACCTCCAGGTACTTTCTCAAAGAGGTGGTTATAAGCTTTACAGGGACGATCATTTGCTCCCCAAAGTCAATCCAGGTCAGAGAGCAAAGGCCCAATCATGTCTCCTTGGAGAGGTTATAAGGAGGGAAGGTACAGACCGAATGACCCCTCGCACTCCAACTCATTGAAGGCTTCTGATTATGGAATTCATAGAACTCCCAACCCAGCAGGGTGAGTTTATGACAACCCTCCAGATAAGATTGTCAACCCTGGCTACGTGTTGGAATCATCTAGAGAACATTAAAAAATATGGAATCCTGGGTCCAGAGATTCTGATTTGATCAGCTTGGGTGCAAGCTGGGTATCTGGGGTTCGTTACAGTTGCCCCAGGTGATTTTAAGGTGCGTCCAGGGCCAAGAACCACTGGTCTAGAGATAAAGCATATAAGTAAGAATTGTCCAAATTTATAGAGTGCTTTTATCTTAGATGTCATAGCCACTGCCCTGTCACAATTTAGGACAGCTAAGAACAAAGTCGCAGAAGGATATACAGAGTATGCTGAATGGGGAAAACCATGTATCTTTCTGATTCAACTAAGAAAAGGGTGTGTTCTTTATAGCAGGCACTGTGGGTGGCACAAGAAAGACCTGGGTAGATACCTGTTATGTCCAGAGACAATCTCAGTGGGGATAAGAGGTGGCCATGTGGCTGCTGGAAGGATCCGAGAGTCTGAAATTCAGTGTTGCTAGATGAATTCACTTTCATCCAATAAATATTTGTTGAGTGACCTCTGTCTTATTAGCACTTTGCTCAGCCCTAGAGATAGAGCAGAGAACAAACCTTTCCTCATGGGGCTTACATGCTCGTGAGGAACACAGAGATGGTATAAGCAGTTCTCCAAATCATTATCTAAATTAATTTCTGTCAGTGTTATGCAAGGTGTTGTAAGAGTATGTCACACGATTGTGTCCCCACCTCTCTGAGTCCCTGTCCAGTGCTCATCCCATAGCCTGGACTCAGCCTGAGCACAGAGTAGGATTTGTTATGTGACACTGAATTCATGGGGTCAAATTCTTGTTGTTAGCCTAAGTGAATTTAGAAGTTTAGAATTAGGCTCGCACAGGTTGATTTCTTATTGCTTCTCCAGTTCTCAGGTTGGGAGAGAAGGCTTTTGATGACATATTAAGAGTGTGTAGAAATAATATTTTCTGCCAGAGCCCTGCAGAGTAACCCTGATCTAGCTGGACTAACCAAATGAACTTGAACTAACAGAAGCAATCACTAAACAACACACCAACAAACTGGGGAATAATACTGCTTGTCCTAAATACTTGAGTACTAAAGAGGCTTTGTGTTGAGAAATGGGAGGGCGGGGGGAGGGTGTGTGTGTGTGTGTGTTGGGGTGGGAGCTGGGAGGACAGAGCATATGAGGAGGCATTCACTGGAGAGGGAAGGCTGGGTCTGGCTCCCCACTTTGTGCTGCTCTTTCCCTATGGCCTGGCTGTGAGCTGCGGCACTGCTCTGTCCCTCTGCTGTTCCCACGCCTTCCCCAAACCCACAGAAATGATATCCTGCCCAAGACTCTTCCGCGAGGCCCCATCCAAAAGACATCCCCACACTCACAGAGGACGCCTTGGCACAGACCAGACGGCTCCGAAGGGACATCACACACTTTCAAATTTCAGGTAGCAAAAGACTGGCAGTAGTTAGGAGTGACTATAGTTAATCCTCAGTCTTTTAAATGAGTGCAGGAATGCCAGGGTACGGAAAATCCAAAGACCGTTTCTACCTAGTTTCAGAATGCATTTTTTACCTTAATAGACTTCAAATGGTAGATTGGGAGTCTTTTTGAAGGCAGAGACTGTGATTCATTTTTTTTCATTCTACTAATAAAGTAACTTGCTTACAGTAATAGGAATGCAATAAATCTTTGCTGGGTAAATTAAATAAATGCTTTACTTAGGAAATTTTGGGGGAAAATTAAGGTATACCTCAACTATCCTGACGTTTCTATGTGCAGAAAGCCTCCTATTCTCTCGTACCTCCGTGCTTTTGTAGATTTAGTTTCATTTTTCTAGAATACATCATCATTCCTGTCCTCTCTTCCTCCCCAGCGACCCGAGTTCCAAAATGCAGTCATCCTCCGCTTTCAGTTGAGTGATGTCCTTTCTGTCTTCGGTCAGGCACTTTCTCTACCTACACTTTGAACACGATCCAATCTTTGTGTCACAGAGCTGTGAAGGGTCTTCTTATTTAGCTGTCTCCCCACTCAATGTATGCTCAGTGAGTCTTGGGGCTACTTTTATCTTTTGGCCTCAATGCCTCATGCTGTGCTTGATATATATAATATATATAATTATTATATATAATTATTATAACATACATATATATACACAGAGAGAGAGAGAGAGAGAGAGAAAGAGAGAGAGAGAGAGACAGTCTATAAAGTTTCAGAATACATGAATGAGTGAATTAAGAAATATATTCATTGATATGTGCAGTGTTAAGAGTTGATTTAAGAATCCATTGGTTCTTAAGTAAATGAGTTATTGGAAAGTTTACTTTTTACAAGTGTTGCACAGCCCATGTTGGTTTCAAGTGAATTTTGAATAAACGAATGAGCAGAATTACTAGGATAATAAAAATCACTAGCACATTTTGGTACTTGCCATGTGCCAAACTCATCACTAAGAACTTTAGATATCGAATGTTTTCTAATCCAGACTTCACACCTGACTATAGTCTGGATATGTTGTGTGTGTGTGAACACACACACACACACACACACACACACACACCTTCTGATGAGTGGAATCTTATTTATTTATTATCATTCAAATATATCAATATACCTAATCAATTTCTTACAAGAATCAAAACCATAATGTGAGTTTAAGAAGTTTAAGTCTTGCCTAAATTTGTAGCTTGTGATATAATGATTTTTCTACAAAATAGATAACTTTGAAAGAGTTGAAAAACAAATGCTGTGGGTCTCAAAGAAAAATAGTTTCCATTGATATTGATGCTACTAATGCTGTTTTTCATTCTTATTTTCTACAAATTGGGGTAAGGGAGGATAGAAGAACTTGTCCAAACTTCATGACTAAAGAAAAATGTTTTAGTTTTCTAAATGTTTTTACATATTGAGAGAAATGGAAACTTTCAGATTATGAAAATCACCCTTTCAGGTTCTTTTTATTTTCAGATTAGGTAAGCATTGTTAAGGGACACTGAATTCACGGGGTCTTCTTGTTGTTAGCTGAATGATTTAAAATTGTCAATTAGGCTCAAATGGGTTGATTTCTTATTGCTTTTCCAATCTTGAGTTGGGATAGAAAACTTTTGGTGGCATGATGATATGAAAAGTGGTATTTTCTGCCAGCGTTTAGTAAATCTGATAAGGATGAGATGATGATGATGATGATGATGATGATGATGATGATGATGATCAAGAAGAAAAAAAGGGACTTCTGGGTATCTACCCAAAAATCTGAAAACATTTATCCATAAAGATATATGTGCTCCGATGTTCACTGCAGTTTTATTTACAGTGGCCAAGACATGGAAACAACCAAAGTGTCCTTCAATAGATGATTGGATAAAAAAGATGTGGTATATATACACAATGGTATACTACTCAGCCATCAGAAAAGATGAAATACCGTCATTTGTGACAACACAGATGGATCTCAAGAATATCATGCTAAACAAAATAAATCAGATGAGAAAAGATAAGAACTCATATGTGGGATATAAAACTGAAAGCAACAAATGAACAAACAGGACAAATAAACAAACAAAAAGACAGACAACAGTATGGTGGTTGCCAGACGGAACGAGGACTGGTAAGGGGGAAGCAGAAGAGGGTAAAGATCATATATATGTTGACGGAAGGAGACTTGACTTTGGGTGGTGAACACACAATGCAATATATGGATTATACATTATAGAATTGTACACTTGAAGCCTATATAATCTTATTAACCAATGTCACCCCAATAAATTTAATAAAATTTTTTAAAAAGAAGGAGATGAAGAAGGAGAAAGGAGGAGATGGAAGAGAACTACCAGTGTAGCTTTTATTTACATGTCACCATCACACTGCATTTATTGGTTAATGTGGTGACAACATCGATTATTTTCCTAAATACTAGTAATATTGTGAAACTGCAGAATATTCGGAGGGACTGCCATTCGGTCTTTTGTGCCAAATCGGGCATTTTCACCTGCGTAATGCCTTGCAGTTTTGTTCATTTTTCTGGGCCCTGAGCACTTGGCAAGCAAAACAAGAACTCAGAGCTATAGTTTTTTAATGACTTCAGCCAGAGGGTTCTGCCCGGGATCTCTCTGCCCCTTCCCCAATGAGAAACTTGGATTGATATGTTTAGTTGTTTGTCCAAAAATGAATAAATAAAACCTGGTGACAATATTGCCTCTTCTTTTATTATGCTTGCTATTTTGAGGCAATCAACATTTTTAAAGTTACCATCATAAAATAAACTTCTATATTTTGCTTTCTTAAAAAATAAAAAAAACTAAAGCCCACTAACTAGTTTAAAAGAGATGATACAAACAAAGCAGGCTTTTTCCTCCTCATGAACTGTGTATATAATTATTTGAATCATGTTGAATTTCACCCATATGCTGGGGAAGAGGAAGAAAAAACTGGCAAAAATAACTACTGTGAATTCAAACTGCAAATGAATGGAACCGGCCTCATTCATAAATGTCATATGAAGCTTTGGTTAAAAAAGCAAGTCTGTCATTTCAGGGACAGCAGCTGTTGTTATGTTGAACAAAATGGATACAAATGGGTATTATTTTAAAGTGAAATGCTTAATTTCAGACCTAACAAGCACACTGTCCTCTCTGTACCCTGTGTCATACGAGCCACGATCTCCAGTAGAGGGCTTGATTGCACAGGAAATCAAGCTCACAGGCTGCGGCCGGGACCAGCAAACACACTGGCAATGTTTGAGTTACTATGGCAATCACAAAATAGGAAGGCCTTTTCTTCTTTTCCCCATCTCTGCATGCAGCCGCAGCCTGCTCCTGAATAGGCCACATCTGCAAAAAGTTTTAACACGGTACTCAGATAAAGAAAAGGATCCCAAAAATGGGCACTGACCCGTCTCAAAAAATGTTGCAAATTTTACATACAAGAATTGGGGAGCTGGGCCACTTTGCACAGGTTATGTCATAATACAAACACAAAGGCATAAAAGCTCATGAAGGCTTTGGCTGTCAGATATTGAGAGGAGGGAACAGCAGAAGTAAATGACAGCTTAAATGCAGATGTAAGGAGAAAAGTCAAAGATGGGTGACAGAAAGTTACTGGTCAATGAATAAGGGAGAAATTTCAAACACACACACAAAAAAACAGACAAAAGGGTAAAATACAATAAAATCTATCTATAGAGATTTACTGAGAAAACCCCCCAAAGCATATTTAGCAAATCTTAGAACTATGAAACCCTGTGAAACCAACACATGGCTCTTTAGACAGGGTCTTTGTAGACTTTTCCAATCCCACCACTGTTTTCACGCAACTTACCAACAGGCTGAGGATGTTTCCAAACAATGGCAGACCCCCCCTGGGAACTGATATTTTAGACACAGCTTGGAAAAATGGGTCTTTGCTGATAAAAAATATATCAAGGCAGGTATGGATGATCCCTGGTAACAAGCCTGTCTTGGAATCAAGGGGACTGGCTCACACTAATTCCTAAAAAGGTGGGTGGTTTAGGTTGAAAAGACTTTCCCTGCCTCCCCCCACTTCCCTGGCACACTTCTTTAAAATTTGACATTTAGTCAGATTCTATTTGAGTCTCCTCACCTCTCCAGGTTTGAAGGTGATTGGCAGTTTTCTGGAGTGGAGTTTCCTGCCCATGCCCTTGGTGTGAAGGGCACCATTTTTAGGCTTCAGAAGAACATGGCTTATTCTCCTTGTGGCATATTGACTCCACTACCCCTCCACTGAGCAAAGGGGCGAGCGGTGATGCATTTCATTCTCTCTCAAGAAATCCAAGTGTCATGAAGACGCAAAAATACTGAAATTAATCTTCACTTCTTTTAACTTAAAGAGCTATTCACGGCATGAAAGCAGTTGGAATAGACTTGGGTGGGGAGCGGACTGAAAAGTCGCCATTTGCAAGCGTTGAAACTCAGAGGGAAGAATACTTTTAAGTAGCATGAACTCACCACAAAAAGTCCACAGTGCTGAAAGGCGTCCGGAGTCCAGTAAAACTGACACTACATTTCACATTCATTGACTCGTGTTCTTTTGGGGGAGTTTTCGTATGAAAAGAAAGAGACAATGGAAGACAATAGTGTTACCTTATCAAAGTTCATTCATGCAGCTATTTCAAATACTTTTAACTGCTTGTCAATAGGTCTTGCAAGTCTCTGAGATTCTAAACGTTCTGTCACATTTGTGTACTAACCACTTAAAGTTCTGCTAAAGCTTTGTGACCTGGACTGCCTCCCCTTTATATGGGTCAAAATGCAAGGCAAAGCCATTGTGTTAAACGGCCTTCATTAAATTCATTGATTTGACCTGTATTTTAAAGACCAAAAGTCAAATGGAATGGGAAGTTAAAATTCCCATACAAAGTCTTCTCCTGGGCACTTTTCGGCTCCCTTGAACTATCTGGTGTGGAGGCAGAGGACATTTTACGGCTGTTTGAAGTCTGGCTTGCAGCTAAACAAGCTTTTTTAGAGAAAAGATTGGGTTTGTTTTTAATTTTATGCAAGGATGAAACAAATGCTCAGGTTGAAGGGAGCTATTATCTTGAACTTAATTTTCTTCCTGAAAAGGTCATTTTCTCCCCCTTCTAGGCCACCCCACAGCTCCACCCAAGGGTACCTGCTTCCATGCAGAACTCTCTGAGGGTGAATTATCACTCTTTTAGTCAGTATGCACTTTGAATTTGAAAGGGGCTTCAGTTTTCTTTAGGTCATATAGTGGAATGTCAGCATTTTTGAAAAGCCCTATCTTTTCTTTGGTGAATGTATTTTTATGGCAAAAATGTTCACAAACAGTGCTCATTTAATGTGGGGGGAGGCAAGGGAAGATGAGGAATTGCCAATAAAGAGCCAAAAAAGTGCCTCTCAGCTACAAGCCCATCCTAGCCTGCTGTTTCTTTCTCTCTCTCCTATTTTTTTTTAAGCTGAGCCATCCTGCCACCTGTTGACAGCTCAGTGGCAGCTCAGCTTGGGCCGGGAATCGAACTGCTGTTGCTCAGAGCTCAAACTCTTGAGTGAGCTCTTAACCAACTGAGCCACTCGGCCGGCCCCTCTCTCTCTCCTATTTTTAGTGTTCATCATTCTCCTATATTTTCCAATTAAAAAGCGTAGAAAGACCATCCATTCATTTCTTTGTAGAAAGACAGCAGGAATCAAACTTTGGTGCTACTTACTAAACACCACAGTTCTGAAGATTTTTTTCTCCAACTAATTCTATCAATACAATTGGGCCAGGAAAGAAGATGCCAGTGAGATGTGGTTACCGAGTCAGAACCTCAAGGAAATGAGGTGCCTTGAGAAAGGCAGGACTGAGGGAAGCTCCATGTCAAACTGAGACGGCTGCAAAAAGCCCAGGGAATGAATATACTCATAGAAGTCTCACAACTTCTGCAACAGAGTTCTTGAAAGTCATGAAGAACTATCTTCGTGCCCAGGAAGCTCACTTCCAACTGTTGCTAGGTTCTATGACAGACAGTATCATTGTTGAGGGCGATACCATTATCCTTACTTCATAAATGAGGAAATTGACACTCAAAGGTCAAGTAACTTTCCAAGGTCACATAGCAAATAGCGGAATAGAACCGGGATCTGTGTGTTCACAAAGCCCACACTCTCTGGGGGAAACTATGCAAATTCATCCCCATCACCAGTTGCTATGAATCTGTGACTTTGGCTGAGAGGGTTGAAAGAACACGTTAAGTATTGGTAAGCATGGTTTAGGGGTTATTGCTATAAGGTAAGAGATATTTTCCTGAGGCTATCTTTTAAAATAGAATAAAAATACATCTCTTGGGAAAGATGTAAATATTGATAGAAGTCATGAGGGTACTCCAAGAAGGTGAACTGGTAACTATGTTCACCCTCCCAGAAATCACATGTATTATGCTCCTTCTTCATGCTGTCTCCCCTCTTCAAGACTGAGATGAGAGGTGGAAAGATGGCCAGGAGGGACGTGACCACAGCACCATGCCACACCCCCTACTCTATCTATTTAGCTCTGCTTACCTGAGGATTGTCATCTCTTCACGGTAACCCTCTTAGGATAGAACCTGCATTGATACTTCACATCTCTGGACAGTTACTGCCTTTCTTTATATTTTTCCACACATCACATTTTTTCCTGGAACACGGTTTTGAGTTCAATATCCATCATTTGCACATGAGAAAAACTGGAGCTCAGAGACCTTTGGTCTTAGTTTATTGCCCTCCATGGTAGGCATATGACCTCGTGTTTAAAAGACAATTTTTTTCCTTCCTGTAGCTGATCAAAAATACAGATGAAATCTTTGGATTTGTGACTATTATTATTATTATTATTATTATTATTATTATTATTAATTCAAGAAACTCAGGGCTGTGGCTGTTTCATCCTCAGTTCTAGAGGGGTCAGGCTGCCACCATGGTGGGCCCAAAAGCAAGACCACCCCAATGGGCCTGGAGAACAGAGCATGGACTATTGGAGAAACATCTCCATCCCAAGACCCCATACCCATTCCACTCCACTGGACATTTCCCCTCTCCCATCACAAGAGAAGACTGGATGTTTGTTCTCTGAAGGGACCTGAGGACAAGAGCACATGAGACCATGCCCTTCAAAGAACAAGAAGATTAGGTAATCATACTTTTGTGCATATCTGCTGAGTGGGCCCCTGCTCCACTACCCATCCCTCCCTTATCAATTGCAGTCTCCCATCTGGTTCCCAGGAGTGGCCAGACTCTTACCCTCCTGGCAGGAGATTGGGAAATCTTTCAGCCCAAGAGAAAAAAATAAAGACACTGACATTGGAAGTTCCTTAAGAGTAAACCTAGCCAGACCACTATACAGTGAAACTCAAAGTCAACTAGCTCACTCATTACAGCCAGAGCTTTCAAACAGCTTCATAGACACAACTCTAAATTATTAGCAGACATTAAGGATTAACAGGCATCTGACAACCCGCTAAATAGGAAAGTCATTTGGAATACAACAGAAACCAACAATTAAGAGGAATCCTACCAATTTATCTGAGGATAAAATAGTAAAGAAAACTGACAAAACCCTTACCCTTGTGGAGTGTATATGTTAAAAGGCCATTAAAATAATCCTGGATGGATTATTGGCAGGCTGGGCAGGGTGGAGGCAGAGAATTTGAGGAAAGGAGGTCAGATTCTGGCCATAATGTTAGGGTGGGGCTAATAGGATTTGCTAATAAGTTAGGTGTAGAATATGAAAGAGAAATGAATGATGAGTTGTGGATGACTCCCACAGAAGAAAGAAGACAAGAATATGTAAGGAGCCAGAGATCTGCAGTAAGGGTTAAGCCTGAGAGCTGGAAGTCTGCAGTAAGGGTTAAGCCTGAAAGCTGGCAGGCTGACAGGCTCTCAGGCCGGGGTGAGCAGTGTGGGAAGGTTGGCCGCTGAGGAGAAAACAGCCAACGGCCTTGAAAGCTACAGAGTGGAAGGCCATCCTGTTAACAGTTTCTGTTTGCTATACTTTGTTTTGTCTCGCTTCGGAAAGATTGTGTCCAAGGAATTTGTTCCCTGAGAGGAGGGGCCAACTACCTCAAGGTCCCAAAAACCCCCTACCTTAGAAAAGTTACTTTTGCCATAAAAACTGTATACAAATAACAAACGAGGCCACTCTCTGCCATCAACATTGGGTGGACCTCCTGCCCCCATCTTTCGTCTCTAGTCTCTTTCTTTTCCAGTCTCCCACCCAGTCCTCTCAGGTACCCTTTCGGTGGGTTCCTTGCTGACGAGTCAGGAACGCTCGGTCGGTGCGTGGGTTGCATCAAAGTGGCACCTCGAACAGGGACCTGAGCACGGATTGAAGGCAGTCGTAAGTGAGGAGAGCCCCTACAGGAAGGTGCGTGCCGCTTCGGAGAAGGTAGGGGCAAATCAGGGTGCGGTATAGGGAGGAGCATAACTGATCAATCTGGTATCCCTATATCTAATTTCAGGCAGGAGTAAAACATTGGGCAAGTCAGGACCAGCACTCCATTGTACATAAAGGGCCATCAGCCTACTTGTAAATAGGGTCAGCAGCCCATATAGACATAAAAAATATGGGACAGTCAGGGTCAAGGGACCATCAGCTTTATTTGCAGTTGCTTAGATCTATGCTGCAGGCTCGTGGCAGCCCCGTTAAAACGCATCAGTTAGAAGATTTTCTTGCTTATATACAGGACACCTGTCCTTGGTTTCCAAAGGAGGGAACTCTTGATTCTAAAATCTGGGAAAAGGTTGGCATACAGCTCCAAGAGTGACAGGCACTTGGTGGGCCCGGGAAGTTCTCTGGCGACATACTTTCACTTTGGGAGTTGGTACGCAACAGTCTTGATCCCAGTCCGGAGGCTTCCTGTCCCCCAGAAACACAGTCTCAGCCTATAGTAGTAGAAAGACTTAGTAACACTGTCCGGGAGTTTGAGGAGGCCAGATCTGGAGAGAAACAGACACCAGCCAGAGAAGAACAGAGACAGACATAATACCAAGTCAGGAACGCTTGGTTGGTGGGCAGTTCGCATCAAAGTGGCACCCAAACAGGGACCTGAGATTAAGAGTCTCATGCTCTACCGACTGAGCTAGCCGAGCCTTGGAAGTTTTGGGTTTTTTCCTCCCCTGTTGCAAATTCAGTCCATTCCAGGGGCAGTTACAATTTTCAAAGACAGCTCCAGCAATGGTAGAGCAGCCGTCCACACCCCCCACTCAGACCTTAACCGAGGTCACAGGGTATAGCTCAGCTCAACGGGTGGAGCTATTCACCGTTACCTGGGCTTTACATATGTTTTCACACCAATCCAAGAAGGCAAGGAAAAAAATCAGCCCAGACCTGGGATCAGGTTAAGCCTAATAAACTCCTGATTACAATGCTGATTATTCTGTTATGGCAGTAAGTATAACACGGGGGGACACACATTGGACATACTATCCCAATCCACCAACAGTCATTCCCACAACCTGGAATGAGACTACCCTTAAGGTGTGGGTCAACACTTCATACCCTTTAGAGGGAGAAGTAAAAAGCATACAGCCTCAACGGGCTGCTTTTAATTATACTGGTTTAACCCATAACCCTCCACTTTGTGCCTCCCACACACTAGTACCAGTGTGCCTTCTGCTAGGCACGGTTATATACACTGATAAGACTAAAGACTCCCAGCTATACAAACCCCCTACTGGGACCCTGATGTTTCATAAATACCATACAGTAGTGTCCTTTATGGGCCTGAGTGAGGGATTCAGCTGGGGAAATGTCTCACCCCCGCCACTTTCATCCTACAACAACATTGTCCCAGATACACACAAAAGTATACAATGGAGGGATTGTCAATAGCCCACCATTACCAGACATCAATTACACAAATTCCCGGGATATTTTGCTGCTCCTGTTCTTATTATAAGCTCCAATGTCATACAAAGGGAAATTTGGAGATTGTGGGCAGCCTCAGATTATAGAAATCTTTATAATTTTGATTTTGCTTATCCATAACAAAATACAAAATCATATGCCATCACTGCCTGTATACAGGCCCCAGAAGTATTATTAGTTGGAAACTTCCAAATCAATATAGCTAAATCTATCTATAATATTTCTTGTCAAAATTGCCATATCACCAATTGTATTGGTCCACAAGACAAAGGGCAAGGGATTCTAATCCTATGCCAACCACCTTATATTGTAATTCCCACCATTATTGAGGTATACTGGTATGATGATCCAGGGATACAAGCCCTCAAGGAAATAAACAAAGGTTTAAGCCGAAAACGACGGGTAGTTGGACTCATCATAACAGGCCTTGCTGCAGTTATTTCTATCATAGCCATGGCAATCACAGCTGCTGTATCTCTAACCAATTCTATCAAAACAGCAGATTATGTTGAACAGCTTGCTCAAAATGCTTCTTCAGCGTTTCACATTCAAGAAGGTATAGATACAAAAATTGAGCTCCACTTTAGTGCGTTAGAGGACGCTGTTCTTCAGATAGGTAATGAGGTTGAGGCCATACGCAGCTATCTTTCCCGCTGATGTCATGCTAAGTATCGAAGGATTTGTGTCACTAGTTAACAATATAATTCATTAACAAGTATAACAATACTCAGTGGAATTGGAAGGCCATTTCCAATCACCTCCAGGGCATTTGGCATAGTACAAATCTTAGCATTGACCTCGACCTGCTTCACAAAAAGATTATTACTATGCAGGATAACAAACTGGATATAACTAACCCAAAAGATCTAGCTAAAGATATAATTAATACATTTAACAAGTTCAAATCAATTTCTATTGTCCAGATTATCACCTGGACCTTAATAGGGATTGTGGTTCTCTTGCTTCTAATGTTGTGCTTTGTTTCAGTTCGCCAAGCAGTTTTGAAATCTCGCCTTCAAGCTCAGCCTAGAGGCTCGTCGCACACAACTCATGATAGAGATTAAATATCCCCGTCCACAGCATTGTTAGTTCTCTGTATGGCTCCGCTGCTCACCCTCTAACAAAGTCCTTTTGTATCCGATGCTCATGCTCCATTTCCACCCCCAGGTTTGGCTCTGTGAGGCTTGGCCCCACAGAACGGCTGGTTAGCCAAAGACGGGTAAGATCCCTGGAAGAGGGACAACCTAAGACAGGCACCAGTCATAGAGGGCCAGCTATAAGATGGCTGGTTAGTCAATGACGGATAAGATACCCCAGGAAGGAAACAACCTAAGACAGGCACCAGTTGTAAGATGGCTGGTTAGCCCATGATGGATAAGATTCCATTCCTCGAGGAGGATGACCCAAGGCAGACACAGCTGCCGCAAAGCCAACCACAGCCTCAATAAATCAGAGGTTTGCCTTTAAGTAATAAATAAAAAAGGGGCGGATGTAGGGAGCCAGAGGTCTGCAGTAAGGGTTAAGCCTGAGAGCTGGAAGTCTGCAGTAAGGGTTAAGCCTAAAAGCTGGCAGGCTAACAGGCTTTCAGGCCCGGTGAGCAGTGTGGGAAGGTTGGCCACTGAGGAGAAAACAGCCAACGGCCTTGAAAGCTACAGAGTGGAAGGCCATCCTGTTAACAGTTTCTGTTTGCTATACTTTGTTTTGTCTCACTTCGGAAAGATTGCTTCCAAGGAATTTGTTCCCTGAGAGGAGGGGGCTACTCCCTCAAGGTCCCAAAAACCCCCTACCCTAGAAAAGTTACATCTGCTATAAAAGCTGTAAAGCTACTTTTGCTATAAAAGCTGTATACAAATAACAAATGAGGCCACTCTCTGCCATCAACATTGGGTGGACCTCCTGCCCCCATCTTTCGTCTCTAGTCTCTTTCTTTTCCAGTCTCCCATCCAGTCTTCTCAGGCACCCTTTTGGTGGGTTCCTGGCTGATGAGTCAGGAATGCTTGGTTGGTGCACGGGTCACATCAGGGATATGGTTTGGTACCTATGGAATTTGATATGCCTACTACACATTCAGGCAGAAATGTCATGAGGCAAATGGATGGATGAGTCTGGAGTATAAGAGAGAAGTCTAGACTAGAGATAAAACTTGGAGAATTCTCATTCTTCCTTCTCTGCATTTCCATGCCTTGCTGTCTGGATCAGCTAAGGACATCGATCTACCCTTGTAAGGTGGAGGTAAGCCATGGTGAACTTAGAAGGACAAAATACAGAGCAGCCCAGTTCTTATCACCATTTCCCGTTGGATACCCAGTACCTGGTCCACATTGTAGCCCTAGCAGGTGTCATGTAGGAAGCACTGGGCTTCTGTAAATTCACAGGGAGACTGACACCCTTTCTTCTCCTTGGAGCCTTCAACTAACAGTGACAATATTACCCTTTCCTTACACAAATAATTTTGTTTGATACTTAGTTTTCAAAACTAAATCAACATGCAATTGGGGATACATACACAGGAATTAAAACATCAGAAAAGCAAGAGAATGATTAACCTAAAAGTCAAAGATATGGATAACTCTGGGAAGGAGAGAAAAGCAGGCCATTACCTATTTCTTAATCTGGGTGAAAAGCACATTGGTACTCAATATTGTTATTTTAATTGTAAATAAACATGACACTTCTGTAGGTGTAATATATATGTCAATTAAACAGTTAAAGAGAAAAATAAGCAGAGGTAGGGTGTGGAGGTGTGATGGAGAAGGGGCTATTCGAGATACAGTGGTCAAGGAAGGCTTCTCTGAGGGAGTGACAATTGAGCAGAGACTGGACTAGAATAAAGGCTCAAGGAGTGCAAAGCAACTTGGGTAGGAGTGGCATTCCAGGCAGAGGGAAGAGCAGCTACAAACGTCCTGAGGTGGAAATGAGGTTGATATTTTCAGAGAACAGCAAAAAGACCATTGAGGGAGGGGGGAGTGTAGGTCAGAGATGGGCCTGGAGCCAGGTGGTATAGGACCAGTGGGCAGAGTTTGTTAGCTATTATCATCAGTACTGTTTTTAATATTGATATTATTCTCGATGAATGGAAAGCCATTGTAACATCTTGAGCAGTGGAGGGATGGGGTCTCATTTATGTTTTATACGTCTTATTTACGTCTGGTTACTGTGTGGAGTATAAATAGATGGCAGGGGTGCAAAAGTAGGAGAGAGAGGCCACCTTAGGAAAGCTATTGCAATCATCCTAGGGTACATTTAGGCTATTTCGGATGTTTAGCTATCATGAATGCAACCCATATTTGCAAGGTCCCAATGAGGAAACATAAAAACCAGTCATTAATGAACTCCACCAATAGTCTACCCCAAATCCATTTTCTCCTTGATCTAATAGATCTGTTTTTATTCAACAGTTCTCCCTTTTGTGATTAGGTGGAAGTAAAGCCCACCCTCAGCTTCATAGTAGACCCTGATTAGCCTAAGCATACCAAAGGGTAAGGCTGTACCTTGGGGTATGGTTTCTGGTCAACAAAATGTGGGGGCAAATCAGCTGGGACTTCTGGGAAAGTTTTCTTCCTCTTAGAAAAAAGAATGTCTTCTTTTTTTTCATCCAGAGCATGACAACATCCAGAAAAGGGAGGCCCATTTTTTTCTGAGCCTTCAGCTTCAAGCCAGGGCTCAGATAGCACATAAAGGAAGGCAGAGCTGGGTGAATGGTGGGGGAGCCAAGACAAGGCCTTGAAGGGCCACATGAGGAGCTTCTCCACCTATGGACTTCTCTGAGCGAAATAATAAAAGTCCTTAATGTCAAGCCAGTTGGGAACAAGCTTTCTGTTATTTGCAGCCAGAAGTACCCTAACTAATAGAGCGGCCTCACTCTGGAAGCTCAACAACCCCCTTCAGCTGGTCCTCAAACCTGAACTTCAAAATCTTCTCCTGGGGGACTCCAGTGTGCTTGGGGACATCAGCACACTTTTTACCTTTTCGTCTTCCTGATGAGTGTCTGTTTACTCACAAGTCTTTTAAGTGAGGGTGTCCAGCATGACTACTGCTGCTGGTGTCCCCTAGGACAAACTGACTCCTGCCAAAGGTACCATGTTTTGGTGCTCTTAGTGGGTCCATTGCTGTGAGTGACACCAGGGCCACACATTCCATGCAGAGAGGGAGAGCATATCTTCCTCCATATTTCCTGTCATCAGCCTCTGGCCCAGCCACCTAAGCACCCCAAACCTCCAAGAGTTACTACTACCTGGCCTCAGCACATCAGCTTGGGTGAAACATATGTGGAAGGGTCTGGATATCATCCAGATATCCAGCAGAATGCCAGACTCCGAACCACAATTTAGGATGATTTGAAATAGTGTTTTACATAAGCTCAAATTTTGTCTGCATCTCTGACTACCAGTTTTTCTGAAGACAAATTATAGAAATTGAGGTAATAATACTCTTGGTAAATATTGACAAAATTTGAAATATTTCCCAGTATTTAAATGAACAAATATTTCCATCTTCTCTTAGGGTGGATCCGCTGAGAATCCAAGACAGGATTAAATGTGCAAGAATGTTATTAGGGGAAGTGTGAGAAACTAGGGAATCAGCCAGGGAAAGCTGGGAGGGCTGTCAGACCATGATGCAAATCTGATCCTGAGTGAAAGAGAGAGGAAGGAAAGGCAGGATGAAAGCATCCTAGACTGCTCTGGGGTCTAAGGAAGGTTTGAAAAAGGCATCATGGAGTCTTCCAGTCAAAGTCAGCTCTCACTCTCAGAAGAAACCATAGGGGTAAATCTTCATGGCCTTGGGTTTGACAATGAATTCTTAGATATAACATGCAAAAAAAGAAAAAATAGATTAATTGGACTTCATCAACATTAAAATTTTTTGTGCATGAAAGGGAAAAGACAGCCTACATAATGGGAGAAAATATTTACGAGTTCTGTATCTGCTGAAGGACTTGTATCCAGAATATGTAAAAACTCTTACAGATCAGCAATAAAAAGACAGCCTGATTAAAACATGGGCAAAGGATTCAAATAGACATTTCTTCAAAAAAGATATACACATGGCCCACAAGCACATGAAAAGATGCTCAACATCATTAGTCATTGGGGAAGTGCAAATCAAAACTACACTGAGCTACCATTTCACATTCACTAGGATGGCTGCAATTTTAAAAAAATGGAAAATAGCAAGTGTTGGTGGGGATGTGGAGAAACTGGAATGCTGGTGCATCGCTAGTGGGAATGTAAGTGGTTCAGCTGCTCTGGGAAAGTTTGCTGGTCTCTCAAAAAGCTAAATCTATAATTACCATATGACTCAGCAATTCTCTTCCTAGGTATATACCCCAAAGGATTGAAAACAGGACTCAAACAAATACATGAACACACACGTTCATAGCAGCCGAAAAGGAGAAACAGTTCGGATGCCCAACAACAGATAATGGATAAACAAACTGTGGTATATACATATAACAGAATGAAATACTGACATGCGCTGCAATGTGGATGAACCATGAAAACACTATGGCAAGTGAAAGAAGCCAGAGAAAAAAGGTTATATATTGGATGATTCTATTGATATGAAATATCCTGAATAAGTAAATCCATAGAGACAGAAAGCAGATTGGTAGTTTCTAGGGGCTGGGGGAAGAAGCGGAGCGCAACTGCTTCATGGATATGGGGTTTCTTTTTGGTTTGATGAAAATATTTTGGAACTAGATAGAGGTAATTGTACAACACTGAGAATGTACCAATTGCCATGGACTTGTTAAAGTCATTAATTTTATGTGAGTGTGGCCCTAATTTAAAAAGAAGAATGCTATAAACCAATGTTACCCCAATTTAAAAAAATATTACAAACAAGAAAAGAAAGAGGAGGAGGAGGAGGAGGAGGAGGAGGAGGAGGAGGAGAAGGAAGGGTTGGTTAAGAGGGGGAAAAATTCAGCCATCGGAGGATTCCCATGGCCCCAGGAATGAATCTACTTCAGCGTCCCTGCTGTGCTTTGTCATTGGCTGGGAGCAGTGACCACGGTGGAGGGGAGCAGCTGAGGCCCTTGGCCAGTTATACTTCCTGTAATTGGAGCTGTGCTAGGTCCGTGTTGTGACTGCCAACTCTCGGTTCCTGGGTTGCCCTTCCCAGGTTTCCTGGGTTGCTAAGTGATTACGTTTGTGGGCTCCGCCGCCAACGTTGCTGGGTTTGAACTACAGCTCTTCCATTGTCTATGGGACATTGAAGAAGTTACTCCATCTCTCCATGCCTCATTTTCCTCATCTGGAAAGTAAGACGAAAATTGTTAATACTTGTGAGGTACTTAGAGCAGCGCCTGTCACTTGGTAAATGGTTCAACAAATAGGATTGCAGTAGTGCTTAGAAGGCCATCCTCCATCTAGAAGTTAGATAACTTTTATTCTAATCTATTATGCTTTCATCAATGCAACTCTTTAATCCATCTGATATTTATTTTTATGTTTGATGTGAAGGTCCAAATAATTTTTTTTCCTATTCCTTGATACCAATTATTACATAAGTCATCTCTTGCTTGTTGACTTTTTATATTTAATTTATCCACATATTGAGTTTATGTGTATACTAGGATCTATATATGAGACACTTATTTTGTTCCATTAATCTTTCTGTATATTTTTGTTCTAGGAAACACTTCTATTATAGTAATTTTATAATGTATAACTTGCCATAGAGACAGCCCTCATTAGCCTCCTTTTTCAGAAACTTCTTAGTTTTTTCACATTTATTATTTTATCTAAACTTTGAATTTTGTTGTTGTTGTTCCAAAGGAAAGATAATATCAGTGTGATTTTGACTGGAATAACATTCCACCCATGCATTAGTAATTTGAAAATAATTGCTTGTTTACAAAATGCATTTTTCCCATTCAGTGACATGGTATGTCTCATGTCTTAGTCTGCTTGATCTGCTAAAGCAGAAATACTATAAACTGGGTGGCTTATAAACAATAGAAATGTATTTCTCACAGTTCTGGAGGCTGGAAAATCCAAGATCAGGGTGCCAGTAGATTTAGTGTCTGGTGAGAGCCAGTTTTATGGTGGATAGACAACCATCTTCTCTTTGTGTCCCCACATGGTGGAAATGGGGCGGGAGCTTCTGGGATCTCATATAAAGGAACTAATCCCATTCATGAGGGCTATAGCCCCATGACCTAATCACCTCCCAAAATCTCCACCTCCAAATACCCTCACATTGGGGAAATAGGTTCCAACATATAATTGAGGGGGAACACAAATATCTCAACATTTGTTCATGCTGTCTCTTATATCTCTCAATAAAGATTTGTAGCTTATTATTTTTCCATATGAATCCTACACATTTCTTAAGATTATACCTAAATTGTGTGTGTGTGTGTGTGTGTGTGTGTGTGTTGGGGAAAAGGTTATTCCTTTTATTTTATTTTATTTTATTTTATTTGGGAATTGGGGGACAGGAACAGCATTGGGGAATCAGGGAAGGGAAACAGACAAGTTGGTGTCCTTTGGTTCTTCAGTCTAGTTGTGGAGGACGTTGCTTCACTGGCCCATGTTGGTATTATCATTGCGCTCTTCACGGGTGAGGCAGTTGCTTGCTGGCCATTGGACAGCAGTTCACAGTGGCTCATGGCAGCTCACGGCAGCTGCCGGCCACTCATGCTTGGCTGCCAGCCACTCACGGTAACTCACAGCAGCCCACTGCAACAGGGTCTGCATCCTACGCCATGGGCAGCAACTCATGGCAGCCCAGCTCCAGGTCGAGCTGTTGTTCACCATCTTAGCTGTAGGGGGCGCAGTGTCACTGGCCCTCATGTGGGATCTGAACTGGGGCCCTGCTGCTTGGAGCTGGCGTCCCAAGCCAACCCTTAACCAACACGCTACTCGGCTGGCCCGAAAAGGTTATTTCTAACATAAAGGGATTTTTTTCCTCATTATATGCCCTAATTGATTATTTTTTATATAAAAACACTATTTGTTTTTTTTATATTTATATGACATCACCTAGCTGAATTATTTTATTAATTTTGATAGTTTTTCCATTCTTGCATTTTCCAAGTGAAAACTGCATTATCTACATAATTTTTTTCTCCTTTCCAATATTTATATTTTTGTTTCCATGGCTGCCATGAACAGACAAACAAGCATAATTTCACAATTCCAAGTGCACCATTCACAGCAGACTTACATGAATCATATTCCTTGGAGTTGTGCAATGTAGTGCGTTGGCAGTTTCCAATTTTCCAATCGTGTTGGCTAGAAATTTCAGAGCCGTGTTCAATAACAATATGCCCTTGCTTTTTATTCCTGATTTTGATTGGAATTCCTCTAGTGTTTCACCATTGGGGATATTTTGACAGGGGTTTGAGAGAGTATGTAATGATTGTTTAACTTTGATCTAGGCCTTTTCCATATGTCATGGCCTATAATATAATGTCTTTTACAGCTCAGCCCAGTCATTCATATCATTAGCTCTCCCTTCAACTTTGGGTCATGTCCTAGTTTTCTAAGTCTACCACTAGTGTCTTGATCCAAGAACACAAATAAAAGTGTTTCATAGATCATGGTCAAGAACAGAGCCTTATGATTGGTCACTGGAAGCCTCCTTCCAAGTGGACTATGATGTTGTTACCTACCTAGCATTCCTTCCATCCTTCTTTTGCTAACAGTATCACATTTCTTATCCTTCCCCATTTCGTGTGGTCCTCTGTGTTAAACACAAACTTCCCCTGCCCCTTCCAATCTGAGCATGGTGAAATTTTCCTGGGAAATTTTAATCTTGAGCAGTGATACAGAATGGAAAATAGTTAAAGCAGAGTCACTTCCTTGACAGACTGCTAAAGACACTGCCTTTAGCTCCTGCTACAAGATCCCTGGCAATCTCCTGGTTTCCTTCTTACTTGAGGTCTGATTTTCCAATTCTTGTTTTAATTCTGTGAGTGACCCAGTAGCTGTCCAATAAATTCTGCTTTTGCTAAGTTAGCCATAGTAAGTTTCTCTACTTCTCAAGCAAAGAACTCTGACTAATACAGCATTCATCCATGAATAATTATGAATGAACGGATCTATTAATTAATGCTCTTTGGAAACAGTTGGTCATGCAGCTGTGGATTTACCTGGCAGTACAGTTGTTATCCAGTCATCTTGTCTTTAAGAACATCACGAGTGCCTTTGCTGAAACCTGCATAGCTTGCATCAGAGGCATCCCTTTATTGATCAGCTTAACAGCTCTATTTAAGAGGAAATGATATTAGCCCCACAGAGTGTGATGGTGGCCAGTAGGTAAAAATGCAGTGCTCCTCACCTGCTAATAACATCCACCATCTTGTAAGGGGAATGATAGATATAACACACATCAGAATGCTACAAGAAAATGTGAGTGATTAAGAACATATCCTTTATTCTCTTTTTAAGATATGTTATTATTCCTTCCTGAGGTCCTTGATGTTGTATGTTCATTGTGGAATAAAGCAGTGGAGCCCCATCAACATCACCAGCTCTCTGGGGGACACCTGACACCAGTCCATCCAGTAGGTTTGGGACTTTAACCACACCTGCTGCTCATCTAGTATCTTGGCAGGTACACAAGACCCTCTAGTGCACCCTGGTCTTTAAATACACTTTGAAATGCACTCACCTTCTGGGGTAACTGGGGTATCCCTCTTAGCTGATAAAACAAGCAGACAAAACTTGATTCTTTTTTCTTTATCCCTATCATCTACTGCTACCAGCTAAGATGCAGTAGATTTAATACCCTGAAAGGCTGACCCTTGTATGTCAGTAACCCAGGACAAGTAGCTCCTATACCACTGTGTCCCTACTCAGTCTTAGTCCAGCTAAGTGTGAAATCTATGCACATTTGGATTCTATCTAGATTTTTTTCTCGAAATACTGCAATTGGAGAAGCATAAGGACAAAGAGACTCAAGGATGATTCCATCAATAAATACAACATTCCACGTGTGTAAAGAAAACACAGAGCACAATAAAAGTGCTGTCATAACCATTGGTTTCTCCTTCAAACTGCTTCTCAGGCTGTGAGGATTCTGTCAGTAAAAGCTATTAGGGCTCAGTCAGTGGAGTTCTCTAGAATAAAGCACTGGAAGAAAGAAGTAAGCTGGAGTTTGTTTGCTTTTCCCTGCTCTAGAACCATCGATTGAGGATTCTGGTGAATGAGCTAATTCTAGCCAGACTTCTACCAGCAATAAAGGGACAGAACCTGGAAGAAGCGAGGGTCAGTCCTTATGAGGGCTACTGCCTCTATTATTTTCACTACATCAGGACACACTTCACCCCTCACTCATACAGCCCTGTCAAGGAATTCTACTAGTTACAGCACACACTCCACACACGGCAGAAACAGGGGAGATGCCCATGCTCCAGAGGACTGGCCTTTCCAGGTCCTGACTTTACAAGTAGAACAAGTGGTGACCATAGAAATACTTGATTCTACTTTAGTGGTATCTTCTCATTTCTTATGAACACAAACATGCCCATCCTTCTACATGGATCTCCACATTGATCTAGCGCCATTACTGCTCCTGGGGAAGAGAATCAGATTGCCCATCTAAGTGGAGTTGATTTCTCCAAGGACAAGAGGGCTAAGAGTAAAGCCAGAGGGTCATTTCCCAGCTTTCATTATGCAAATTTTTGGTTTTGAAGGACTGGACGTGCTTCCTTGGGGTTCCAACCCGTCTTCCGGTACAGAGAAAATTCTGGGCGAGAGTGCTTTGCTGGACCCTGCAGCGTTGGCTGACAGACACACAGTGTGGAGGATGGGGCTTGGCCACTTCCAATCTCTAAAGGCCAGCAGATGTTGTCTCAGTGTGGTGGCATCTGCCACCAAAGCCAGATACAGGGATCCCGTTGCTAATTCAGCTGCCTTATAGTTTTTACAAGTTTGTAGAACTATGTCTCCTTCTTGTCCTCCTTCAGAATTGGCTTGACTGATTGCAAGAATTCAAGAGGTCTCCCTATTCTCCATGTGACCCAAGCCCCACAACAACCTTTCTCTATATTTTTCTGAAGGGTTTAGATGCATTTTCTTTTTCTTTTTTCTTATTTTTATTTTTATTCGAGAACAATGTGTTTTTTCCAGGACCCATCAGCTCCAAGTCAAGTTGTTGTCCTTCAATCTTAGTTGTGGAGGGCACAGCTTAGCTCCAAGTCCAGTTGCCATTTTCAATCTAGTTGCAGGGGGCACAGCCCACCATCCCATGCTGGAGTCGAACCAGCAACCTTGTTGTTAGGAACACATGCTCTCAACAGCTGAGCCATCCTGCCATCTGTTGGCAGCTCAGCGGCAGCTCAACTCAAGGTGCCGTGTTCAATCTTAGTTGTGGGTGGGCGCATCCCACCATCCCATGCTGCAGTCGAACCGGCAACCTTGTTGTTAAGAACACGCACTCTAGGGCCAGCTGAGTGGGTCAGTTGGTTAAGAGCACGCTCAAGAGTGCAAGCTTTGAGCAACAGCGGTTCGATGCCTGGCCCGAGCTGAGCTGCTGCTGAGCTGCCAACACGTGGCAGGATGGCTCAGCCGAAAAAAAAAAAAAGAGAGCATGCACTCTAACCAACTGAGCTATCCGGCCACCCACCAGCAGCTCAGACACAGCTCAGCTCAAGTCGTTGTCTTCAATCTAGTTGCACAGGACGCAGCTCACTGGCCCATGTGGGAATTGAACCAGCAGCCCTGTTGCTCAGAGTACACACTCTAACCAACTGAGCCACCCAGCCGCCCCCTGAATGCATTTTCATAACTATAATATGAAAGTCTCTGCGTCTTTCCACGTTGCCATATACCTTGTTGGAGTTGTTGGTCACTGGTGATTTTGATCCTCAGATGACTTGGGACTTTGTAAAGTTCACTGATGCAGCAGTGTGTTTCAGCCACAGTTCAGGTCCTCCTCTCTGGGAGCTGGCCTTGCACCTCTGGAGAAAGAGCCTCATGCATTGACCCTTAATGACTTCCCCCAAGAGCTGGGGACCTCTGCTCAGTGGATGGCCCTTTGCCCCTGTCCCAAAGGCCTCTGCAATTGCTGTAGGAGCTGGGCTGTGTCTGCTAGCAATAGGACCAGCCTGAGCAGACCCTCTCTTCCTATTTGAAGAAAAATCCCACTTTCTTTAGACACTTGCTATGTGAAGGTTCTTATGAAGTTCCTTTCAAAACTAGCATCTTTGGGATATTTCCACAATTCACCGCTGGAAAAACTTGTACCACACTTGTTTGCATGTGCTGGACTTTGTGTCTGATGCAGCTGGGACTGAAAAATGGGTTCTGTCCATGGTTCTAAAAGTCTTTCCAACATTCTTTCCTACTTTGAGGTGGGGCTCCAGCCGCATCACCACAGCCTGGCTAGGAAGTGTCTTCACCCTCCTTAAGACGCCATCTATGTTACTCACTAGGTGAATGTGGGGCCAATCCAAGAGGGATTTCTGGGGTGCTCCAAAAAGGTAACTCAAATTTCCTTGGAAGAAGAGAGGCTCAGAGGAGATTGTAAAGTGTTATCAATGGCCCCTTCTTATTCCTGGACTGATACCTAGATGAGTCCCTACCTCACAAGGACACTTTCCCTGACCAGCTTTGATATCCATCACAACAGTGACTCTTTGGTCTTTTGAGTCATCTCGCCACCCTGCCATTCCTTGTTTTGCAAATCACCAAGGAAAAGAATGTATCTCAAGCATCTCTTCCTCAAAGTCAAGTTTGTTTCACCCCCTACACTCACAGTTTCTGCTGCCACTCCCAGTGGCTCTACCATGTAGCATTGCTTCCTGAAGGGAAAGCTTGCTTCAGATTTAGCAGAGGTAGAGGTTCCTCATGTTGAATACTCTGCCATGCACTGTCATTTGCTCTCACAATAGCCCCATCAGGCAATAATACTCCCACTCTCGTTTTATAGAAAAGGAAACTGATGCTCAGACAGATTAAATAACTTTCCCAAGGTCATCAGCTATTGATTAATGACAGTGGGATTCAAATCCTGGTAGCTACAAAGTCTGTACAGTTACCATGGCTGGGGGACATTCCTCTGTCTTCGGAAGCCAACGCCCCCACGTTGGCCAACCCCTCAGCCAATGCCAACTCCGCCATCTTTGTCAACATCCTTTGCCAACACTACCACCCAGCTACCTCTACACTCAGTGCTAACAACTGTTTCAAGAGCAAGATAGACTTTCCCTACACTACATTTTCCCGACACTCAGCACTTGACATTTTGGGCTAGATAAGTCTGTGTTGTGGGGGCCTGTCCTGTGTGTAGGATGTTTGGCAGCATTCTTGGCCTCTACCCACAACATTGGTAGCATCCCCACTCACATTGTGACATATATATATATATATATATATATATATATATATATATATATATATATATATCCAGACACTGCCAAATTGTTCCTGGAGGGCCTGGGGGTGGGAGACTGGCAAAATCATTCCTGATTGAGAACCACCGCCCTAGGGTACTCATCCTGTCAGTCTCTCCCTGCCTTTGAGCTAGAGTTCCTGAGAAATTAAGATCTCTGAAGCAAAGCCTGTCTCCACTATGGTACTTTAAAACACTACTCTTGGGACAAGCTCCTGACCAGTCTCCTTCTCTCCATCACTGTCCTATGTGCTCCATGATGTACAGCCCCTTCTTTGGGAACTCAGATGGCCCCAGTGGAATTAGCTTAATCATTGGTCAGGCTCCCTTCCAAGAGTGCATGCACCTGAATTTTCCACCCCCACCCCAGCCTTCCAGGATGAAAATTCCTCCATCCCCCACACGACAAGGTCTGCTGGTTTCACTGGGTTGCAGCCTCATCCTGCCTGGATGTCTAGAATGCTGGGTTACTTGGGGAACACAGGAGGCTATGGAGAGTAATTCAGAGTCTTTCCCTGTGTTTCTTTCTTTTCTCTGTTGGCATTCAATGAAGAGCATTTTTAGCACTAATGCCCCACAACTGTCCAAAGGGAAGCTGGCTCCCAGATCTCTAGGGTCTGCCTGGGCCCTTTCCTTGCCCCATTCTTGAGGGGTGAGAAGGTATAGAGTGAGGAACAACATATCCTTTTCTCTCTTCCTTAAATCAATTGAACCTTTATTTTCAATTCATTGTAATTGAATTCATTATGTGTAAAGTAAAGGGTGATTTACAAATATTAACTCATTAACTCTGGCAGCTATATCAGTCCCACCTCTCCCCTAGATGATGAGATGAGTGGTTGCCCCAAATGAGTCACTCAAGAGCTCCTTTCCTTGGATTTGGGATTAGAATCAAGAGATTTAGATTCTCTCTGGGTACCTGGACCTGTAACATATCAATGCGACTGCCATTGGAGGCCATGTTTTCCATTCTGTACACCAAAACAACAGAGGAAGCCAATGTGCTGAGAGCCCGAGAAGAATGAAGAAATACATAGAAAAGAGCAGGGGTGAGTGGCAGAGAGGGGCCTCAAATTCAAGTTCCAGCTCCTAGCACATTCCCAAGCCCAGGGTACATCCTTGTCTCTGTCCCTGGCCCACTTCTGGGTCTTTACAATAAATGCTCATGTTTTGCATAACACAGTTTAAGTTGGTTTATGTTTGAAAGACAATGGGATAATGTTTGTCACTGAAAGCCAATGAACACACATCCGAGAAGAGAGCCATTTCTTGGCACTCATGTGGAATAAATGTTTTACACTGCCACTATCAAGAGACCCTTATATTTACATGTAAAATAAAGTTTTAGACATAAATCAGGAAATGTTTCATGAGAGCTGAGGCCTGGTGCTCTCTTTTGCCCTTTTAGGTGGAAGCAGAAAAGAGTAAGCTAGAAGTGAAATTCTGGGGTTAAGTTGGCAACCAAAACAGACTCACCCTTAGCTCCAGGCCTGGAGCTAGAGTGGAGGTGAGGAAGCGTAGGATCAGGCAGGTCAGGAAAGGCAAGAATCAGAGGGAAGGTGGTGAGCTCCAAGGCCAAAGAGCTATCAGCACCCAGAGTGGGCAAGGGTCCGAAGTAGAGAGTCAACAAAGCAAGTGCCAGCCCCAGACAGCAGGAACTCGACTTCAGTGCATGCATTCAACACCCTCAAAGGTGCGAATTGTTTATCTATCTTTTTCCTACTTGTTTTCAAGTCAGAAAACCAGATCAGAGCATGAGTAAGCGTGAGTCAACCCATTTGCGCCAGTGACTAGAAGCAGGTGTGGGGAAAGGAGAATCCTGGGATTGGAGGGGAGTTCTGATTGGAGCTATGCCAAGGAGAGGCCTGAGCTTGTAGGTGGACTCTGAGAGCCTGGCTCCATGAAGCAAGCCCTTGACTCATTCCCCCTTCCCTGTTGTCCGGTCCAATCATACGCTTATTCTTTAACACTTGGTGTTTTATGCATTATTCATCCAACACTATAGACATTGGATGTCTACAATGTGCCAGGTATTTGTGGGCATCAAAATAAGATGGGAAGAACACCAATTATTTTTATATCAATCCATTTTTCATTAATTTGGGAGGTATTTTTACTTAAAGACTGGAAGAGAATGTCCATGTAGCAATAATAACAACAGCTGGCATTTATTTGGCCCTACTTATGTTCCTGGTCCTATGCTAAGTCCTTTCTGTGCCTTATCTCGTTTTGTAGATGCACAAGGGCCCTAGAGGGAGGGTAGTATTATTATCCCCATCTTATATCCAAGGACACTGAAGTGTAAGGTTAACTCACTTAAGGTCACACAGTTAGTAGTTGACAGAACCTGGATCTGGACGCCTGATGCCACAGCCTGCACTCCCCAATCCTACGTTATCCAAGGGTCATGATGAGGTGTGAGTGTCACCTGGATGAGAATGAACCGTCCATTGGAATGGGCTAGGTGGGGACAAGCCTTGTACTCCCCAGGAGGGCCCAACCTTCAAGCTTCAGGCAAAACCCCATGGAAATGCCAAGCAGGGCACCTCCGTGGACAATTGTTTGGGCTCTTTTTGGAGAAGATGAACTGTGCGGGCAATCCATCATGGACTGACTGTGGCGCCAGCCGCTGGCTCTCCGTGCCTATGCTTGTCTCCATGACCATCATTTCGTTTTTAGACTTTTCCTAATTAAGAAAGGTTCCCACCAGCAACAGCGAAAATCCTCAACACCTCTTTCATTATCTCAGCTTTTCTTCCCCGTAATTACTATTGAACTCCTGGCTGATTAAATTAGTTTTTTGAGGTCCTTTCTGAAATCTTGGGGAAATTATCTAAAAATCATGAAATCAATTCCCTTACGCTGTTTTAATCCTTTATGCCCAAGGCTCAAAGAAGGATGGGCAGACAAGTGCAGGCCCTCTGAGACGTGTGCAGCCCTACACTGCTTGCCAGCCTTCTAGGGCCTTTGTGGACCATCTGGGTCAATTTCCTTCCAAGTAAATGAAATGCAAATAAAAATTCCAGCAGTTTTTCAGCTGCCGGCTGCCCAGCTGATTAGCATGACAGAGGCTGGGAGATGAGGCCTGACCCGGTGCACTTCCCCTCATCTCATTAAGTTGTAACTTCGCCGCCGCTGCATTCATGGTGTTTATTGACGCTGAAAGGCGTCTTTATCCAAAACTAGCTAAATTCACATTCAGAGTTTTTACTTGGAAGTCTTGCCTGCTGCAGCATCCACATGAAAGTGAATCTATTGTGGCTGGCTCATGTGTCCTGCTGATTCTGAACCGAGCTGGAGGTTTCCCAAAAAGTTGATTTCACAAGTTCTGCTCCTTCCAACCTCCTCCCCCAGCCGCCAAATGCACAGGGCCGCTGGGGGCAGGGAGAGGCAGGTGAGCGTGGGAGGAGTTCCGAACGCCAAGTTCTGCGGGTGCTGGAAAGCGAGGGTCTGGTACAGGCTTCTGGTCCGGATGAGCCCCACATCTGCGGGTACTGAAACCCGCCACAGCTCACAGGCGGGCGCAAAGCTTTCCTACGTGGGCACGGTTTTCCGGATCACATCTCCTGGATCTCCCCTTTCACAAAGCATCGAAAGTGCAGTGCCCCTCTATCTGTATCCCTTAATCACCTATGACAACATATCATGACAGCGGCCTAGATTTGTTGTGCAGTCCTCACCGGTTTATGACGTGGACCTTTGCACACCGCGGCGTGATTCGCTCACTGTTGAGGCTGGGATATCTCAGGACCTGGTGACCCTCCGTCCGTTTTTATCTGACGCAACGCCCGCCAAAGGTCCACCCTGATTCCCCGCACAGGAGGGATGTTGATCCTGGGAAATGAGAATGAGGGGAGAGGAGAGGAAACTCAAGAAGGGGGGGGGGAAGAATCATTATTATTTGTGATTCTCTGGCTAGCCCTCCAAATAAAAAAGTCTAATCAAAATCCTATTTCTCTGACTCTGAGGTGGGTATAGCCAGGGAGAGAGCTCTGAAATCAAGTTTAATGAATAATCTGGATGATGAGTGATATTTTTTATATGAAAGTAAAGCCTGAATATTTTTATATATTCTGGTTAGCATTTAGTCTACGGGATGTGCATGGGTTTTTATGTGGTAAATGGACTGGTGTCCTTGGATGCACAAAAGAGACCACCAGCCATCCAAGAAAACATTAATTTAAACAGATAAACAACATTGGACCTGCTGCAATGCTTCACCAGTTTGCAAAACTACCTTAATCTTTCCATCACAGGATCTGTGCTAAGTGTTATAATATTTAACAATTTCTATTAAAATCTTTTCCTACATTCCGTTTTCTCCTAGGTCTGGGGTAATAACTCAGCAGGGTGGTCATTTTGTAGGTTGGCTCGGATTTCCCTGGCTGTTGGGTGAAAACATTTGTTTCCTCTTCTCAACCGAAGGAGAAGGAGCGGGTGAGTGGAATCAGGACTGAGGGAGAGTGACCGCCCCTTTGGGACTGTGCAGATGGCTGTCAAATTCACTCATCTGCAGATGCCCAGCAAATCCCATAAGGCTTGTAATTGTACAGAAACAAAGGAAAGTGTTAGGTGGTGACTTTGGCAAGAGAAAAGGGCTGGCCAGGCCACGCCACCTTCCTGTGGGCTGCAATGTCATGCCACGTAAGTGTGAGACTCAAGATAGCCTCTGCTGGATGATTTCAGAAATTATGATGAGGCAAGACAACCCATGTGAGCTTGCCTGCCTGTCCATCTAACTCAGTGGAAACTGCCTTCCAGAAACTAGCCAGAACCCATACCATTACAGGTGCCATTTTATAAAGGTGCCACCTGACAACACATCATCTTCATTCCTCACAGTGACCCTGCAAGTTATGGGTCAGCAGGCCCATTCACAGATCAGAGAACTGAGGCTCAGAGAGCCACGGTGTTGCCTGCAGCCACGGAGCTGAGGGTGGCTGCAGCTTCCCGCTGCCCCAAGTCCACATTCTTTCCTATCTCCTCCACACCATACATGCCACACATTTTCCATTTCTGATTCAAATGTGGGGTAGTAATGTCCCTCAGAGAAATATAACCATGAGCCATGGGCACACACAGGACATTTAGCAACCCCGTGGGGACATCTCTTTGATGCCACCTGTCACAGGCTGTTCATGATGCCTGACATAAACAGAAGGTATGTTCATTAGAAGAAAGAATAGAGGCCCCTCATGCCTTTCTCCATTTCCACTGGGTGTTGCTATATCCCCAGTGGGAACGGGGGGCCTGGCCTGAGGCTTCAGGGCTGCAGTCCAGGCCTTGGCTGGTCCCAACAAACCCACAAGCCAGGTTATGCCCACGAGCCAGCTGGCCAGGCCATGGCTCTGTTACCCTTACTCACCTGATCACCCATCACTACCAAGCCTGTGGGAGATGATTACCAGGTGCTGTAGGCAGACTCTGCAGTGACGCTGTTCCTACAGTGGATCCTTGAGAGCTGTCACTTACCATGTCCTTAACGGCAAGGATCAACTTTGTCCCAGTTTTGATTATATGAAACAATAGTGTATCGAGGATACGTTTTCCGGTTTATCCTACATAGATAATAAAGCAATAATAGTGAAAGGCTAACTATATAGCAAGCACCATATTAAATACTATACAACTGTCTTGTGCGTTAAATAAGTCAAGGTTATCATTTCTGGGTCCAGCACCAGCTGGTCCATGGTCTGCCTTGCCCTTCACAGTGTGGTTCATGAATCGACAGCACCCAACGAGCAAGAGAGAATGACTAGCAACACACAACCTCTAGAAGCTTCTTAGCAAAGTAGACTCTTGGGCCCCTCCCCAGTCCTACCAAATTTAAATCCGCATTCTAATAAGATTCCAGGTGACCCCTCTGTACCTTAGACTTAGAGAAGCACCAATAGATAGAGGAGTCTTTTTAAGTCTGGGGTAAAGGAAAGAGTACAATTTTTTTTTCAGTGTTTGTAACTCAAATGAAACTGTACACATAAGTTCTAAGCCAACTCAGAGCTCCTTGAATTTATGCCTGGTAAAAGGTTTTTCAGAACTTCTTTCAAAGTTTGTTGTTGTTGTGTTGCTGTTTTTATCCCTCTCAAGCTTTTATGAACACAAAGAAGCGTTTACCCAACAACATCTGAGCAAGAGTAGGAAGCTAATATTTGTTAGTATCTTCAAATGTGTGCTCTATGATTCATCTCACATCTCCACAGCAATCTTGTGAGTTGGGTATTTTTGTTGCTGTTTCTCTATTACAAGTAAAAGAAAACACTGAGACTTAAAGAAACTAGACTCCGAGGCACTAGACAGGAGTAGCAGAGCTGGGATTTGAACCCGGGGCACCCTGAAGTCAAAGCCCACATCTTCCCATTATATATGAGGCTATGAGGCTGACTGAGCTGCCAAGCACTGCAAAGTAAACATCAAGTGCGTCCAAATCATATATATTAGTTTGCTTTTATCTGGCAAGATAAGGCCAAATAAAAACATTTCAAGCACTATGGTGTCTTTAGATTCCTAACATTGTATGTGGAAAGAGCAAGATAAGGCATTGTTTTGTTGTCTTTTTAACTATAATGCTCTTCAGGGTCACAGCTTAAGGGATTTAGAGCTTAAGGATGTGGATAGTTTCAATCTTAAATAAAAACACTCAGTAGGGAGACATTGCCTATTTGTGGCTGTAGTGAATTCGCCTAGCCATCCTGAGATAGGGCAGCAAAAATATTGGATCAGTGCAGTGACAGAGAAGACACTAATGCATCAATTTTGGGGTAAGGAGACTTAGAACCACTTCATCAAGATTGTCATCAAATATAGGCACTGTCATACCAGGAAGCTTAGACATTTCCCTTATGAGGTAGAGGCAGCAAGAAAGAATGTCTAGCAACCCATGGCCTTGCTCTTTCAGTAATCATCAAATGGGTACATTTTCTCTAACTCCAACCTTAGCTGGGTAGGGCGGTAACATTGCCTGCCCTTGTGAAAGGAGAATAAATACTCAGAACGATTTATCTTAATGATCTGGGGAAAGAACATGGTTTCTGGGCTCGACTCATATTAATTTCCCACGGAGTTTCTCAGTCTCGCTTCACTGGGCCAATATAGGAATTTTCTTTCAAGCTAGGTAGAACTGTGGATGAATTTTTGGTGTCAAAATAAGTAGCTACCCAAAGTGAAAGCAATCAAATAAGGAACCCCCAAAGATGTTTTCCTATAGGGGATTAGCAGGACAGCATAGGTATTTCATACAGAGCCTGCTGAAATTCTACCAAGCAATTAAGAAGTATAATATTTTCAAACTAACTTATTAAAATATAATTTGATGGGGAAATGAGAAAAAGGCTGCTTCCTGACATTTGCCAGGCCATGTGAGAAGAATTTTCAGAGCAGTGGCTGATGGGGACATGGCATCCAAGGGGATGACAATTAAGTCTCTCATAAAACACTTAAAGACCCTGATTTCACCATTTTGCTTAAATTCCAGGTTGGAAGTTTTCCTTATCTCTCTCTATGTTCCCTTCTGCCTATGCCCTACTATTCACCCCATGCCAAAGCTCCCCTCCAAATTTCCAATACCACCTGGTACTTCCTGGTCACTAGAAGATCCCCAGCCTGAAAAACCTCTAACCCTCCTTCCACTAAGTACCCCAGGGCCCAGAATTTACTCTCCCTCTTTCTCCTCCTCCTATCCATATTCCTGTTCGGCAGCAATGCAAATCTCAGTTAAATGTGGAAGAAAAATCAGGCCCACTGAACCAATTCACTCTAAAGTGTGAATGATTGATAGCCCCATAAACAACCCATAGCTATCTGCATTTCAAAGGATGTTCTACTGAATCTCTATTTCCATGCCTTTCAAGCTAGAGCAGCAAAGAATTTTGTTTGTTGATTTGTTTACCACATAAGCAACTTGGAACCTGTCATATAAAAGGTCAGGTCTTCTCATTTATAATCACTTCACTGGCTTAGAACCATTGGGCCTGCATCCTTATTCTCATCCTTATTCTCATGGTCTCATGCCCAATGCTATGCCAGGCCCTGCCTTGGACAAAGAAACCTGGTGACATAAGCAAGTGCTCTGCCCTTGAGCCCGGAAACTAGACCTAGGCCTTTCTGTGTCCATCTTTCTCATTCTATTCTTGCCTGAACCAGACAAAAAGTCCCCCAATAACCAGCTGGGCCTCACATAAGCCACTTCTTTGGTGGCACTTAGAAAGGTGAGGAATGAGATGAAGTCCAACTTTTATAAGTCTTCCTGCTGCCTGCCCTCTACCTCCTCAGAGATTCTGCTGTAGCTCCTTAAACCCGCTCAGTGGTGGATGAATTCCGCTTCCAGAATGCCGGGCTCTGGATATAGGGAGTAGAAAGGACGCCAGGTGAGTTACACTTGGAAGAACAGCACTCCCTGCTCCCTGGGGTGTGTTAGCATTGCTGGTATTGCATTTACTGAGCAGTTCCTCACTGACAAGCACTATGTTAAGGATTTAATCTTTACAGCAAACCTATCGAGAAAAGATTCTTTCCTCCATTTTACAGATGACAAAAGCGAGACTCAGAGAAGTTAAGCAACTTACCCAAGGTACCACAGCTAGTACAGTATGGAACCCGAATCAGATCTAGATCGAACTCCCAAACCCCAACTCTTAGCTGCTACCTTCAGGGTGTGTAGTAAAAGGAATATTATGATCTAGGATCACTTCGTCAGCAGGTCCAACTTCTCCATGAGGCACAGCAGGCACGGTGTCTGGGTCCCACAGTGCTTTTAGGGGCCCACAAAGATGTTTTCATTACTTTTAAAATCAGAAGAAAAAGATAAGCTTTCAGATTAAAAAATGTTTTAATATATACTAATATATTCACCTTTATACCAACACAGTCATAAAATGTAATTTTAGGAAATTTCTAATGGAGGAAGAGGCCCATGAAAGCAAAAGGACCAAAGGCCCATGAAAGTCACAGCACAGCCCTGCCCAGAGGTGACCTCGACCAGCAGTTTCTGCCGCTCTGCTACCTGCATGACTGTCGACGTCAGGAACGACCTCAGAAGACTGTGGCATTATTATCTCTAGTGCCAGAGAGGGACAGATGAACAGAGAAGCTAAGTCATTCTCTCAGCATCTTGGGGTCAGAGGAGGCTGCCTGACAGATGTGGCAGGCAGATGGATGGAGCAAGTGTCAGGGGCTCTACATGGGTCTGGTCTGCACATGATACCTCTGGGGTGGAGGCGTGAAGAAGACAGATGGTTTGTACTGCTTTCCCCACCCCACAGGCCAATAAGTTTTGCCTGTTCCATGATCACTGAGGCCAGGATTCTCACTGCCAGGTGCCATCAAATTATAGATTATGGGACAGGTAGGTGGCTCTTTGCCAACAGATGTGACCCAGTAGCAGGCCAAAAATGTTTTGTGCCCTTTCAAGACACTGGCCCAGGTGAGGATTAGCCATCCGAGCCAGGTTCTCATCTGCTCGTGAAGCCCAGCCGGAGGGCCCCTGAAAGAATCCCCCCTGCTTTCTTTGGCTTTCTTCAGGGGTAATTATTTGGATGGTGCCAGCAGCCTGGCATTCACCTTTGAGGACCCAAGATGAAGGGATTTTCATGCAAATAATAAACTCTGGCCTGGAAAGAGCCAACTTGAGCCCAAACCATTCATCTTGTCTTCTTTTCCCTCTCCCTTTCTTTAACCCGAAGGATACTGCTGAAAGTTAACATGGCAATTTCAGTGTTATGTCATAATAGATGCTGACATAGGCTAATGCAGCCACGTTGGTTCACTAACAATCACATCAAATATTCATGTGAGAACTTCCCACTTTGCATGCCTTCATGTTCGGTATCCCCAGGTGATTGTAAGTCAAGATTTTGTAAGCTGAATAACATGTAAAGTATACCAAGGGGTTGGCTATTTACCAAAATTCAGAGATGATTCCTTTTGCAAGTTCAGGACCTTTGAAGGTATTCATAAGCTTGCCTATATTTATGTATTTTATAAACTTGGCTTTTAATATATCAAGCTTCCTCTAGAACACAAGATACTTGTTAGTTTGTGGAGTTCAAATCAGGACTCGAACTCATAACAGTAATATAAAGTATTAGAATGGAGTTCATGGAAATTAAAAAAAAATGTCTCAGGGATAGAAACTAAGAGCTTTGAGGAAAAGGTAATACAGTTGTATTGAGTAACGGCGGGGAAAAAACAGCTGAGGCCAGCATCCTGTACTTGGGAGGGATAACGCTCCTCACATGTTCCCTGGAAGGTATGTTGCCTTTAAGTTATTTTTGCTCATGTGGCACAGATCCAGCCCTTGGTCCCATCCTCTCCATTTTCAAAATATCACATTTCTGCAGGAGTTGAAAGCAGCCTGTGCCATGGTGATAAAGACACTGTTACTTGAAGAATCTGACAGGCAATCCCCTGAATTCATTGATTCATTTGACAAATTTTCTTGGTCACCTACAAATGGTCAGTCACTCTGAAAGAAGACAGACTTGCCCTTGCCTTCCTGGAGATTACATTCTAGAGAGGGACAAAGGAGGCACAACCAGGCTGACCATTAAGTCAGTGCTTCACACATGTGGGCCTCATTAACCATTAGCTAGAGGTGATAGAAAAATCCATCCTCAGGAGTCTGGGGCGGGTGAAAAGGGTGATGGGTCTTTCTGGAGACAGGTAAGAGGGTCTGTTCTCTACGTGGTAATTTTTGCTTCCTGGCACTTAGTATGTGCTATTATTATGAATAACTCTTTGAAGCAGCCATCATCTGCATTTCATAGAAGAGTAAACTGAGATATATATTAAGCTTTGTGACAAAAATCACACAGCTTGTAAGTTATAGAGCCAAGATTCAAATGCATGCCTGACTGACCTTAAAGGCTTAATTTTCTTTAAATCTTTTATCCCTATTAGCTGTGAAATTTTTTTATTTTTATCAAAAGTATATATAGATATAGTTTAATGAATCAACATATTTCTGCAGAGCTAAAGGCATACCCTGTTTCCATCCTCCCCATTTCCCCTTTTTTGAATGTACCCATTTTTAATGCTTTTAGCTGATTTATTTTATATGTATATTCCTAGCATTAAATATAATGATCATATTGCCACTTCTTGATTTCTCAGTTTTAGGCATTATCCATTCACTTCCCACTTGGAAATCTAAAGATGTGGTTCTCTTTCCTTCTATCCTCCTAGCATAGTGTTTTGTTTCTTTTTATTAGTTTCAAGTGTACAAAACAATGTAATAGTTATACATTTCACCTCTCACAAAGTGATTACCCCCTCCCCCAATCTATCGCCCCTCTGACATCGTATATATCTATTACAATTCCATTGACTCTATTCCTATACTACACTCAATAGCCAATGTATATATATATATATATATATATATATATATATATATATATATATATATATATGACATACAATGTTATTCAGCTTCAGCTTCAGGTGTACAGTGCAGTGGTCAGGCATCTATACCGTCCATGAAGTGGTCTCCTGAACAAGACATGTGCCCATCTGACACCCTACGAAATATTTACATTATTGATTATATTCTCCAAACTGTCTTTCATATCCTGGGGTAATATTGTAGTTACCAATTTACTAGCATAGTGTTTTTAAACATTTTGGCTACAAAATTTGTGTTTACGTTGTGAAGACAAGGCAGAATAGCAGAATGAGAAGTGTGGCAAATCTTCTCCTCAAAACACAATGAGACAACTGGTCAAAGTAGTCAAAAACAACAATTTCAGGATGCTGGAAATCAATCCAAAGCATGCAAAACTTGAGAAATGATTATTCAAGAAAGGCTATTGAAACGTAGGTAAGAACCATGGGACTCAGACAGTTCAGCCTGGAGTTGCTCCATCCACCACCTACCTGCCCCTTTCCCCTTCTCTCCCAGCTCCCATCTGGTAGCTCCATCCTTGCAGGGTAGGCCATGAAAACCAGCAGTTACACCAGCATAGGGAGCTGACTTGATTAAGAGCAGAAGGTAGAAAACCCCCATGCCCTGGGCATATCAGAAATGGTAGCAATTCAAGTTCCAAACAAATGGGAAAGAGCAAAGTCACAGCTAACCTGAGGTTGGGACAAATAACACACTGTCCGACTAGCCAGAAATGTAACAGGAAGATCCATGGAAGGAGACAGTTATAATGGCCTCAATAATCTCCGACATATTTGGCATCCTGGAAAGCTGCTACACAAATCTGCAAGGCTGTGTGCATGCACAAGAGAGACCAGCGGGCCCTAGCGAGCCATGCATCCTGGCTGAACACCAGTGCTCACACACACACATAGAGACACACAGGAAGCTGGTGAAAAGCAAAATCCAAGGAAAACTTGTAAACGGCCTGATTTGAGGGTGTCCCCCAACCCCTATATAGAGCTATCAGCCAAGTATGGAATTCTTACTGTCTTAAGGTGTTTCAGCACAACCTCTGATCAATCATTGGTGGACTACTAAGTGACACCGATACAGAGATGACTTCTAGGAAGCCAGGGTTAAATATAAAAATAAGAATTTAGTAAAATTGCCAAAAGACATCAGCAGCTATAGACTGCAAGGAAAGCAGACTCCTTGAAATCAGTCTAGGCAAGTCACTAAATGAAAAAAAAAAAAAAAAGTAATGGCAACAACCTGTGAAGAGGGCAGGGGATGAAGTCTGCATCTAGAGTTGCTACAATATATTATATGAAATATCTAATTTTCAACAAAATATCAAGACTTTTTTTGGTAGAGGGGAACAAAGTAGTCAATAGAAACTATCTCTGAGGAGTTTCAGATGTTAGACTTCAAAGACAAAGACTTCAAAGCAGTTGTTATAAATATGTTCAAATAACTAAAGGAAATCATGTTTAAAGAATTAAAGTGATGATGATGACTCATTAAAGAAAGATACCAATATAGAGCCAAAACTTATACACAAAGAAAGAAATGGTAAATCTGGGAACGAAAAGTGAAAAACTGTTACTGGAAAATGAAAACCTCAACAGAAAATCTGAGAGGGCAACAGAAGGATTCGGTGAACTTGAAGATAAATCAATAGAAATCATCCAATCTGAAAAACAGGAGGGAAAAAAAAGGAACAGAACCTCAGAGACCTGTGGGACACCATTAAGCATAACAACATTTGCATGGAGTTGCAGAAGGAGAGAGGAGCGAGAAAGGGGGGGAAAATGTTTTTGAAGAAACAATTGGCTCAAATTTTCCTAAATCTGATGAAAAACATTAATCTACCCATGCAAGAAGCTTAATGAACGATATTATGACATGGATGCTCTACTCAGAGCTAAGCCATGTAGTAAATCATAATTACCTTTTCTTTCTGCACAACTTTTAGTTTTTCTGGTGTTAGTAATTTTCTTTTTCTTGTTTGCCTAGAATATTCTATGTACTTATTATTGATTTAACCCCAAACTCTCCTCCACTTGTTTAAATCTCTTCTAGTTCAGTTGCCTAAGTGGTTTACAAATTTCATCTTCTTAAGATACTTCCTGCTAGAGCCTTTTGTCCTGCTCTGATGAGTGGCTGCTCTCCAGGCCTCGTGGATAGCTGTCTTCCTGGGTCTTTCTTTCCATTGCTTACCTGAGGAGTTCTTTCCATTTTTTCTTATGTTAAATCTCCTGTTTCTGTCTCTCCTTGTGTTCCTCTTACTTGATTTACTCTCTTGTTTTGGTGGAATACATTCTCCTATAATTGTCCAAGAAAGGCTGCATAAAAAGTAAAATTTGTAAGACCTGGCATACCTGAAAATGTCTTTATTCTGTTCTCATACTTGATTGAGAATTTGGTTGGGTATAGAATTCAGGATTGGAAATATTTTTCCTTCAGAATTTAAAGTCATCATCTCATTAATCTTTTAGTTTCCAGTGTTGCTATTAAAAGTTTAAAGCCAGGGCAGGCCAAGTGGCGCGATGGTTAAGAACTCGCTTGGGATGCCAGAGGGCCCCGGTTCGGATCCCACATATGAGGGCCAGTGACACTGCCCTCCACAGCTAAGATGCTGAACAACAGCTCAACCTGGAGCTGGGCTGCTGTGAGTCGCCAGCGATGGCGTAGGCTGCAGCCCCTGTGGCAGTGGGTTGCCATGGGCTACCGTGTGTAGCCAGCAGCCAGCGTGAGCGGCCAGCAGCCAGCGTGAGCGGCCAGCAGCCGCCCTGAGCGGCCGTCCAGAAGCCGGCGACTGATCTGCCTCACCTGGGAAGAGCGCAATGATGGTGCCAACTTGGGTCAGTGAAGTAACATTCTCCACAACTAGACTGAAGAACAAAAAGGACAGCAACTTGTCTGTTCCCCTTCCCCCAATTCCCCAGCATTGTTCCCATCCCCTCAATTCCCCAATAAAAAAATAAATAAAAAATAAAAAGTTTAAAGCCATTCTAATTCTTTGTCCTTTACATGAGACTTGTGGGATTTGTCTTTGTCTCCAGTGTGCTAAAATTTCTCATTGATGTTCCTTGGTCTGGGTCTATTTTTTTTCTTTTGCATTAACATTGAGTGTGTCCTTTCAATTTATAATCTCTTCTTTTAGTTCATGAGTTTATTCCCTCCCTTTTCTCTGTTCTCTCTTTGTGTAATATCTGTTGCCTGGATATGGGATCTCCTGGACTGAGCCTCTAATTTCCCAATATTTTATCTTTTGTTTTTCATGTCCTTGACTTATTATTATCTTAGCTCTATTATCTTAGAAGTTTCCTCAAGTTTATCTTCTAACCTTTTTCTCTAGTTTTTCATTATGTTATCTTTTTTTTTTATTTCTAAGAGCTTTGTTCTCTGTTGTTCTTTTTTTTGTTGTTCTCTGTTCTGTTTTTAATGGCATTCTGGTCTTGTTTCATGCTTACAGTATCTCCTATAGTCTCTCTGAGGATATTAATTATATTTTGGAAGTTTTTAGCTCCCTGCACAATTCCTATGCATCCAAGTTTTGTTGATTTTATTTTTTTCTGTCTGTGGCTTTGGTCTCTATTTTCATGTTAGAGAACTTCCTTCAGCATTCTGGTTGTTTTTCATTTATATTTAAGAGTAGAGACTGAAAAGCTGATTAGAACCTCTCAGCATAAGGTCAAGGGTTGTCAAGTACCAGTGTCCTATGCTGTGCTGTTTTGTTTGTGGGGCTACTAATGTTAATATTATGTTTTGGTGTTGGTCAGCATCCTTAGAAAAGAATCTTCAAATATCCTGCTGAAGGGTAGAATCCTGGCCACATGTATTCTTGGCATCACATCTCTTTGTTTTCAGTATAGAACTCATGACTTTGGGTGGACCTGCTCTCTCCAGTCTGGACATGCTCCAGATAATAAGCCTGCAGTCTCTGCCAGGATTGGCAGGGTAAGTCCTCTGGCTCCTAGAGTGACAAAGGGGATCAAGTGATTTGCAAACAGCTCTGAGAAAATCCTTCTCAGTTTAGCTCCCTCTTCATCCTCTTGCCCACTTCCTGTGATTTGGGGACTTGTCAAAGCACACTAGACTATTTCTTGGTTTCCCCAATTAATAGCTTCAGATTTAAATTTCTTCTACTTGCTAAGTCACTTTAGCATTCATTCTTCTGATTTCTATAATAGATCATCAAATTTTATTGCTTTACCTTCTCTCCCATACTCCCTATCTTTATAGTTTTACACACCATGGTTGTATTTTTAGAGAGATTTTTGACAGGGATTGCAATTAGAGTAAATGTTTGATTAATCTTCTCTTCCAGAGTATCTGAGTGATAACCCAAAACTAAAACACAACAAGTCACTCAGATACATAAACAAAGGTATTACCTTCTAAAACCTATCAGGACTTTATGAGAATAGTGACTATCTGTGTTTGGGGGTTTCAAATAAAGTAAACTATGAAGAAATAGAGAAACTCTGAAAGATACAGAGTAAAAATCTGAAGAACTAGAGCACATGGCAACAAGGCTAAAACAAGTAAAGTCATTTAGAATACCAAGGGGGGCTTCAAGGACAGTTTTTAGTTTTTTTATAGGCATGAAGTTCTCAGAGGAGGAGAGCAAGAATGTGAAGACATGAAGACATGAAACTTGAAAATACAACTAATATTTTCCTTGTGCTTAATTTTTGGCATCAGTAAAATGCGAATTCTAGTAGGCCCCCTCCCTCTTACTATGAGGGTTCAATGAGAAAATACATCTTAATGATCTGCCACAAAGCACTCCCAGGGTCCCTAGGGCCCCTTTCAAACCTGACATTCTATGATCCTATGACCCTATCAATGGATTTTAATGCAATATAAAGAATTAGGTGGGGTGGTAAAAATGCCCTTTTAAAACATGTCAAGTCAGGGCCGGCCAAGTGGCACGTTGGTTGAGAGCTGGCTTGGGACGCCAGAGGGCCCCGGTTCATTTCCCACATATGAGGGCCAGTGACACTAGCCCTCTACAGCTAAGATGCTGAACAACAGCTCAACCTGGAGCTGGGCTGCCATGAGTCACC